>NC_091376.1:11022513-11095013 GCF_038502225.1 Cherax quadricarinatus
AAGGATATTTCTTTCAGTAACACGATCTCTAATGCTTGGAATATTAAGTTCTTTCCGCATATTTAAAATTTTGGCAGTACGAGGGCATCCTAGGATGATCCTCATTGCTTCGTTTTGCAGTTTTTCCAGCCCTCCAAGCTTCCAGTCAGACACGAGTGCAAGTAGTGGCGCTGCATAATCAACCAATGATCTAATATAAGCAAGATACATCATTTTCACAATTTTAACATTAGCACCATACCTGGGATGAAAACCTGCCACAACTCTAAGTGCTCTCAGCCTTTCTTTGTATTGGCGACAAAGTCTCGTTACAACAGGTCCAAGTAGTGGAACCTCAAAGCCTAGATACCTGTATCTGCTTACATATTCTAGAAGAGACCCATCATGCAACTGGATCTGACGAACTGTGCCTCTCTGCCGAGGAGGACGCCTGTTGAGTATCTTTGTTTTATCCCCTGAGATTATTAACCCCAGGTCCTGACACGAGGCTAAAACATGATTAAGAATGTTTTGGGTGTTGGAGAATCCGGTAGTGTGAATCATTATGTCATCAGCAAAACTAACCATATAATGATGGGGCTGGCTAGGCATGGCATTAAGTAAGGCATTAATCAAAATGTTGAAAAGGGTGGGACTAAGCACACCTCCCTGTGGGGTTCCTAATTCAAAATCTTTAGTTACACTTCTATGTCCCTGGAACAACACAGACGACTTTCTGTTGGACAGGTAACCTTTAATCCAGCGGAGAAGCCATCCTCCAACATCCATTCTGGCAAGTTCACTAATGATTACATGTCTGTTGGCTACATCAAAAGCGGATTTAAGGTCAAGGAACGTAGTGTATGAGCTGTCAGTGTGCAGAGTGAGAAAGGTGGTAATGCAATGATGCACACTCCTTCCATGCATGAAGCCATGCAACCGGGGTGACAAGAATTCCTTAATTCTGTGCATAAGACGATTAAGAATCATCCTTTCAAATGTTTTACACAAGCAGCTAGTAAGGGATATTGGGCGAAATGAGTTTTGTTGATTGGGCTTTGGAATGGGAATAATGAGGCTATTGGTCCATGATTTAGGGAGCTCCCCAGTGACATAACTCATGTTATATAATTCAAGTAAAGGATTACCTGGTACTCGACACAGCAATCTGAGTATGTTGTAAGTAATACCATCCTCACCAGGCGACGTGGAGTTGCCCTTAGTTAGTGCTGCATCAAGTTCATAATTAGTGAAAGGAATGTTGCAGTCATCTGCCTTGCTGAGCATAAAGCAAACAAGTCTCTCCCTTGCATCATATTTGTCCATTAATTTCGCCTGTGTGGTACTGGGAAGACTGTCATAGCTAGATGTAGCAGCCCAAGCACTGACTAACTCATTCGCCCTATGCAAGGGATGAGGGTGCGCGATCTGCCCAGTTCTGTTACCCTTAATTCTATTTATGTCCCTCCATGCCCGGCTAAGTGGGGTGTGAGCATTGAGACCATTGGGAGGGACGGGAATTACGATAAAGGGGGATAACATCCCCTAGATGCAAATAATTACTTATTTTTCAATTAGTGGATAATTTTCACCATTATATTAACGAGGGAACACGAAGGCACCATAGCTGGAGAAATTCCACGCACTAAAAATCATGTTTTTAAGAGACAATTTCTTTGAAATTCTCGGTATCTTTTTATTTTTAAACTCACTTTTCCCTAGATTGGAATCCTGGCCTAGGTCACCCCAGATAGACATCTTGGCTGCGTTACTGAATCTAAGCATAATACAACCTGATTTGTTTAGTCAGTGTTAGAGTTAGGGGTTATGAATGAGTGCCACGATCTGATAGAGCAATGTGAAGTCCCCTAACAACATTTGGTCATTAGTTCAGAGAACCGACAAGTTGAAGGACCTTCCTAGTATGGACCAACAGGCCTGCTGCAGTGTTTCTCCTTTCTTATGTTCTTATAAATCAGACACATTGATGGACTATTACATCGACTCCAGGCTGAGGGACTGATTTCCACAAACTCCTGATCTTCACCGTTCTTTGCACTGTACTGATGAAGCCACTGTGTGGTGAAACGTTTCCACAATATACCCAAGTGTTGCACATATGTCTAATTTATCATTCGGTCTTTTGCAGGTAGGCGCTGGTGGTCCAGACCATGGTTACTGGGGTCGCCCCGAGGACATGACCATGGAAAGACCATCCTATAAAATTGACGAACAGCATCCAGGTAAATCATTGTGGTTGAAGGGGACTGAAAGGTTGAGGAAACCCGTGACTTGGTTTATTTTGGCGACGCCTTAACAAATATAACAGTAGAGGCTATGATGTAAACAGTTTAGAAAAACTGACAAGTTGACGAATGAATCACTTGTGTAACATCTGGGAATCTTTATTTAGGAAATGTTTTGCTAGCCAGTGGCTTCTTCAGTCCAATACATATAAGAACGGTGGAAGATGAGAAGTTTTGAGGTAATCAGTCCCTCAGTCTGGAGTCTGTGTGTTTAGTCCATCATGACTGATGGACTAAACACAATGACTCCAGACTGAGAGACTAATTACCTCAAAACTCCTCATCTTTCACCGTTATATGTAATGGACTGAAGAAGCCACTGACTGGCGAAACTTTTCCATAATAAAAATTCCCAGATGTTGCACAAGTGTCTCGTTCTTCAACAAAAGCTCTAAAGCTAAGTATGAATAAGCTACACACAAAAGACGACCCTAAGGACTGAAGTTACTCTTCAATCCCTCGTTATCACTTCTCAATATCCAGGAGTCTGGATACCTGATATGAGTAATAAATTGTAAGAACATACCTTGAGAGCTGAATAACATTAAGTAAAAGAACATAGCTAGGATAGTGTCAATGTTTAATTTTTAACGGCAACTGAGTAATATGTCGTTAGCACGTTAAGTTGTTGGGGATAACTGTGAAGATGTGTCTCGAGGTGCTCCCTCTTTTGGTTCGGTAAAACAGCACTGATAGGTGACCCCATGACCATCCCAAAACATTACATGTAGTAGTCAAAGGAGAGTTCCGTTAGAACCACAAAGTTCTTCCTGGGTATAGGCAGGTCTAGGTTGTCATCAACTTTGCTGTGGATTAGCGCATAGGTCAATGAGATGCTCTCCTTTCACCAGATAGTAGTGGAAGTACGTCTGCCTGGTGCTTAACAGACGGAGGATCGAGCCTCCACTCTGTCTTACGCTGAATGAACCAAGAATTACATTATTCCATCGTTGCTTCCAGGAAGTGATCTGGCTGGAGAGACAGCTGCTGCCCTCGCCGCCGCCTCCATTGTCTTCCAGGTGATTATTAGTTCCACTTGCATGTTAGATTAGGTAAGATTCATCAGGAAATAGGACAAGTGCTTCCAGACGCGGGTCTGGAACTTATGATCATCTGACCGAGACCTTCCACTGGTTTACCCCTAAACCCATTTACAAATTAAAATTATAATTTTTTCCTCCCACTTGTGGTTGTTTTTCTCCTTTTCATTAATTGTGTAAAATTTCCCGTGTGTAAAATGGTGGAGTCACTGACTAATGCAATTTTCCTTGCCATTTACCATTTTTTTTTTTGCACTGGCCTGATATCTATTTATAACTGTGCCTTTGAAAAAACATTATTTCTCTTCTAGTTTTAGAGCTAATTTACTTGGCCATTTTGTGCAGCTTAAAGACATTTAATTTGAAGTCCTGTTGACCCTAAAATCTGTATGTGGCTTCTTCAGTCCTGAAAAGTCACTCGTGGCGAAACGTTTCTTTTAATAAATGTTGTAAACTATACATAACTGTCTTTGTCCTCATCTTGTCAGTATCACCAGACCATTTTTTCACACCGAGAGATGTACGACAGAGTGAGATCCTTTTTTTTTTGTTTTGAAGTGGGGATATGCCTGTCACAAGTAGACGCCAGCGACTGCTTCTCTCAGAACGAATTATGACTCAGACAAGCTTCGATGTCCCTAGTACGGTTACACCATCTTTGGCTTAACCAATAACGAAGACTAGCGCCGGAAGACGTTACTTCTGACTGACTAAATGCTATCGCTATTTTTGTGCTAAAATGATCTTTGGGAAGTTTACACAAGTGTTTAACTCTCGCTCTCTATAACACTGGTCTTCACCTCTCAGGATGTGGACTCAGCTTACGCTGCAGAGATGCTGGGCGTAGCCAAGGAGCTCTACGACTTCGCCGACAACTACCGTGACATCTACGACAACGCCATCACAGACGCCACAGCATATTATCAGTATGTATTATAAATCTCGGAACGGGTGTGGTTTTAACTCGTAGCAAATAGGTTATAAAACTCGCAAGCCAGTGCGTTAACCACTGGGCCAGCTGGCTATAATAAGAGTCACCCAACTAGGTATATTTCTATACACAATAGGTAGGTTAGCATGGACCATCACTGTGACCACAAATACAAGTTTTTACAGACGAATCTCACACCAGCGTATCTGTGTCGCACTTTAACTCAGGTCCTTTGAAAATACATATATACCATCACTGCTTTACACATGTTATGTCACTACTGTCCTTTGTATATTACTTCTCCACATGTCAGTCAGATTCTTCTTAACTTGTATTCCTAAAAAAACGGTAAGTTGAAAGAATCCTCATCCAGTCTCAGTTCAGTAACATCACCGTCACTGTGTACCTATCAGTGATACACAATACTGACACGTAACACATGTACAACAGTTACGTATCTTTAATCCGTAACATTTCGCCTATACAGTAGGTTTCTTCAGTCAGATACAGAGACAACAGCAGAAACTGTGGAGATTGTAGAGACGATGTAATCTAAATATTGCACACGTGTCTTATCAACAGTGAATTATTTCATGAAATGTCACAAGATGAAGAACATTCACTGGGACAACTTTTCACTTAACACGAGACAAAACGTTATCCCAACAAAATCATATTTGACCACGTGTCTAGTACAAATGCTATTGTAAGTTAAGTTCAGGGTACACCTTGCACGATCTGTTACCCTCTCTAACTTGTGAGATTCTCATATCAAATGTTTGTATCCTCCCTTCTTCCTAGTTCATGGAGCGGATATGGTGACGAGCTGGCCTGGGCGGCCCTGTGGCTGGCTAGAGCCACTGGCGACGACGCTTACCTCGATCGCGCTAGGGGACACTGGGACGAGTTTGACTTCTTGGCAGAAGATGTGCTGCAGTTCTCATGGGACGACAAGAGGGCTGGAGTATATGTGAGTTCTCTTCAAAGTGTAGAGATGCTTATATACCATCCTTTTCTCTGAATTACTCAGTTTAATGCAGCACTAAAGATTTATAAATTAAACATGGAATTACCATAACAATTCAGGGGATCTCCACCTGTACAGGGACTTCTCACCTTGCTGGATGGTTCTTCAGAGTACTCTGACCCCTTCGTCAAGTATCTGGACTGGTTGAAAACCTCTGCCCCGTACACCCCTCAGGGTCTGGTCTTCCTCGACCAGTGGGGCTCGAACCGTCACGCTGCAAATGTTGCCTACATCTCTCTTTGGGTCAGTTATTTTCCGGTCTTCCAGGAAAACAATTGAAATTTTTTCACTAAATAGCTGAAATAGATGTTTTTGCGGTAATTAGACATGATGCTTGTCTAATTTACTGACCCATACAAGGCAGGACCTGCCTTGTATGGGTCAGTAAACCTGCTTCAGTGTTCCACCATTGTTTTGCTCTTAATCTAGTGTTTAACTGAATCTTTTTAGGCCGCCAAGCACGGCATTGATGCAGCAGCCAACGAAGAATGGGCCAGAGGCCAGATCGGTCAGTTGCTGGGAGACAATCCTATATACCAGTCCTTCGTGGTCGGCTTCGGTGAAAATCCTCCTCAGAGACCCCACCATCGCTCCAGGTATATATGCACATATATGCAGAATATGTGTGTGTGTAAACACATGAAAGTGCTCAGGTTTGATTTCCTATTTTCACTGTGGTATTTTTCACACACACTGTATAATGTGTGCGCAAACGACTGTTTAATAATCGCAAAGCAAGCCATGGGAAAAAAGACGATGTAATGTAGCCTTTTTCACTCACTAGTGCTTCATGTTTGGTGCTGGAATGTGATTTTTAATGTACATTTAGCGAGTGCATTTCGTTTCCAGCGATCTTTCCAAATGTTAATATCTGCTTTAGAGTGGATAATCGCTGCTTCCAGGCATTTTCACTTCTGGGAATCATTTTCATTATAATTCTTGCCCCTTTCCAAATGACGTGTTATTTCTCTGCTTCAGCTCGTGCCCAACTCCTCCTGAAACCTGTGATGGAATGATGACCTATGACGGTCCCAACCCGCATGTTCTGTACGGCGCTCTGGTGGGAGGACCATCTTCAGTAAGTTGTCTCAACTCATCTAATTGGGACAGAGAATTCTCATAGCTTAAAAATTAATAATAACAATAATAATAATAATAATAATAATAATAATAATAATAATAATAATAATAATAATAAATAATAATTTTAATTTAATAAAATACTATAACTATTACTACTACTAATAATACATAATAATAAAAATAAAAATAAAATAAAAATATTGAAATATATTGATAATGTTAAAAATAAACACTACGGTTTAACATGATTTTAGTCATAAAGTATAGACGATCTTCAAAGAATATTTCATATATCTAGTGTTTCAATTTTGATTCAATATCATCAACTGAAACAGAGAAAAAAAATGAAATTATCCAAAAAGCCGATGAAGCCGTTCATGTGTAGACATAATCTCATCAGATAAAATTTTTTCTTATAGTCTGTTGGTAAATTAGAGTTTTCTTACCATCGACACCATGCCTAACCCTTCTAGGGTAGGGTAGGTGCCTGAGCCCGAGCCTTTAGCTCATAAGACTGTCATTCCCATTAGCCCCCTTGAGGCGGGGATGGCAGACCAGAGAGGCCTAGCTTGTGGCTAGGCCTGGGGACAGTTGGTCCCAAAGATGAGGAGGTACTTGTGCCTCCTCCCATGGGAGACTTAGGTCTCAGACACTCCCTAAAGAGGGAGCCAAAGCCGGGCCACCACTTGGAAAAGGCCCGGGCCGGGAGAATACCGGCTAATCTTTAATAATAATAATAAAATAAGTTTTCTTACGTAAGTTAATCTAGCTGGATTGACTTAAGTGCGTTTGTGATGGTCGTTTGTGTATCTTCCTCAGAGTGGAGACTACAACGATGACCGCCAGGACTACCAGCACAACGAGGTGGCTTGTGACTACAACGCTGCCTTCAGCGGTGCTCTGGCTGCTCTGGTCGAACTCAGCTAGACGTCCAAAATTAGATTTAAACACCCTTTCGGAGCTCTTTTTGAAGACCCTTTAGCTGGTTCAATTTGAACACCATTTGCCTAGGCTCTATTTGCTCTGAGCTCAGCTAAAAGTCTCAATTTAGCTTTGAACACTACCCGAGCTCCATTCGAACACCCTTTACCTGAGCTCTATACGAGCACCCTTTACCTGAGCTCTATTTGAACACCCTTTACCTGGGCTCTTTGTTCTGACTGAATTCTGTTAGACTCCACGAATTAATTTTCAAGTTTTCCATCTTTTCGTATCTCTCTCCCTATTATCCAGAACATCCCATACACAATGACTCTCTAGTTGTAAGAAATTCTTGACATTCTTGAAGTCGTAATAAATGCAGCCAAAGGATTTTTGTTTACATTAGTATCCTTCATACAGCGGAGGTATTTTATATGGTAAGAGAAACCGCGGGGGAAGGGGAAATTCTCCCGAAGAGGCAGAAACAGTATGGAGACTCATATACTGTCAGAGGTGAGGCGGAGATAGTCTTGACGATGGGAGAGGCGGAGACCACTAATAGAAGAACGTAAACACTGGGAGGGTACAGAAACCTCTTCTGAAGTGGGTCTTATTCATGGGCTGAAATGCTCGGTGGAGATTTTGGGTCATCTGAATGAGAGTTTTTCGTTAGTTTAACGGACCAGCCTTTAAAATGAATTTATTTCGTGGCACGAAAAAAGTGCTTTTGTTTAATGCCATATAACAAAAATAAAACCAGTGAGCGAATTTTATTTAACGAACTCAGGAAGAGGACAAGAGCTGTATGACCCCAACAGATTCAGCTGTTCTTCATATGCATAATAACAGTGGCAGGAAATCTCTAGATTAAAATGGATATGTTCTGTAAAAATAGTGACAGTTTGTAAATAAAAATGATCTACAAAGATGGAGGTGCTTAGAAGCTTCACCCTCAAGGGAGAGTCCTTGATGTTGGTGAGGGGCTCTTGATCTATGGAATTGGACCTGTGCTCCAATTCTTTAAATTAAGCCTGACTGCGAATATTAAAATGGTATACAATACCGACAGGCTGGTAGGTAAGACACATGGGCAACAGTTAGGCAACTTTATTCCGAAACGTTTCGCCTACACAGTAGGCTTCTTCAGTCTAGTACAAAAGTAGGCATGTAATCAGTCCATCACCCTTGAAGTCGGAGATTTGAGGTTGTCAGTCCCTCACCCTGGAGAAGGGCTCTGTTCCGTAGTCTGAAACAATCTGAAGGAACAAGAGACAGTGTGGAGACTTATATACTGTCGGAAGGAGAGGTGCAGGGTGGTAGTAGAGAGAATGTAGTCACTGAGAGGTCACGTCCCTCTCAGTTCCAACAATTCTCACTTGAAAAGTTGTCCAAGGTGTTTTCTCTTCTGTTCCGAGATGCCCTTGTGTTGCAGTGTCTGTCTGACACTGCAACACAAGGGCATCTTGGTAACTTGCACCGTGGTAACTTGCTAACACCCTATGATATATAGAAATATACCTGGTTGGATGACTCTTATTAGAGTCAGTTGGTCCAGTGGTTAACACACTGCCCTGTGAGTTTTAAGACTCGCTTGCCATGGGTTCAAACCCCACCTATTGCCTGATTTGCCGATATCGCCGTACCTTGTAAAACCCGTGGTTTCGATGTTATGTTTAGGCAGTTGGTTTAAAAAAAGTTGAATCTCCTAGGGCCTCTAACCAAGAAGAAATGCAATTAAATTTAACTATTACAAAACCGTGTTTTTCTTACCCGCTGCTTCATGTATGATTGTAAACGTGAACACAGTGTAGTTATCCACTCCTCAAAAATATATAGCAAAGTTGACAATAGACTTGCTATACTTCTGTCACCAGTGTCTCCAAGGTCTTACCAACTGGGCACATTAGAACATAAGCACCTAGGAACACTGCAGCAGGCCTACTGGTCCATGAATAACAAACACAATACCATGACTGGAACAATACACAAATAACCTGCACATAGGAGAGGGAATTTACGACGACGCTTCGGTCCGACTTGGATCATTTACAAAGTCACACTGAGTGTGACTTTGTAAACAGCATCAAAGATCACATGAGAAAAACAGAACTTTTGAAACTAAATCAGGAAGGTAAATCACCTCACGTGAAGAGATGCGGCAAAACCTATTTGGGGAAAAACAGAGAGAGAGAGACTTAGACAATGGAATCAATATGCATAAATATGCATAGCAAACTAACAATAACAATGCATACGTCATGCACAACAGCACTACTGGACATTGTGTAAAGTGGGACGAGTCTTAACTCATCATGGAAGAAGAGAACCTGTATACCTGTACAAGTGCCTATGTTTGAAATCTAGAAAGGTAATAGTTTTTGCAAAACACTAAAATAAAAAAAAAATCTGGCAAGGTTAATTTCGTGAATAATGGTAGAGTTACCTACAATATGTTAGGTAAAAAGGCATATGTGCAACACATGTAATATTTTATTGTGGTAACGTTAGTTGCACTTATGTCCATGTACCTAATAAGGTTTATTTTGATAAGAATTGTGTAATATTTGCAACTTATTCAACATTTACACAAGTGTCTCAATTATCAACTTCTCGGTTTTTTAAACCATTTAATCAAAAGGTTTATTTTACAGGGCACGTCCGTCAGGTGACCCGACAAATTACACTACACCTGACTCACGAAATCGTAATGACACGATTGCAAACAAACCATACCACGCATGGGGTTAGAACCCGCAGTCAGAAAGTCTCAAAACTCTAGCCACTGGATCAGTTTTTTTTTCTTTCTACACTACACCTGATTTGTTTATATCTGATATTCCTTCGATAATATGTTCTCTTATTTTCTGTGTTGGTGCGTCTTATTCTGAGGTTTTACGTCTTGTTCATGTGATCTGCATTTGTGAGGTTCCCAAGGTGATGTTAATACGGAATAAAAAGGCACAATACTGTGACTGGAACAATACAGAAATACATAGGAGAAAAACTAGTCACGCACAGTGTGACTAGTTAATGGTTCAATTCGGGCCGACATATTATAAGCTTCTTTTTCCTGTGTGCGAATTGTGTATGGAAACAGGTATTTATAATTGTTGAAATAGCGTTGCGGTATACCTGGAGGGTGTTTCGGGGGTCAGCGCCCCCCTGCAGCCCGGTCCTTAACCAGGTCTCTTGTGTGGTAGGGAGCGTTCTTTTGTCGCGAAGATCCATGAAGGTGAAGAGGGAGATTTGGATAGTGGAGAGGAATGGTCAGGAGATCAAGGGAAAGATCCGGGGCTAGACTCAGCTGCATGGCGTTGGTTGGCCAGAGCTGGAAGGAAATGCTGCTTGTTGTGTTGACTGTATACTTGCTTCTGCAGAGCTTGTCCGGATACAAGTGACAAAGGACTGGCAGACAGCGGCACCTGTACGTCATAAGCAAGGCTTGCTATTTCCTGTTTCTCAATGCTATTGTTGATAGAGGGGGAAATATGGAATGTTAACTAGAAAAAACGGGTGTCTTTCAAGGTCCACCCCTGCAAAGGGCTGGGCAGAAAATATGTTAGAGATTAGGTATAGAGAGGGGAAGGAGCAGGATTATAGAGTGGAAAAGGTTTTAAAGGTTAGGTGGTCGTCTTATGATTTCGTCAAGGTATGTTATTCATAAATCCTGGCGGGTTTCTAGTCAGTCTAACTGCCTGTCACTGAGCTCTTTCCACAAAACGTTCAGTGCCAGGGTGCCAGTCCTGGTGTACAGAGTCTCTCTCCACACCACATCCAGCACCTGCGCAGTGCACAGTTCTGAATTCACTGTACTTTCAGGACATTAATCTTAGCAGCAAGTGAAAGAGTGAGAGGTGTGGATGTGATAAGTAGCCATATAAGTGCCTTGTATAAGTGTAGCTTAGAGTGTGGATGTGAATCTTCAAGCTTGTAGAGTCGCTCAAGGGCATTACTAGCTAAAGCTCTCTTAGCATGTATATGGAGTCTGAGACTGGAGTCAAGGTTAACTCCAAGAACAGTGATCTTCTTGTAGTGGTGGTTCTGAGTTCGACAGGTAGTGGTGGGCGTCCTTTTGGGAGGAAGTATATCATTTTGGATTTATTGACGTTAGTTTTAGTACGCCATAGGATCACCCAGGTGCTAATTCGTGTTGTGTTCTGAGTGATAGGTATCTACAGATTTCATGTGCGATGAGTGTATAATGTCATCTGTATATGGTAGTGTGTGTTTTGGTGTACAGGGTCTTTTATATCGTTTGTGTACAGGAAGTACAGAGTAGGAAAGAGTACTGAGTCCTGAGGTACTCCCGCGTGTGGTCACCAAGGAAGTTGCAGAGTAGCTTTTGAGATTCCTAGGAAGATCAAAAAGGTAACATAATTGTAACCGAGCCTCGCATGTCAGTGTCGAATGCTTCCTCCACGTCTGTGTACAGTCATGTACTGTCATTTAGTAAATGATTTAAATTTTTTATTTAATTAATTCTTTATGGTATTTAAATAAAATGTGACTTTTTCCTGTGACTTTCCTAGCCAAAACTGTGACTTATTTTCTGTGATTTTTTTCCTGGTGATTTTTCCAGTGACTTTTCCCCGGACACCGTCTGGGTATAACAGTACTTTCATATTGCTTGTGTTCATCTCTTAAACATAACTCCTCTGAAGGTCACATTATCGTTTTGATGCTGAGAAATTTATTCTGTGCTCTGGGAACTTCCTCACCTGTCTGCTGCTACACAGGTGTATTTTTCGTCGTCAGTGTACCTAATGACGCATTCGGGTATTCATATGACGTCCATAAATGGCTTCCGTGTGGCACGAGCAGTAATTCTTTATACTAAACTTATTGGTAAAATTATCTACAATGTTAGATAAAAGGCCACAAGTGCAACTAGTGCGACATTATGGCAACGCTTCGTTCTTCAGGAGCTTCGGAGAGCGAAACGTTGTTACAATAAAATGTCGCATTAGTTGCACTTGGGTTCTTTTACCTAACACATGGAAGAATCTGAGTAGTATGGGCCAGTAGGCGTGCTGCAGTGCTCCTCCATTATGTTCTGATGAATACGTCCACAGTTTGTTACGTTGTGGGTTCAGAGGCTTTATGTTGTCCTGGCATTTTAGCGAGTATTTTATCACATAGGATGGGTTGCATACATGTAGTAAGGAAATCTGTCAACTTGAGCAACAAACTTAACAGGCAGACGAGAAGAGCTTTTAAAACACATCTGCCATCTCCCACCGAGGCAGGGTGACCTGAAAAGAAAGAAACTTCCAGTTCTTCTTCTTTTCATTTAGTAATCTGGCGAGAGGATATCGTCAAGAATTTCAATATGAACTTAGTACTTACGAAATCTTCAAAGGTTTAATTTCACCACTGTTGGTGTGGTTATGGAACCTAATTTACGTTGACGATAACTCCTTGAATCGTCATTAATCGTTATATCTAACACAAACAGAGTAAAGGCAGTTTCATCGTCTCTGAAGTATTGCCAAGAGTTCTCCTCAGAGCAATAAACCCCGCCAACACTTGTCTGCTACTACTACTACTACTACTGCCACTACTACTACTACTACTATTACTACTACTACAACTACTACTACTACTACTACTACTACTACTACTACTACTACTACTACTACTACTACTACTACTACTACTACTACTACTACTACTACTACTACTACTGCCACTACTACTACTACTACTACTACTACTACTACTGCCACTACTACTACTACTACTACTACTACTACTACTGCCACTACTACTACTACTACTACTACTACTACTACTACTACTACTACTACAACTACTACTACTACTACTACTACTACTACAACTACTACTACTACTACTACTACTACTACTACTACTACTACTACTACTGCCACTACTACTACTACTACTACTACTACTACTGCCACTACTACTACTACTACTACTACTACTACTACAACTACTATTACTACTACTACTACTACTACTACTACTACTACTACTACTACTACTACTACTACTACTATCTTCAACGATTATATTATGCTTTGCATCTCTGTACTTATATATACCCTCTGTGTCCATGTATTGTTAGTAACGGCTTGACAAAGCTCCTGGAGAGCGAAACGTTGCCACAATAAAACGTCACGTTAGTTGTACTTGTGTTCTTTTACTTTACATATTGTCGGTAATTCCACCAACATTAATTCGACAATGTAAAATAAAGATACCCAAGTGTTGCATGAGTGTTTCGTAAGAGATTTGTGGACGTGTTCGTAATGTCAAGTCGTGGGAATGTTGCTGTTGCGGATTCGCGTGACTCGAGTATAGGATAACATGGGGTGCAGGGTGACGCAGGTGCAGGGCGACACGGGGGAGAGTGACACGGGGTGCAGGGCGACACAGTGTCTGTGGGAATGAACGAGCGAGTATATAAGAGTGTTGGTACAGCCTCCATCACACCCCACAGTCTCTTCTGCAGCAGACATGACTGGTGTCCTTGTGAAGACCTGCCTGCTGGGGGCCCTGGCCCTCACCCTCCTACACTCAGGTACGTACACGCACACACACACACACAGTATTTCTTCAGTCACAGAGTTGTAAGGCAGTGGAATAGCCTAGAAAATGACGTAGTGGAGGCAGGAACCATACACAGTTTTAAGACGAGGTTTGATAAAGCTCATGGAGCGGGGAGAGAGAGGGCCCAGTAGCAACCGGTGAAGAGGCGGGGCCAGGAGCTAAGACTCGACCCCTGCAACCACAAATAGGTGAGTACACACACACACACACACACACACACACACACACACACACACACACACACTCGGGGCCAGGAGCTGAGTCTCGACCCCTGCAACCACAATTAGGTGAGTACACGTAGCACGCCTTTGCGTAAAATTTAATTCTTTTTCCAGAGTATAGATAGACAACGTGTCTGCCTCGCGATTAGCTGACGAAGGATCGAGCCTTTGGCTGAGTAACTCACATAGGTTCAGCGTTTCGCAGAATAATAATAATAATAATTAATAATAATAAATAATAATTAATAGTAATAATAATAATAATAATAATAATAATAATAATAATAATAATAATAATAATAATAATAATAATAATAATAATAATTAATAATAGTAACAAATAATAATAATAATTATTAATAAAAATAATTAATAATAATAATAATAATAATACTTAATAATAATCAGCCTTTTAATTAATTGCAACAAACTCTTTAAGGAAATCCAGTTACTCACGAGGTGCTTTAAGTCCAAGCAACTGGAGCTACCTAGCCACTCCTCGGATCAAACCTGTGTCCCTACCACTTCCTACGATCTGTATAACCCCTACGGGTTTAGCATTACAGAATCTTCATTTTTTTAAATAGCAAATTCATTGAGTAAACTCGTAGGAGCGCTAAACCCGCAGGAGTCGTACAGCACCCGAGGAATCAGAGGCAATCAAGAGGGTTGCTCTTATTTCCCGGATCAAGAGCCCTTCACTGGCATCAAGTGTCTATGGGCAAATTTTGTCACCACAGTGTAATATATTTATTTTTTGAACCAACTATAGATGTTCCTATAGTAGGTTCAGGGGTTCCTATAGTGGGTTCAGGGGTTCCTATAGTAGGTTCAGGGGTTCCTATAGTGGGTTCAGGGGTTCCTATAGTAGGTTCAGGGGTTCCTATAGTGGGTTCAGGGGTTCAGGGGTCCCTATAGTGGGCTCAGGGTTTCCTATAGCGGGTTAAGATGTTCCTGTAGTAGGTTGAGGGGTTCCTATAGTGGGTTCAGGGGTTCCTATAGTGGGTTCAGGGGTTCCTATAGTAGGTTCAGGGGTTCCTATAGTAGGTTCAGGGGTTCCTATAGTGGGTTCAGGGGTTCCTATAGTAGGTTCAGGGGTTCCTATAGTAGGTTCAGGGGTTCCTACAGTGGGTTCAGGGGTTCCTATAGTGGGTTCAGGGGTTCCTATAGTAGGTTGAGGGGTTCCTATAGTGGGTTCAGTGGTTCCTATAGTGGGTTCAGGGGTTCCTATAGTAGGTTGAGGGGTTCCTATAGTGGGTTCAGTGGTTCCTATTATCATGTGGGAGTTCGACACGTGGATTAGGTAAAGTAATACTCACGTAGGCTGGTAGTACGTATAATTACAGATAATGTGGGTAGCGCCCTTACAGCCGTTACCAGTGGTTCCTATAGTGGGTTCAGGGGTTCCTATAGTGGGTTCAGTGGTTCCTATAGTGGGTTCAGTGGTTCATATAGAAGATTCAGAGGTTCCTATAGTGGGTTCAGGGGTTTTTGTAGTGGGTACAGAGGTTCCTATAGAGGGTTCAGTGATTCCTATAGTGGGTTCAGTGGTTCCTATAGTGGGTTCAGTGGTTCCTATAGAGGATTCAGAGGTTCCTATAGTGGGTTCAGGGGTTTCTATAGTGGGTTCAGGGGTTCCTATAGTGAGTTCAGGGGTTTCTATAGTAAGTTCAGGGCTTCCTATAGTGGGTTCAGGGGTTCCTATAATAGGTTCAGGGGTTCCTATAGTAGGTTCAGGGGTTCCTACAGTGGGTTCAGGGGTTCCTATAGTAGGTTCAGGGGTTCCTATAGTGGGTTCAGGGGTTCAGGGGTCCCTATAGTGGGTTCAGGGTTTCCTATAGTGGGTTAAGGGGTTCCTATAGTAGGTTGAGGGGTTCCTATAGTGGGTTCAGTGGTTCCTATAGTGGGTTCAGGGGTTTCTATAGTAGGTTCAGGGGTTCCTATAGCGGGTTCAGGGGTTCCTATAGTGGGTTCAGGGGGTCCTTTAGTAGGTTCAGTGGTTCCTATAGTGGGTTCAGTGGTTCTTATAGATGATTCAGAGGTTCCTATAGTGGGTTCAGGGATTTCTATAGTGGGTTCAGAGGTTCCTATAGAGGGTTCAGTGGTTCCTATAGAGGATTCAGTGGTTCCTATAGTGGGTTCAGTGGTTCCTATAGTGGGTTTAGAGGCTCCTATAGTGGGTTCAGAGGTTCTTATAGAGGGTTCAGGGGTTCCTATAATGGGTTCAGTGGTTCCTATATTGGGTTCAGTGGTTCCTATATAGGATTCAGAGGTTCCTATTGTGGGTTCAGTGGTTTCTATAGCGGGTTCAGTGGTTCTTATAGAGGATTCAGGGGTTCCTATAGTGGGTTCAGGGGATTCTATGGTGGGTTCAGTGGTTACTGTAGAGGGTTCAGTGGTCCCTATAGTGGGTTCAGAGGCTCCTATAGTGGGTTCATTGGTTCCTATAGAGGATTCAGTGGTTTCTATAGTGGGTTCAGGGGTTTCTGTAGTGGGTTCAGAGGTTCCTATAGAGGGTTCAGTGGTTCCTATAGTGGGTTCAGTGGTTCCTATAGTGGGTCCAGTGGTTCCTATAGAGGATTCAGAGGTTCCTATAGTGGGTTCAGGGGTTCCTATAGTAGGTTCAGGGGTTCCTATAGTAGGTTCAGGGGTTCCTACAGTGGGTTCAGGGGTTCCTATAGTAGGTTCAGGGGTTCCTATAGTGGGTTCAGGGGTTCAGGGGTCCCTATAGTGGGTTCAGAGTTTCCTATAGTGGGTTAAGGGGTTCCTATAGTAGGTTGAGGGGTTCCTATAGTGGGTTCAGTGGTTCCTATAGTGGGTTCAGGGGTTTCTATAGTAGGTTCAGGGGTTCCTATAGCGGGTTCAGGGGTTCCTATAGTGGGTTCAGGGGGTCCTATAGTAGGTTCAGTGGTTCCTATAGTGGGTTCAGTGGTTCTTATAGATGATTCAGAGGTTCCTATAGTGGGCTCAGTGGTTCCTATAGTGGGTTCAGAGGCTCCTATAGTGGGTTCAGAGGTTCTTATAGAGGGTTCAGTGGTTCCTATAATGGGTTCAGTGGTTCCTATAGTGGGTTCAGTGGTTCCTATATAGGATTCAGATGTTCCTATAGTGGGTTCAGGGGTTTCTATAGTGGGTTCAGTGGTTCCTATAGAGGATTCAGAGGTTCCTATAGTGGGTTCAGTGGTTTCTATAGCGGGTTCAGTGGTTCTTATAGAGGATTCAGAGGTTCCTATAGTGGGTTCAGGGGATTCTATGGTGGGTTCAGTGGTTCCTATAGAGGGTTCAGTAGTTCCTATAGTGGGTTCAGAGGCTCCTATAGTGGGTTCAGTGGTTCCTATAGAGGATTCTGTGGTTCCTATAGTGGGTTCAGGGGTTTCTATAGTGGGTTCAGTGGTTCTTATAGAGGGTTCTGAAGTTCGTATAGTGGGTTCAGAGGTTCCTATAGTGGGTTCAGTGATTCCTATAGTGGGTTCAGGGGTTCCTATAGTGGGTTCAGGGGTTCTTATAGTAGGTTCAGGGGTTCCTATAGTGGGTTCAGAGGTTCCTATAGTTGGTTCAGGGGTTCCTATAGTAGGTTCAGTGGCTCCTAGAGTGGGTTCATGGGTTCCTATAATGGGTTCAGGGGTTCCTATAGTGGGTTCAGAGGTTCCTAGAGTGGGTTCAGAGGTTCCTATAGTAGGTTCAGAGGCTCCTATAGTGGTTCAGTGGTTCCTATAGAGGGTTCAGTGTTTCCTATAGTGGGTTCAGAGGTTCCTATAGTAGGTTCAGAGGTTCCTATAGTGGGTTCAGAAAGTCTTATAGCTGACATACTGATCCAGTAGGTTGTGTTTACCTTCAGGAGCTGAGGCACAGTGTGAGGAAACAGTGATCGAGCAGCAGTTTCCTGGGTCTTACCTGGCAGAGTTCACAGTGCCTGCACCTACAGAGATCACCAGCTTCTCCTTGACTATCACCTTCAGCACTCCCGTCGACAATGTTATTGTAAGTTTGACTCACGAAATCGTAATGACACGATTGTAAACAAGCCACACCACTGGTGAGGTTAGAACCCGCGATCAGAGTGTCTCGAAACTCCAGACTGTCGCGTTAGCCACTGGACCAGCTGGCTACTGTCTTGTTGTAGCTAGCTGGTTCAGTGGCTAACGCGTCAGTCTGGAGTTTTGAGACTCTCTGATCGCGGGTTCTAACCCCACCAGTGGTATGGTGTGTTAGGCTATCAAGGTTGATGGGCTGGTTGCCTACCGCGTCTCCAAAGGATTTATCAATCCTGATATCATCTGAAAGCTTCAGGAAACACTGACAAATCTTACATAAGAACATAAGACAGAAGGGACACGGCAGCACTCCTACTGGCCCATGCTAGGCAGCTCCTTCTCCAAATCCACTAAAAAATATTCGTCCAACCCACCATCAACATTACCCATGGAATATGTTTTGATAACTAAAGTGAAAATCCCACTGAAAACCAACCCCTCTCACTCATACATTTACCTAATCTATATTTAAAGTTTCCCAAGCTTGTAGCTTCAGTAACCCTTCTGGGTTGACTGTTCCACTCACCCACTACACTATTTCCAAACCAGTACTTTCCTATATCCTTTCTAAATCTAAATTTATCCAATTTGAATCTATTATTTCGAGTTCTTTCTTGAAGGGATATCCTCAGGACCTTATTTATATCCCCTTTATTTATGCCAATCTTCCACTTATACCCAACCTCACCTCAAACTGCTTTGTGCCTTCCATCGTCTACATAGTCTCCGTATTAGCTTGATAAAACTCCCGTGAAGATAACCAAGTGATACACACTCTTCTACCATTGTTACCAGCTTGGTGTGAAATTTATTATCTAATAATGGTTTAAAAATGTGCATAAGAATGCACTCGGACCAGAAAATACTTCCCTCATTCCTTTGTCATATCACTACCTGTCTCTTGCCTCTGTCATATCTACCTCTACCACTGCTTCTCCACTTCTTTCTTCCTCTATCTGTCCCGTCCATGTCCCCCCTCGCCTTTATATACTGGCTCTCTCACCCTCGTGTGATAGTGCGACTTGTTAATGGTTCAAGTAGACCGAAACGTCTTCATAAGCTTCTATGTGCGGGTTATTTGTGTATATGCTACCATTTTAGGCTCCTGTATGGTAGAAATGATCGAGGTCCCAGAACCGAAATGTTCTCTAATATTTCTTATTATTTCCTCAAGTGTCTTTTTCAAACCAATTATTGCCAAGATCATAAATTTATCAGTACAGTAAGCTCTTATAAAGCTATTCTTTATAAAGGTATTATTTGCAAAATCGAAAAAGAGCATTCAATGTTGATTAATAGTTATCATGAAGGCCTTTTTGGTGCTATACAATCTTGTATATACATTTCAATAGCAATATATATATATATATATATATATATATATATATATATATATATATATATATATATATATATATATATATATATATATATATATATATATATAAACTTCATAAGACAGCTGATTAGTTTCAGTGTGATGATCATGGCGTAATAGCCCATAAAATACGTGCTAAAGGAATAACTGGGAAAGTGGGGAGATGGATCTTCAACTTCCTAACAAATCGAACACAAAGAGTAGTGGTCAACAGAGTTAAATCGGAGGCTGCCATAGTGAAGAGCTCTGTTCCACAAGGCACAGTACTCGCCCCCATCTTATTCCTCATCCTCATATCAGACATAGAGAGAGATATACATCACAGCACCGTATCATCCTTTGCGGATGATACTAGGATCTGTATGAGGCTGTCATCTGATGAGGACGCAGTTAACCTCCAAGAAGATATAAACAAAGTTTTCCAGTGGGCAACGGTAAACAATATGATGTTCAATGAGGACAAATTCCAACTACTCCGTTATGGAAAACTGGAGGAAATAATAACTAGAACAGAGTATACTACAGACTCGGGCCATACAATAGAGCGGAAAAATAATGTAAGGAACCTGGGAGTAGTAATGTCTGAGGATCTCACTTTCAAGGATCACAACAGTGCCACGATCGCACGTGCAAAGAAAATGAAAGGATGGATAATGGGAACGTTCAAAACGAGAGATGCCAAGCCAATGATGATCCTTTTCAAATCACTTGTTCTCTCTAGGCTGGAATACTGCTGTACATTAACATCTCCATTCAAAGCAGGTGAAATTGCAGATCTAGAGAGTGTACAGAGATCCTTTACTGCACGTATAAGTTCTGTCAAGCACCTTAACTACTGGGAACGCTTGGAAGCACTTGACTTGTACTCGTTGGAACGCAGGAGGGAAAGATATATCATAATCTACACTTGGAAAATCCTGGAAGGAATGGTCCCAAATCTGCACACAGAAATCACTCCCTACGAAAGTAAAAGACTGGACAGGCGATGCAAAATCCCCCCAATGAAAAGTAGGGGCGCCATTGGTACACTAAGGGAAAACACTATAAGTGTCCGGGGCCCAAGACTGTTCAACAGCCTCCCATCAAGCATTAGGGGAATTGCCAATAAACCCCTGGCTGCCTTCAAGAGAGAGCTGGACAGATACCTAAAGTCAGTGCCGGATCAGCCGGGCTGTGGCTCGTACGTTGGACTACGTGCGGCCAGCAGTAACAGCCTAGTTGATCAGGCCCTGATCCATCGGGAGGCCTGGTCATGGACCGGGTCGCGGGGGCGTTGATCCCCGGAATAACCTCCAGGCAACCAGGTAACCCAGCTGGGCAACATCTGGGTATCTCTGTAGACGTTTCGCCCTCCAGTGACTTCATCAGTACCATAGCGGACATATCTGAAGACTGTATAAATATATATAAAATGAATGTATACGATTGTTTACAAGGGTAGTCTTATTACCAGTGTAAATTGTTTGGTTGTCAAAACAATGGGACTCAGTGCGTGGACTCATTACGTACCACTGTAGGGAGTTCAGTGGTTCCTAAAGTGGATTCAAAGAGTCCTACAGTAGTGGGTTCAGAGTCCAAGCTCACTCGTAGTAGATCAAACACCCATAGACAGAGCCTTTATTAAAACTCACAGACCAGTGCGTTAACCACTCGTATTTCGTGTTTTGTTTGCATTCGTGTCGCGATTTCGTAAGACATAGATCTCATACTTAATAAAACCCTCACCGGATAAGACTTTCAGCTGGCTTACTGGTCCACCTTTTAACATGCAAGGTACCATCTGATGAAGAACATGAAGACACAATACCGTGACTGAATACACAAACCGCAAATGTAAGAAAATTATTTACTGGCTCCCTCGTCTTCATGTGTTAGTGTGACTTGTAAATGATCCATGTCGGACCGAAACGTCGTCATAAGCTCCTCTCTCCTATGTGCGGGTTATAACATCTGATGTTTTTACATAATGATGTGTTTTTCTCGGCAGTACAATGATGGTACGGTGACCAAGGTTGATGACTACACCTTCATCCTTGAGAACCCAAATATGCATGCTAATCCAGGCGAGGGTGTACATGCTAAGTTTACGGTGGAGTTTACTCACAATATACCCTATGTTGTCAACGAGGTGTTCAACGGTGAAGAAATCTGTGGTAAGTGGCCTTTCGTTGGTTAATTGGGCTTCAAGTCCATCGAAAAAATAATAATAATGATTAAAATTAAAATTATGATTTTTAAAGGGGTGGAGGGGTAAGCTAGTGGAAGGCCTCGATCAGATAACCAAAAGCTATAGTGGCGAGACATCATTTGACTAAGAACCCCGTCAAGAAACACTTGCCATGCCTAACCTAACCCTACCTAACCTAACATTACCTAACTTCACCTTACCTTACCTAACGTTACCTAACCTAAAGTTACCTAACATCACCTTACCTAACCTAACCCTATCGATTACTCTGAGTCATTAAGGCTGTATGATCTTGATTGGCTAATTCAGTTTCAAGACTGTGATGAATGGTTTGAAAAACCGACAAGTTGAAAATTGAGACACTTATGCAGCATATGGGAATCTTTATTCAGGAAACGTTTCGCCACACAGTGGCTTCATCAGTCCAATACAAAGAGGAAGGTGTAAGGAGAGGAGGAGCATGAGGTAATCAGTCCCTCAGCCTGGAGTCGATGTGTTCAGTCCATCAATCTTGTAGAATGTACAGCATAGGGCCGTAGACGTGGCTTATATACTGTAGTGAGGTGACGTGAAGCAGGTGGAGGCGGGGTCATAGTGGTACCATCCACTAGTCGAAGTAGGTCTTCGTCCAAAGGTTGAACAAGTGTTGAAGAATTCTTTGTAACAAGATCCCATGATGCTGCAGTGTCTGACAGTTGTGATGAAACGTTTCCTCAATAAAGATTCCCATATGCTGCATAAGTGTCTCAATTTTCAGTTTCAAGACTGTATGATCTCCCTGTTGCTTGGTTAATTGGGATTCAAGCTACTCAGTCAATATAACTGGTTAACTGGGTTTCAAGCCTATCCACTACTGCCTGTTCACCACCAGTCAGTAATACATTAATGCCTAAAATAGGGATTAAAGTAAACTCTCAGTGTATATACAGTGTATATACAGTGTATATACAGTGTATATACAGTGTATATACAGACATACTCCTCTCAATCCCTCAAGACAAGGACCTAAGTATGCGGAGAGTCCTTGTATACTGCAGATAAATGGTTGTAAAGTAAGAGGACACAAGTGCAACTAATGTGACATTTTATTGTGGCAACGTTTCGCTCTCCAGGAGCTTTGTCAAGCCGATACTCCTGGAGAGCGAAACGTTGCCACAATAAAATGTCACATTAGTTGCACTTGTGTCCTTTTACTTTACATATTGTCGGTAATTCTACCAACATTATTACAGATAAATGGTTCACAGAACCAACACGTTGACGACTGGGACACATGTGTAACACTTGGGTATCTTTATTGTGGAAACGTTTCGCCACACAGTGGCTTCATCAGTCTAATACAGAGAAGACTTGTGAAAAATGGTCTGGTGATATTGACAAGATGTGGGAAAAGACATTTATGTCCAGTTCAGGACATTTATCAGAGGAAACGTTTGGCCTCTAGTAGAGAAGAAGCCATGAAGCCATAAAGAAGCCATAAAGAAGCCATGAACGCAGTACATTTACAACCCAGATAGTTGCCACACCATTAATAACACCAACTCCATCTATGGCTGTTTCATTTCTTCCCATTATCTCAAACCTCATCTTCCCCATTACTTCCTTACTATTCCTACGGTCAAGTAATTCCTTGTTTCTTTCCCTCATGACCAGCCACCTTCGCTACCACTCCAGTGCCAATGCTGAACCCTTGTGAGGAGACTGGCATGACACCTTACGACTACAACCAGGTCAGTGCCATGACATCCTTCCATAGTAAAAAAATTGCATCATGTTGACTTTCATTTAGATTTCATCCAGAAATGAGGCCCTCGTTGGCTGCTAGTATTGTTAATGGTTGGAATCCCGGCGTAGAGAGAAGAATATCTGTTAAGGGTAAGGCCACTGGTTTTCAAAACTGACTTATGTAACATTTGGGAATCTTTATGGAGACGTTTCGCCAGCCAGTGACTTTTTCAGTCTAATACGAACTACTATTCATCTTCCACCGTTTTTCTCTGTATTGGACTGAAGAAGCCACTGGCTAGCGAAACATTTCCTCATTAAAGATTCCCAAATGTTGCACAGGTGTCTCTTTCTCTGTTAAAGGGACGGAGAATCGAGCTTCTACTACTCCTCTAGCTGAAAGAATGCACGAGCCTAGTACTTTATATAATGTTAACATACCAATACCCTCGTTTCCAGGCACTGTGCATGTCCTTCGTGTTCTACGAGGCTCAGCGGTCAGGCAAGCTTCCTGCTGATCAGCGCGTCAACTGGCGTTTCGACTCAGCACTTGATGACGGTTCTGATGTTGGCCACGACCTTACTGGTGGCTACTATGATGGTGAGAGATAGATATATAGACAGATAAAGAGAGAGAAAGAAAGAATATGTAGTATCTTAAGTAAAACCAACACTTGTATATCCATAGATATGTCAAAACAATGTTATTCATAATCTTCTCATTTGCAGCTGGTGACCACGTTAAGTTTGGCTTCCCCATGGCTTACACCGCCACTGTGCTGGCTTGGGGTCTCATTGACTTCGCTGAAGGATACGAAGCTGCTGGTGAGTCTTATGTATTACATGAATGGTAAATAATGTATTTCGCGGCTTATAAGACTTGTTTCTGTTTCAATGGCTCGGCATCGGACGTAACTGGGAGAGCTACAACCCACCCAACACCCCAAACTTATAACTCCCGTCACTGACCCTCAGTTTATAGGACGCAAGGTGGTTTTTGGAGACATTTTATGGAAAAAATGCGTCTAATAAGCCGCGAAATACGGTAATGCCAACAAAATGAAGAATTAGACACATGTGTAACATCTCGATATCTTGATTTGTAGACGTTTCACCATCCAGTGGCTTTATCAATACAAGGACATAATGTGAAGACTGTAGAACTCCCTCAGCCTTGGAACTGGTGAAGAGCGACAGGTGTCTAATTCTTCAGGAGGTCTTCTGTACTTCATGCAAGTTCACCCTAGACTGTTGCAATATGATTCCATGTTTTAACTAAATATGGGAAATTAGCTGTAATTAGCGGACGCTAATTGCAGCTAGCGGACGCTAATTACTACAGTAGCTAAATAAATACTGATAACCAACACTATACACTGAATAATTACTGATAATTAGCATTGTACATTGAAAAATTACTGATAACCAGCACTGTATACTAAATAATTACTGATAATTAGCAGTGTAAATTACATAATTAGTATTACAATGTTGATATTACGCAACACCGACAAGTTAATGGACAACACATGTGCAACACTTGGGAATCTTTATTACCGAAACGTTTCGCCTGCGAAACAGGCTTTTTCAGTCAAATACAACACTAAGTAGGAGGTGATCAGTCCCTAACCACGTCACAGCCTAAATGGCAATAAACGACAAACGGAAAAAAAGGCAAACGTGGTACATAATCTTTTTTCTTTACCCTAGACAATAATTAATGTATTTAAGAATAAATCTAATCACAGGAATTTTGAAAAAAAAAAACTATTCTACGCTAAGATATTAATTTTTTTTATTAAATTAAGAAAATGCTTTACTAAGGAATTAAAAAAAGGTTACTTTGTAATGGCTGGAATAATTTACCAAAAAAAATCTGCTTTTAGATGATCCTTATGACGGAGAACCTAACGTCGTTATGACGGAGAACCTAACGTCGTTATGACGGAGAACCTAACGTCGTTATAACGCTCAAACTGCGACTTTTAACGAACCTTAAGATCTTGGTGGTATTTTGTTTGATGATTATGACACATGTGCACCAGTTGGGTATCTTTATTGATGAAACGTTTCGCCTACACAGTAGACTTCTTCAGTCGAGTACAGAAAGTAGGCAGGAGCAGTAGAGATGTGAAGACAATGTAATCAGTCCCTCACCCTTCACATAACTACTGTTCCTGCCTACTTCTGTACCCGACTGAAGAAGCCTACTGTGTAGGCGAAACGTTTCGGAATAAAGTTGCCTAAATGTTGCTTATGTGTCTTACTTACCAGCTGTTGCACATGTGTCTTAATCTTCAACTTGTCGGCTATTTATACAATTTTCAACGTACTGATGCTGCTAGTTTCTTCCCTTCAGGTCAGACTGACTATGGTCGCGTGGCAGTCAAATGGGCCACGGACTACTTCCTCAAGGCCCACACTGCCACGGACGAACTTTACGGCCAGGTGAGAATTTTCTCTCTGGGAGCAGTAGATTTGTTTGAGAATATTGACACGTTATACTTGATAAATCAGACAAATATGCAACAGTTAGGTATCTTTATTCCGAAACGTTTCGCCTACACAGTAGGCTTTTTGATTTAAGTACAGAAGAGTTAGTAGAATAAGGATATCTAACTTGCGCATACCTCTTACTTATTAACCTGTTGGAATTGTATACCAGTTTAATATGATCATATAACCGAGGCTTTCTGATAGTTTACCTACGTTATGTGTGTGTTAGTTACCATTTTGTCCTAGGCACATGTCGATTAGACACTAGGCCTGTTGTATATAAGAACATAAGAACATAAGAACGAAGGAACACTGCAGAAGGCCTACTGGCCCATGCGAGGCAGGTCCAAGTCTCCTACCGGCTTAAGCCAATGCACCCAACCTAGTCAGGTCAGGTCACATTGACTTAAGGGAGGAACGCGGCAACCTACCTGTTAGCACAAGCTATCAGGTCTAACTCACACCCACCCACATCTACTCATGTATTTATCCAACCTATTTTTAAAGCTACACAACGTTCTGGCCTCTATAACGGTACCTGGGAGTTTGTTCCACTCATCCACAACTCTATTACCAAACCAGTACTTTCCTATATCCTTCCTGAATCTGAATTTTTCCAACTTAAAACCATTGCTGCGAGTCCTGTCTAGGCTAGATATTTTCAGCACACACGTGTGTGTGTGTGTGTGTGTGTGTGTGTGTGTGTGTGTGTGTGTGTGTGTGTGTGTGTACTCACCTAGTTGTACTCACCTAGTTGAGGTTGCGGGGGTCGAGTCCGAGCTCCTGGCCCCGTGTGTGTGTGTGTGTGTGTGTGTGTAGGAGTGAGCTTCATCGAGTCCCGGTAAAGCTTTTTCCTATCTAAAATAAAATTGTGTGTGTTTTTGTAATCGGCGTTATAGCCTCTAGCCATCACGACGTTGTGGCATTCACATATATGTAAATAACATATCGTAAATTTTAGGTTGGCAACGGTGGTACGGACCACGCTTTCTGGGGCCGCCCTGAGGACATGACTATGGCCAGACCTTCGTATAAAATTGATGAACAGAAGCCAGGTAAGCCACTAGAGTTGTGGTGAGAGTTATAGCAGCAAGACCTAGCATGAAAAGTAAGATTATTGTCTAAGTTTCGCTAAGGATTGAGAATTATCAAGTCTTGATAAAGGCTTGCTAACGCTCAAATCTTGTTGTCTTGGTGTCCCCCATTCACCATAAACACCATCACTGACGCTTCCTTGTTTTCATCCAGGATCTGATTTGGCCGGAGAGACAGCTGCTGCCCTTGCTGCAGCCTCTATTGTCTTCCAGGTAAATAATCCCCATTGCATTGTTTCATTTTTATTTACAATTAACCCGCAGTTTGATAAATTAGACACATGTGCAACACTTGGGTATCTTTAATGATACCCAATTAAAGATACCCCATTAAAGATACCCAAATGTTGCACATGTGTCTAATTTATCAACTTGTCGGTTCTCTGAACCATTCACCTACAACCTGCAATTTGTAGAGGTGGTTTTAAACGGCATTACGATCACTTCCAGAAAAGTCCAAACGAATCGTAAAAATGCCTCTAAAAGTGTGGTTTAATTATGAATGGTTTTATTTACTGCATTGTGACTGTTTTTTGTCCTCTCTACTGGAAATGCTGTAATACTCATGCTCTTCGATATGTACCATTTAAGGCTTTTTTTTCTTGCGTTCTATAGTTAGCATATTCTTCTGTAGATAGTAGAGTGGCCCGGTGGTCTGGTGGCTAAAGCTCCCGCTTCACACACGGAGGGCCCGGGTTCGATTCCCGGCGGGTGGAAACATTTCGACACGTTTCCTTACACCTGTTGTCCTGTTCACCTAGCAGCAAATAGGTACCTGGGTGTTAGTCGACTGGTGTGGGTCGCATCCTGGGGGACAAGATTAAGGACCCCAATGGAAATAAGTTAGACAGTCCTCGATGACGCACTGACTTTCTTGGGTTATCCTGGGTGGCTAACCCTCCGGGGTTAAAAATCCGAACGAAATCTTATCTTATCTTATCTTCTCGGTATTTATTCAGTTATCAAGGCATGTTTTGCTACCCAAAATATTTAACCATTTGCTGTCACAATGGTGGAATTTTTAGTTCGCGTTCTGAAAAAGTTGTTTTGGCCACAATGTTTCATCCGTCTGTTACATTGCATCATTGTAATATTGGTAAATAATCACGATAAGATGAGGGATTAGACACGTATGGAACACCTGGAGATGTGTTGCAAATAGTGACTCTTTGCAATTCAGTGCATAGAAGATGTTGCAACGGTAGAATCCTTCATAGTCATTAAAACTAAGTTACTGAACACTGCCTTGCAGGCTCAGGGACTGATTATCTCATCTTCCCCTGAGAGACTGATTATCTCATTTTCCACTGAGGGACTGATTATCTCATCTTCCCCTGAGAGACTGATTATCTCATTTTCCACTGAGGGACTGATTATCTCATCTTCCCCTGAGAGACTGATTATCTCATTTTCCACTGAGGGACTGATTATCTCATCTTCCCCTGAGAGACTGATTATCTCATTTTCCACTGAGGGACTGATTATCTCATCTTCCCCTGAGAGACTGATTATCTCATTTTCCACTGAGGGACTGATTATCTCATCTTCCCCTGAGAGACTGATTATCTCATTTTCCACTGAGGGACTGATTATCTCATCTTCCCCTGAGAGACTGATTATCTCATTTTCCACGGAGAGACTGATTATCTCATCTTCCCCTGAGAGACTGATTATCTCATTTTCCACTGAGGGACTGATTATCTCATCTTCCCCTGAGAGACTGATTATCTCATTTTCCACGGAGAGACTGATTATCTCATCTTCCCCTGAGAGACTGATTATCTCATTTTCCACTGAGGGACTGATTATCTCATTTTCCACTGAGGGACTGATTATCTCATCTTCCCCTGAGAGACTGATTATCTCATTTTCCACTGAGGGACTGATTATCTCATCTT
Organism: Cherax quadricarinatus; assembly: GCF_038502225.1. Taxonomy (NCBI): domain Eukaryota; kingdom Metazoa; phylum Arthropoda; class Malacostraca; order Decapoda; family Parastacidae; genus Cherax; species Cherax quadricarinatus. The sequence continues at coordinate 11,051,411 of NC_091376.1, forward strand.
CCCCTGAGGGACTGATTATCTCATCCTCCCCTGAGGGACTGATTATCTCATCTTCCCCTGAGAGACTGACTATCTCATTTTCCACTGAAGGACTGATTACCTCATCTTCCACTGAGGGACTGATTACCTCATCTTCCACTGAGGGACTGATTATCTCATCTTCCACTGTGAAAAATCCACTGGATGGTGAAACGTCTTCAGATAAAGATACCCAGGTGTTAGGAAAACGGTCACATGTGCAATTAATGCGACATTTTATTGAGCGAAAGTTTCGCAATCCGGGATCTTGACAAAGCTCCTGAAGAGCGAAACGTTGCCACAATAAAATGTCACATTATTTGCACATGTGTCCTTTTACCTAACATATTGTGGGTCATTCTACCAACATTACATACCCAGGTGTTTTATCTGTGCCTAATTCCTTATCTCTTACACTGCATTCATCTCCCAGGATGTGGACTCAGCTTACGCCGCAGAGATGCTGGGCGTAGCCAAGGAGCTCTACGACTTTGCCGACAACTACCGTGACATCTACGACAACTCCATCACAGACGCCACACAATATTATCAGTAAGTGTTGTATGTTATCTGTTCAGTATCTTTCCCCCTGCATACCCCTCTGAATCCTCCTGATAATCCATGAAGTTATATTAGGTTCTAAGCTCTCCCTTACACTCCAGCAAGCCAGTATGTAAGTATGAGGTTCACATGACCGTGGTCCTGGCACGGGTTTTAATCTTGCAATGACCCGTCTCTGGTTCCCGAAGGAGAAGGGTTCTGCAATGTTGCAACGTATGCTGTTCCAGCACTGCCCTGGGCAGTACATCTGGTGCGTCTCCTAAGCGACAACGCCGTCTGTATCAGCACTAGACTGGCTTATGAAGGTTAACAGCTAGTTTATACTCGACTACTGTCGATTCTCAGGCGCTGGATGGCCAATTCTGATATTGCTCTTCCCCAAGAATATGATAATGATAATATACCAACGTTACCCCTGTCAGCATATTAACAATTAATAGCGCTAATTCATTAACAAAGCATGAGTGTCAGCCGGTTATTAACAACAGTGCGTCACTGTCAGCGCATAGCAGTTTAATATAACAGTTGGTCTAATATCATCAGATCAGTGAAAATAACAGATAAATCACATATACATAAAGTCTTAGTTCAGGCTTGATCCTCCGGAACGCAGATAGAAGCTTTCAAGAAGCTAAACAGCCAAGTGTTTTTGTGGACCTGATAGTCGCTAGCAGAAACAGCCTGCTTGATCAGGTGGTCAACAGGGAAGCCAGGCTTCAGGTTCGTGATAGAAGAACCCTCAAAACCAGCCACAGGTACAGTCACATGTCCGCTAACCGTACTTGGTGGTTTATTCGTTACGTAAAAATACATCGTCTCCTAACAAGGGTCTCAATTATATTAGGTACACACAAATAACAGGCACACAGCTATAGGGTACACAAATATTAGGTACACAGATATTAGGTGCACAAACAGGTACACAAGTATTAGGTACACATAAATATTAGGTACGCATAAATATTAGGTACACATAAATACAGTTACACAAATTAGCATATATAGTAACATGTGTGGAAATTACCTAGGATAAGTCAGCATCCGCTGGCTTACCCAAGATAGAATCGTTCGTGAAAACCCGCATTTGGGGTCACACTGTGACTCTTAAAAATCTTCCATGTTTGTATAATACGCAGTTGCATGAATCTTATTAGACCAACATGGTTCAGTGGACAGAACACTTACTTGCTAGTTTAAAGACTGATTTCCTTGGGTTCCAGCTCGAAATATACAGATAAATTATTCTCCCGTGTTTCTGCCAAGTATTGATTACACTTTAGTTATTAATAATTTTGTACAAGTGAACTACATTATCTCGTCTCAACAGTTCATGGAGCGGGTATGGTGACGAGCTGGCCTGGGCGGCACTGTGGCTGGCAAGAGCCACTGGCGACGATACTTACCTCGATCGCGCTAAGGGACACTGGGACGAGTTCGACTTCTTGGCGGATGACGTTCAGCAGTTCTCATGGGACGACAAGAGGGCTGGAGTCTTCGTGAGTTTCCTCTTATCCTTTATTATAGCCCTGGGGAAAAGCCTGTCTGCGGGGATTAGCGCCTCTATCATTAGTGGATGAAGAATCGAGCCTACATTATACCTTAGACTGAATAACCCACACGGTTATGGAGATTCATTTAACTAGATATGAGAACCATTTAAAAAATCCGCCGGAATTTACACATCACTAGTCACACATTTACACCCCTTCGTTTTGTAAATATGCAAGGAATAATATGGCATATATTACTATTATTTTTAGTTATATATTAGGAAGAAAAATTAAGTATATATATATTAGTACTGAGAAACAACACTTAAATGTATGGTAATGGAATGTGAAACGTAGTTCCTTTATATAATACTTTCATATTATCTACGTTTCGAAACGTAGTCTAAAATATGTATATGAAATAAGTACCTAACCGGCTAATCTGGGATGGGAAGACTCCCTTATTTAGACAAGTTCCCAACAGAAAGAGTTTTTTTGGATTTAGTTCTGAAAGTGTGAAATCTTCTGCTGAAATGGGTCTTATAATTTCTCTCTCTCTCTCTCTCTCTCTAGGCACATGTCGATTAGATACTAGGCCTGTTGTGAGTGTGTAGGTGTGTATATATATAGTGTGTGTGTGTGTCATATATACCATTTTGTCCTAGGCACATGTCGATTATATATATAGTGTGTGTGTGTGTTAGTGTGTGTGTGTGTGTGTGTGTGTGTGTGTGTGTGTGTGTGTGTGTGTGTGTGTGTGATTATCATATAGAATATGTATCTTCATCATTACAGGCACTTCTCACCTTGCTGGATGGTTCTTCGGAGTACTCTGATCCCCTCGTCAAGTATCTGGACTGGTTGAAAACCACTGCCCCGTACACCCCTCAGGGTCTGGTCTTCCTCGACCAGTGGGGCGCAAACCGTCACGCTGCAAATGTTGCCTACATCTCTCTTTGGGTCGGTTATTTTCTGGTCTTCCAAGAAAACCATTAAAAATCTGTCACTAAATAACTGAAACTGAAGTTTTTGCGATAATTAGACATGATGCTTGTCAAATATAACGAAAACTTGAATAGCAGGACCTTCCTTGTATGTGCCAGTAAACTTGCTTCATTGTTTCACCATTCTTTTTGCTCCTAATCTAGTGTTTAATTGAATATTTTTAGGCCGCCAAGCACGGCATTGATACAGCAGCCAACGAAGAATGGGCCAGAGGCCAGATCGGTCAGTTGTTGGGAGACAATCCTTTATACCAGTCCTTCGTGGTCGGCTTCGGTGAAAATCCTCCTCAGAGGCCCCACCATCGCTCCAGGTAATTTGTGTGAAATATTTGTAACTGATTTGGGGTATTTAAAATGTATACATGTTTTATAAGCATGAATTTGGGTCTGAAATATGTTACGAACACAGTCATGATTGGCTGCTTGATCAATTTAAGTCTACCAATTGGAGAATTGGGTTTTGGTGGAAGTCTCGATTTGAAAGCACGGCAGAAAATGGCTCAGCCAATAAGGCGGCAGCTAGAAAATGTAGTTTACTGATTTGTTGTTCTAGCCGTGACCGAGTAATCTGATCTGTTACGACTGGCTGTTTTGACTTAACCAATCAAAAAGGGTTCTGCCTTGCGGTAGGTATGAGACGGGAGCTCCACACTTCGCTTTTTCTTGCGTCACAAGTCAGGCATCTAAGAGCCCCGTCAGGGCGAATGTGAAGCCTAGTGCGTACAACACCGGAATGCAGTGAATGTAATCATTAGTCTCAAGGAATTATGATGAAATCACCTGGTCCCCACCATAGGACTATTAATTGCAACTTTAATCATCGATCCTCCTTAGGGAACCAGTGACAGTTCATCATTTAATTGATACCTATGTCAGGACATGGTTCTTGGAAAATGCATAACCTTCTAGCCTTAGGGGGTCAAAGGATATAAAAAGAGGTGTGCATCTCACTGCAAATATGCAGAGAGTTTAATTTAATATCTTCTTTAGGGATAAGGGTTACCTTGAATGGTGCTGAGCTGCTTGCTGCGGCCTGAATGACCCTCTTGTAGGTGATACGTTTTGAAGCCAGTTAATCAGCAAACCCAATGAGCAAACACTAGGACATATCTATTAGAAAACGTTTCGGGTCCTGGGACCTTGATCACCTTGATCAAGACCCAGGACCGAAACGTTTTCTAATAAATATGTCCTAGTGTTTTTTTCACGTGTTTTTCTAAAGCAGTTTATCGGTATTTACTACTAGGTTTATATCATAAACCAAGATTATCGTCTACTTATCGTCTATTTTCCCATCATCGACTAAGACATGTATGGCAGGAGACAAGAGTTTCTGATGTTATTGTTTTTTTTTACCTCAGCTCCTGCCCGTCTCCTCCACAAACCTGCGACGGAATGATGACTTACGACGGCCCCAACCATCATGTCCTCTACGGTGCCCTTGTTGGTGGACCAGCACAGGTACGTCTTAGCACCTCACTTAACATACTGCCAGAAATCAAATCACGGGACGGGTGGGGGTTGAACCCGTCTTGGTATTACGATTTCGTGAGTAACAATGCAAGCTTAAGCATCAAACCTGACTCACGAAATCGTAATGACACGATTACAAACCATACCATGGGTAGGGTTAGAACCCTCAATCAAAGAGTCACAAAACTTCAGACCGTCGCGTTAGCGGTCATTTCAGTAAGCAGCGTTAGTAATTTATAATGCATACTCAAATGCTACAAAAGGATCGCTTATACAGAAGCATCTAACATCATAGCTAGTGAGTGGGATTCAAAACCATGTTCTAACATTACAGTCACGAATGATATTTAAATGCCGAACTAATTCCATATATCTACAGTAATTTATAATTTCTGTTTAGTCCATGGCTTCGAGTCCAGCATATTAGCCATGTACTAAAATGCTTTTAGATGAATTAGACACAGGTGCAACACTTGGGTATCTTTGTGGAAACCTTTCGCCAAAGGGGCGAAACGTAGGCCTAATTTATCAACTTGGCCCGGTGGTCTGGTGGCTAAAGCTCCCGCTTCACACACGGAGGGCCCGGGTTCGATTCCCGGCGGGTGGAAACATTCGACACGTTTCCTTACACCTGTTGTCCTGTTCACCTAGCAGCAAATAGGTACCTGGGTGTTAGTCGACTGGTGTGGGTCGCATCCTGGGGGACAAGATTAAGGACCCCAATGGAAATAAGTTAGACAGTCCTCGATGACGCACTGACTTTCTTGGGTTATCCTGGGTGGCTAACCCTCCGGGGTTAAAAATCCGAACGAAATCTTATCTTATCTTATCTCTGAACTATTTATCTACAAAATACTTTTAGATGAAGTTATATAACATTATCATTTGTGGCAGAGTGATGATACGATTAAGAGGATAAATATCAAAAATCGCCTGATTAAGATAAGATTTCGTTCGGATTTTTAACCCCGGAGGGTTAGCCACCCAGGATAACCCAAGAAAGTCAGTGCGTCATCGAGGACTGTCTAACTTATTTCCATTGTGGTCCTTAATCTTGTCCCCCAGGATGCGACCCACACCAGTCGACTAACACCCAGGTACCTATTTGCTGCTAGGTGAACAGGACAACAGGTGTAAGGAAACGTGTCGAAATGTTTCCACCCGCCGGGAATCGAACCCGGGCCCTCCGTGTGTGAAGCGGGAACTTTAGCCACCAGGCCACCGGGCCACACCTGCCTAGTCAAAAAAAAATGGTTATTAGACAAATCTATAAATTAATGGTTTGAAATGTGAATAGGAATTTCTAACTAATTTTACCATTTAGCTTCATAAAAAATATTACTAAAAATACAAGAATTTTGGTGCTACTTTCGGAGTTATTTTTCTAACCCAAAATATTTTTCAATTTAGTTTTTTTTCTTAGATTTGACTGACGGAAAAAAGGCAGATAGGGAGAAAATTAACATATAATAACTGAAGGTGCAATTTACCATATTGCACAGAATAAAACTGAACTTTAAAACTGGATTATGATATTTTTCATCTGTTTTGAATATTTTTCACGATGTGGCGTCAATGGTTTAGAAAAAACCATTGAAGAACGAAACACTTGTGTGCAACATTAGTCCCAAATGTTGCACAAGCGTCCCAGTCTTCATTTTTCACCTTGCATTTCTGTTTACCAAGTGTTTACCTCTCTCAGGACGGCACCTACAATGACGATCGTCAGGACTACCAGCACAACGAAGTAGCCTGCGACTACAACGCTGCCTACAGCGGTGCTCTGGCTGCTCTAATCGAGCTCAGCTAGAGTCCAAATGAGCCCGATGCCTTTTTTTTTCAAGCCGTGTGATATTCTTTGCGTTCTTGTAGCGGCAGTAATAAATGTAGCGGATTTTTTTGTATTTTTATTGCTGACCACAGAGGTACCGGAAAAGGCTTACAGAAATACCAAACAAAGGCTTACAGGGATACCAGAACAAAGGCTTACAGAAATTCCAGAAAAGGCTTTCAGAGATACCAAAGGCTTATAGGTACCAAAACAAAGGCTTACAGATACCAAGCAAAGGCTTACAGAAATACCAAACAAAGGCTTACAGTGATACCAAAGGCTAACAGATGTAATTAAAAGAATTTTACAGAGATAATTAAAAAAGGCAAACAGAAGTAACAAAAAAAGCTTACACATGTAATAAAGAGGTTTGCATAAGTCCCCACTGAGGACCATTAAGACCACAGTGATGGGAGTAGTAGGGACGGATAGAGCGTTGATGAAGGTTGTACGTAAACATTACTAGATAGAACATTAAAATGGTATAAAATACCGACAGGTTGTTAGGTAAGACACATATGCAACAGTTAGGTATCTTTATTTCGAAACGTTTCGCCTACACAGTAGGCTTCTTCAGTCGAGTACAGAAAAGTTGATAGAAGCAGAAGAGACTTGAAGACGATGTAATCAGTCCATCACCCTTAAAGTTTTGAGGTGGTCAGTCCCTCAGTCTGGAGAAGAGCATTGTTCCATAGTCTGAAACAATATGGAGTTGAAGTGACAGGATGGAGCCTTATATAGCGCCAGGAGGTGAGACGTAGGTTACTTCTGCTTCTATCAACTTTTCTGTACTCGACTGAAGAAGCCTACTGTGTAGGCGAAACGTTTCGAAATAAAGATACCTAACTGTTGCATATGCGTCTTACCTAACAATCTGTCGGTATTTTATACCATTTTAATGTTCAATCTGTCAGACACTGCAACACAAGGGTATCTTGGTACAGACCTGCAATCAACTTCGACTACCTCTACTAGTGAGAACGGCTGGATTTGAGAGGGACCTGACCTCCCAACATCTGCGTTCTACTAGTGACCTACGTCTCACCTCCTGGCGCTATATAAGGCTCCATCCTGTCACTTCAACTCCATATTGTTTCAAACTTTGGAACAATGCTCTTCTCCAGACTGAGGGACTGACCACCTCAAAACTTTAATTAAGGGTGATGGACTGATTACATCGTCTTCAAGTCTCTTCTGCTTCTATCAACTTTTCTGTACTCGACTGAAGAAGCCTACTGTGTAGGCGAAACGTTTCGAAATAAAGATACCTAATTGTTGCATATGTGTCTTACCTAACATTACTAGATAGGTAAGGCAAAATGGCCTGACCACTATAGTCAGGTCATTTTAGTGACCTATAATCGTGGTACCTATGGTCAGGCCATTTTAGTGACCTATAATCGTGGTACCTATGGTCAGGCCATTTTAGTGACCTATAATCGTGGTACCTATGGTCAGGCCATTTTAGTGACCTATACCCGTGGTACCTATGGTCAAGCCGTTTTAGTGACCAATACTCGTGGTACCTAACTAGATCAGTAAACAAAGGTACCATTTCCTTGACTGGGGCCTTTTCATTAGAGAGAAATAAAGGTAAAATGCAGATTTGCTTAAAATTTAAGGTGTATTTAAGTGATTTTCCGGTTTTTATTGGGTATATTTAAACCCGATTAAACGGTTTTTGTCTTGGGTTTATTTAGAACCGTCTAAACTGTTTATCCCTTATCTTTACGGTGTTATTTAAACCCGATTAAACGGGTTATTTCTTGGACAATAAGGTCCTAACTTCACTGGGATACCATGATGCTGGTGACGAGCTCTTGATCAAAGGAACTGGAGGAACTGGTCGTGGACCGGGCCGCGGGGGCGCTGATCCCAGGAACACCCTCCAGGTATACACACACACCGGGTATACACACACACCGGGTATACACACACACCAGGTATACACACACACCAGGTATACACACACACCAGGTATACACACACCAGGTATACACACACACACCAGGCATACACACACACCAGGTATACACACACACCAGGTATACACACACACACCGGGTATACACACACACCAGGTATACACACACACCAGGTATACACACTCACCAGGTATACACACACCAGGTATACACACACACACACCAGGTATACACACACACCAGGTATACACACACCAGGTATACGCACACACACCAGGTATACACACACACCAGGTATACACACACCAGGTATACACACACACCAGGTATACACACACACACCAGGTATACACACACACCAGGTATACACACACACCAGGTATACACACACACCAGGTATACACGCACACCAGGTATACACACACACCAGGTATACACACACACCAGGTATACACACACACCAGGTATACACACACACCAGGTATACACACACACCAGGTATACACACACCAGGTATACACACACACCAGGTATACACACACACCAGGTATACACACACACCAGGTATACACACACACCAGGTATACACACACACACCAGGTATACACACACCAGGTATACACACACCAGGTATACACACACACCAGGTATACACACACACACACCAGGTATACACACACACCAGGTATACACACACACCAGGTATACACACACACCAGGTATACACACACACCAGGTATACACACACACCAGGTATACACACACCAGGTATACAAACACACCAGGTATACACACACAACAGCCTGGTTGATCAGGCTCTGATCCACCAGGAGGCCTGGTCACAGACCGGGCCGCGGGGGCGTTGACCCCCGGAACTCTCTCCAGGTAAACTCCAGGTAAACACACCAGGTATACACACACACCAGGTATACACACACACCAGGTATACACACACACCAGGTATACACACACACCAGGTATACACACACACCAGGTATACACACACACCAGGTATACACACACACACCAGGTATACACACACACCAGGCATTCACACACACCAGGTATACACACACACCAGGTATACACACACACCAGGTATACACGCACACCAGGTATACACACACACCAGGTATACACACACACCAGGTATACACACACACCAAGTATACACACACACCAGGTATACACACACCAGGTGTACAAACACACCAGGTATACACACACACCAGGTATACACACACACCAGGTATACACACACACCAGGTATACACACACACCAGGCATACACACACACCAGGTATACACACACCAGGTATACACACACCAGGTATACACACACACCAGGTATACACACACACACACCAGGTATACACACACACCAGGTATACACACACACACCAGGTATACACACACACCAGGCATACACACACACCAGGTATACACACACTCCAGGTATACACGCACACCAGGTATACACACACCAGGTATACACACACACCAGGTATACACACACACCAGGTATACACACACCAGGTATACAAACACACCAGGTATACACACACACCAGGTATACACACACATCAGGTATACACACACACCAGGTATACACACACACCAGGCATACACACACACCAGGTATACACACACACCAGGCATACACACACACCAGGCATACACACACACCAGGTATACACGCACACCAGGTATACACACACACCAGGTATACACACACACCAGGTATACACACACACCAGGTATACACACACCAGGTATACAAACACACCAGGTATACAAACACACCAGGTATACACACACACCAGGTATACACACACACCAGGTATACACACACACACCAGGTATACACACACACCAGGTATACACACACACCAGGCATACACACACACCAGGTATACACACACACCAGGTATACACACACACACCAGGTATACACACACACCAGGCATACACACACACCAGGTATACACACACTCCAGGTATACACGCACACCAGGTATACACACACCAGGTATACACACACACCAGGTATACACACACACCAGGTATACACACACCAGGTATACAAACACACCAGGTATACACACACACCAGGTATACACACACATCAGGTATACACACACACCAGGTATACACACACACCAGGCATACACACACACCAGGTATACACACACACCAGGCATACACACACACCAGGCATACACACACACCAGGTATACACGCACACCAGGTATACACACACACCAGGTATACACACACACCAGGTATACACACACACCAGGTATACACACACCAGGTATACAAACACACCAGGTATACAAACACACCAGGTATACACACACACCAGGTATACACACACACCAGGTATACACACACACCAGGTATACACACACACCAGGTATACACACACACCAGGCATACACACACACCAGGTATACACACACACCAGGTATACATACACACCAGGTATACACACACACCAGGTATACACACACACCAGGTATACACACACACCAGGTATACACACACACCAGGTATACACACACACCAGGTATACACACACACCAGGTATACACACACACCAGGTATGCACACACACCAGGTATACACACACACCAGGTATACACACACACCAGGTATACACACACACCAGGTATACACACACACCAGGTATACACACACACCAGGTATACACACACACCAGGTATACACACACACCAGGTATACACACACACCAGGTATACACACACACCAGGTATACCCTCCCTTCCTCAGGCCAAAACAATAATTTAAACCATAAACCACCTCTTTCATTTATTATTCAGAGTCAGGCAAGAATAAATTGCTTTTATTTCTTAAAACCTGACCCATTTGGTCTTCTTTGATGCAAACTCAGTGTCAACACTGAGGTCCGTGGTTCGATCCCCGGTGCGGGTGGTAACATAAGGTGTTTCCTTAAGACACCTGCTGTTCACTTAGCAGTAAGCAGGTACCTGGGTGTTAGTCGACTGGTGTGGGTCGCATCCTGGAGACAAAATTAACCCAACTTGTCCGAAATGCTCTGCATAGCAAAGGACTTTCTATATATGTCACTGGTGTCAGCTATAACTTGTATAATTTGTTTGATGTTCATGTAAAAATAAATTATTATTATTATTATTATTATTATTATTATTATTATTATTATTATTATTATTATTATTATTATTATTATTATTATACTATATACGGGTTATTACTGTATTGTTCCAGTCACGGTATTATGCCTTTTTATTAATTTCACCCTAAAGTAGAAACACTCCAGGCCAGCGGTTAACGCACTGGCCTGGAGTTTTACGACTCGCTTGCTATTACATAAGAACATAAGAACATAAGAATGTTGGAACACTGCAGAAGGCCTACTGGCCCATACGAGGCAGGTCCTTATCAAAACGACATCTACATAAAGCTACCCAAGAAATAACTCCCGTACCCCATGACACCAATCAAACCCAGCCCCTCCCACATAAGAACATAAGAACACAGGTAATGAATGGCCTGTGAGACCTGGTCGTAATGGAATTGGAGCAAACAAACTCAGCAGTAGACTATAAAGTACACATTTTGCCTTCACTCACTTATATACAGATATGTACACTATGTACAATATGTACTGATAGAATAATAAGTGTACACGGTGGCAGATGGCAAAGCAGAAGCCAGAGTGAGTGCACTGCACTCAACCAGCAGGTAGGCAAGTCTGCCAATGCTTACCGCAAGTGAACCACGTTGCTTCAGCTTTGGTGGGCTTGTCTGTGATTGGTCAATGAACCAAGGTACTGATTTAACGATGGGTACCCTATCAATCGTTAAACCCATAGCACCCAGTCTGCTGGTTGGGAGGCAGCCTATGTGGGAGTGTGACATATGCCGAATAAATTGTAACATACTCTTTGCATGCCACACTTGTCATGAGTTTAAACCCCACTCGTACCCTGAGTTGTTTACAATCGTGTTATTACGATTTCGTGAGTAATGTCGCTCCTTGCTACCAGCTGTACCACTTAAGTCGATAGAAAAACACAAAATGCAAACACTAGGAAATTTTATTGGAAATTTGTTTAGTAATGATCTGACGTATCAGTTGCTCCACTAAGTAATGATCTGACGTTTAATTGCTCCACTAAGTAATGATCTGACGTTTAATTGCTCCACTAAGTAATGATCTGACGTTTAATTGCTCCACTAAGTAATGATCTGACGTTTAATTGCTCCACTAAGTAATGATCTGACGTTTAATTGCTCCACTAAGTAATGATCTGACGTTTAATTGCTCCACTAAGTAATGATCTGACGTTTAATTGCTCCACTAAGTAATGATCTGACGTTTAATTGCTCCACTAAGTAATGATCTGACGTTTAATTGCTCCACTAAGTAATGATCTGACGTTTAATTGCTCCACTAAGTAATGATCTGACGTTTAATTGCTCCACTAAGTAATGATCTGACGTTTAATTGCTCCACTAAGTAATGATCTGACGTTTAATTGCTCCACTAAGTAATGATCTGACGTTTAATTGCTCCACTAAGTAATGATCTGACGTTTAATTGCTCCACTAAGTAATGATCTGACGTTTAATTGCTCCACTAAGTAATGATCTGACGTTTAATTGCTCCACTAAGTAATGATCTGACGTTTAATTGCTCCACTAAGTAATGATCTGACGTTTAATTGCTCCACTAAGTAATGATCTGACGTTTAATTGCTCCACTAAGTAATGATCTGACGTTTAATTGCTCCACTAAGTAATGATCTGACGTTTAATTGCTCCACTAAGTAATGATCTGACGTTTAATTGCTCCACTAAGTAATGATCTGACGTTTAATTGCTCCACTAAATAATGATCTGACGTTTAATTGCTCCACTAAGTAATGATCTGACGTTTAATTGCTCCACTAAGTAATGATCTGACGTTTAATTGCTCCACTAAGTAATGATCTGACGTTTAATTGCTCCACTAAGTAATGATCTGACGTTTAATTGCTCCACTAAGTAATGATCTGACGTTTAATTGCTCCACTAAGTAATGATCTGACGTTTAATTGCTCCACTAAGTAATGATCTGACGTTTAATTGCTCCACTAAATAATGATCTGACGTTTAATTGCTCCACTAAGTAATGATCTGACGTTTAATTGCTCCACTAAGTAATGATCTGACGTTTAATTGCTCCACTAAGTAATGATCTGACGTTTAATTGCTCCACTAAGTAATGATCTGACGTTTAATTGCTCCACTAAGTAATGATCTGACGTTTAATTGCTCCACTAAGTAATGATCTGACGTTTAATTGCTCCACTAAGTAATGATCTGACGTTTAATTGCTCCACTAAGTAATGATCTGACGTTTAATTGCTCCACTAAGTAATGATCTGACGTTTAATTGCTCCACTAAGTAATGATCTGACGTTTAATTGCTCCACTAAGTAATGATCTGACGTTTAATTGCTCCACTAAGTAATGATCTGACGTTTAATTGCTCCACTAAGTAATGATCTGACGTTTAATTGCTCCACTAAGTAATGATCTGACGTTTAATTGCTCCACTAAGTAATGATCTGACGTTTAATTGCTCCACTAAGTAATGATCTGACGTTTAATTGCTCCACTAAGTAATGATCTGACGTTTAATTGCTCCACTAAATAATGATCTGACGTTTAATTGCTCCACTAAGTAATGATCTGACGTTTAATTGCTCCACTAAGTAATGATCTGACGTTTAATTGCTCCACTAAGTAATGATCTGACGTTTAATTGCTCCACTAAGTAATGATCTGACGTTTAATTGCTCCACTAAGTAATGATCTGACGTTTAATTGCTCCACTAAGTAATGATCTGACGTTTAATTGCTCCACTAAGTAATGATCTGACGTTTAATTGCTCCACTAAATAATGATCTGACGTTTAATTGCTCCACTAAGTAATGATCTGACGTTTAATTGCTCCACTAAGTAATGATCTGACGTTTAATTGCTCCACTAAGTAATGATCTGACGTTTAATTGCTCCACTAAGTAATGATCTGACGTTTAATTGCTCCACTAAGTAATGATCTGACGTTTAATTGCTCCACTAAGTAATGATCTGACGTTTAATTGCTCCACTAAGTAATGATCTGACGTTTAATTGCTCCACTAAGTAATGATCTGACGTTTAATTGCTCCACTAAGTAATGATCTGACGTTTAATTGCTCCACTAAGTAATGATCTGACGTTTAATTGCTCCACTAAGTAATGATCTGACGTTTAATTGCTCCACTAAGTAATGATCTGACGTTTAATTGCTCCACTAAGTAATGATCTGACGTTTAATTGCTCCACTAAGTAATGATCTGACGTTTAATTGCTCCACTAAGTAATGATCTGACGTTTAATTGCTCCACTAAATAATGATCTGACGTTTAATTGCTCCACTAAGTAATGATCTGACGTTTAATTTCTCCACTAAGTAATGATCTGACGTATTAATTGCTACACTAAGTAATGATCTGACGTTTAATTGCTCCACTAAGTAATGATCTGACGTTTAATTGCTCCACTAAGTAATGATCTGACGTTTAATTGCTCCACTAAGTAATGATCTGACGTATTAATTGCTACACTAAGTAATGATCTGACGTTTAATTGCTCCACTAAATAATGATCTGACGTTTAATTGCTCCACTAAGTAATGATCTGACGTATTAATTGCTCCACTGTGATCTGACGTATTAACTGCTACAATAGGTAATGATCTGACGCATAGTTGCTCAACTAAAACATAAAAATCTAGAAGTCTGCTTATCTAGCATTGTTTGCAAGACAATAACAAAGGTAATCATTATTTTAAAGGAAGGAAGCGGTAAACCTGTAAGAGCCTTATAGCACCTGTGTTAATCACTAACAGGGTTCCACAACGAGAAGAAAGTAATCACTAGGAAGGTTCCAAGATTAGAAGAAAAATAATCACTAGGAAGGTTTATTGACGAAAGGTAATCACCAGGAAGGTTTCATGTACGACTGGAAAAATAATCACTTGGAAGGCTTCAATACTACTGGAAAAATAATCACTAGGAAGGTTTCAATACTACTGGAAAAATAACCACTTGGAAGGTTTCAATACTACTGGAAAAATAACCACTTGGAAGGCTTCAATACTACTGGAAAAATAATCACTAGGAAGGTTTCAATACTACTGGAAAAATAACCACTTGGAAGGTTTCAATACTACTGGAAAAATAACCACTTGGAAGGCTTCAATACTACTGGAAAAATAATCACTAGGAAGGTTTCACGACGAGATGAAGAATAATCAGCAGGAAAGTTTGAAGAAGTAAGAAGATAAGCCTGCATATAATTACCCCCGTGAAGGTCACTTTATCAACAGCAACACCATCACCTGGATGTTCCCAAAACTGATACTGCTGAAGATTTCGTTTTGAAAATACTGTTGACGTATGTACGTAGGTACACGAGACCATCACCCGAGCAAGAACATATGGAGACCAGAGAGGGTTCAAGAGTTTGGTACAACATTGGTGTCAGAGCTGAGATTGATGGACTACGAGACCATTAAGAAATTTAACCTCACTTTAGAAGTGAGGAGACCAGGAAAACACGATTAAGATGGCCCTTGTGTAGTCGAGAGGCTTTAAACTCAATAATGCAACCATCTCTCTCTCTGGTACCTTAGAAATTAACGTGTTCTTGATATTTGCGTCCAAATGGATCATGGACGTAATAACTCTCACGTAGACGATAGGTTGTAAACCCAACAAACTAGGTGATGAGCAAGATGGGGGCGAATAAAGATAGACTGAGATGCTAATTTTGGGAGTTAAGGGACACGGATGGCAGCTAGGAACACAAATGGCAACTAGGAACACAGATGAGCCACAACGAAATACATTTTTTAGCCCAAACCAATAAGTATATCAAACTGGATGAGGATATTGAGGATAGAATACCATACACTGTTCCCAAACCAGGTATCATCGAATCCTACAGGCCTGGAATTAATAAAGATGATCGATACTAGTCAAAAGGCCCAGGTAAATGTTTTTGTTCTGCCTCTGCAGCCACAGCCATTTAAATAACTGGGTGATGGCATAAACTACGTGTACATCCGGCTCGTGGGCTATGAAGCCAGCTGTGTTTGAGCTTTTTTGTATTAGGAACTTGATGCTGAGTCGTTGAATGAGAGATAATCTCCAATGGATGCTCTTCCGTCTTCAAAAATGAGCCAGAACTTTATATAGTAAACTCTTTAATGATTCGAATATAGACCTCTGACTATGTTTCATTTAGTTGTGTATGAGACAGGTAAAACTGCAGCTCTTAGGTCATCAACACTGCTGAGTGAAGGAACTGAGTACGTGTATTTAGGCACAGGTAACGTGTATTTAGGCACATAAGTACAATTATCATAGCGTAAATTATTACCACGGGGGTCCTTCATCTTCTGCTTAAAGACTGCTGTGTCAACACTCTTACAGCTTACTCCTGTCCAAGTCCTCTATTACTCCTACATCATTTTACCACATTCCTTACATCCCATACATCCCTGGTAATCTCGTACCGTACACAAATAACCTGCACATAGGAGAGAAAAGCCTATGACGGCGCTTCGGTCCAGCTTGCATCCTATACAAGTCACAGTGACTTGCAAATGGTCCAAGTCGGATCGAAACGTCATGTCTCTCTTCTATGTGAGGGATACTTGTGCATTATTCCAGTCACAATATTGTGCCTTTTTCTTCTCTATTCTCATACCTGTATCAAAAAGCCTCTTCCTACTCTCCTGCAACTCTTAAACACACCCACAACATCTCCCAAACTTTTCAGAGCAACTTTAAACATTTACTTGACCCTCACCTCTACACCCTACTTTTTAAAGCACTTTGAAATCTTCACAAAAAAAATGGATAGGAAGAAAAGTGATAAAATGTGCAAGAGAACTTTCTCCAGATTCTTTTCCAGTGAGTTATGCTGGAAGACGGGACACGGATTACTGGAAAATTGTAAATACCTATTTCTACCTGTGGAATGGAAGGTAATCGGGATTAATCCAAGGATAAGGAGGTAGCTAAAATTCTAATCAAGTATCGTTTACCAGCTTGAAGGCGACCCCATCGAAAAGGTTATGCTGAAGAGGGCCTCAGTGCGATGTCGAAACATGCCCTACTCATCTGATCTTTTGGTTTACATTCACGTGGGTTCGTCTGACCTAGTGACCAGTGTTTCTACAAAAGTGTGTTCGAATTCGAAGTTAATTATTAGGTTTTGACAGGGGTGCAGGTATAGTCACTGAGGTACGTATCTTTCAGTGTATTTTACAGTGCATTTTATATCGCAGTTTTATAGATTTAAGTATCTTTGTTGTGTACATATTACAAGTAACCTCAAAGGCCCTCGAGTACTCGATAGGCTTTCAACTCAATAAATGATACAACTATCTCTCTCAACTTACCTTAGGTAAATGGACATCTGTGCAACTGATGTGATATTTTACTGTGGCAACGTTTCGTTCCCCAGGAACTTTGTCAAAAGTGTTTCGCCCTTGGAGAGCGAAACGTTGCCACAATAAAATGTCACATTAATTACACATGTGCCCTTTTAGCAAATATATTGTCGGTAGTTCTCCTTTTCTCACTGTGCCTTAGAAATTAAAGTTCACTGATATTTGCGTCTAAATGGATCGCAGACGTAAAAACCCTCACGTAGACGATAGGCTGTGAACCCAACAAATTAACATAATACTCCATCACGTAGACGATTGGCTACAAACCCAACAAACTAACGTAATACTCCATCACGTAGACGATAAGCTGTGAACCCAACAAACTAGGCGGTGAGGAGATACATTATATCGTAGTGTATACTGGAAGAGCTTCATCAGGCAGTAAAGCGATAAACGAGTTTTTATTGCTGGGAAAAGCACAATATGGTGTCCAACATATTTTATGTCGAATTATCTCTCAATGACGCATATAACTGATGTCAAAGAGAGATATCTGACGGGTATATAAGGGGTCGGGAACCCTCCTTCTGTACCATAGTCTTCTTTGGTCCGCTGCAAACATGACTGGAGTCCTGAAGACCTGCCTGCTGGGGGCACTCGCTCTCTCCTTCCTTCTCTCAGGTAGTGTTTCTAACTCAAATTCACTTGTTATGAAAATGCACAGCTTCGTCAAAGAGATGTACAGTATTTCAAAGTCATCATCAGTCTGAATTAACTTTTTCAAAGCCATCAGTCTTTAACTTCATCAAAGTCATCAGTCTTTAACATCATCAAAGTCATCAGTCTTTAACATCATCAAAGTAATCAGTCTTTAACATCATCAAAGTCATCAGTCTTTAACATCATCAAAGTCATCAGTCTTTAACATCATCAAAGTAATCAGTCTTTAACATCATCAAAGTAATCAGTCTTTAACATCATCAAAGTAATCAGTCTTTAACATCATCAAAGTCATCAGTCTTTAACTTCAAAGTAATCAGTCTTTAACATCATCAAAGCCATCATCAGCCTTTAACATCATCAAAGTCATCAGTCTTTAACATCAAAGTAATCAGTCTTTAACATCATCAAAGTCATCAGTCTTTAACATCAAAGTAATCAGTCTTTAACATCATCAAAGTCATCAGTCTTTAACATCATCAAAGTCATCAGTCTTTAACATCAAAGTAATCAGTCTTTAACATCATCAAAGTAATCAGTCTTTAACATCATCAAAGTAATCAGTCTTTAACATCATCAAAGTCATCAGTCTTTAACATCAAAGTAATCAGTCTTTAACATCATCAAAGTAATCAGTCTTTAACATCATCAAAGTCATCAGTCTTTAACATCAAAGTAATCAGTCATTAACTTCATCAAAGTAATCAGTCTTTAACATCATCAAAGCCATCAGTCTTTAACATCATCAAAGCCATCAGTCTTTAACATCATCAAAGTAATCAGTCTTTAACATCATCAAAGCCATCAGTCTTTAACTTCATCAAAGTAATCAGTCTTTAACTTCATCAAAGTAATCAGTTTTTAACTTCATCAAAGTAATCAGTTTTTAACTTCATCAAAGTAATCAGTCTTTAACTTCATCAAAGTAATCAGTCTTTAACATCATCAAAGTCATCAGTCTTTAACATCATCAAAGTAATCAATCTTTAACATCATCAAAGTAATCAGTCTTTAACATCATCAAAGCCATCAGTCTTTAACATCATCAAAGCCATCAGTCTTTAACATCATCAAAGTAATCAGTCTTTAACATCATCAAAGCCATCAGTCTTTAACTTCATCAAAGTAATCAGTCTTTAACTTCATCAAAGTAATCAGTTTTTAACTTCATCAAAGTAATCAGTCTTTAACTTCATCAAAGTCATCAGTCTTTAACATCATCAAAGCCATCAGTCTTTAACATCAAAGTAATCAGTCTTTAACATCATCAAAGTCATCAGTCTTTAACATCATCAAAGCCATCAGTCTTTAACATCAAAGTAATCAGTCTTTAACATCATCAAAGTCATCAGTCTTTAACATCATCAAAGCCATCAGTCTTTAACATCATCAAAGTCATCAGTCTTTAACTTCATCAAAGTCATCAGTCTTTAACATCGTCAAAGCCATCAGTCTTTAACATCATCAAAGTCATCAGTCTTTAACTTCATCAAAGTCATCAGTCTTTAACATCGTCAAAGCCATCAGTCTTTAACATCATCAAAGCCATCAGTCTTTAACATCGTCAAAGCCATCAGTCTTTAACTTCATCAAAGTCATCAGTCTTTAACATCATCAAAGCCATCAGTCTTTAACATCGTCAAAGCCATCAGTCTTTAACATCATCAAAGTCATCAGTCTTTAACATCGTCAAAGCCATCAGTCTTTAACATCATCAAAGCCATCAGTCTTTAACATCGTCAAAGCCATCAGTCTTTAACTTCATCAAAGTCATCAGTCTTTAACATCATCAAAGTAATCAGTCTTTAACTTCATCAAAGTCATCAGTCTTTAACATCATCAAAGCCATCAGTCTTTAACATCATCAAAGTCATCAGTCTTTAACATCATCAAAGTCATCAGTCTTTAACATCATCAAAGTAATCAGTCTTTAACATCATCAAAGTAATCAGTCTTTAACATCATCAAAGTCATCAGTCTTTAACATCATCAAAGTCATCAGTCTTTAGGAACTTTAAAACTTGTAGTAAAGTATCTTAGTAACACATAATTCATTTGTTCCTGATCATTTCGTATCAGAATTTCGTAGTTTTAAAATTATTCTCGTAGAAGAATTTAAGTCACAATAATGTAGCTGGAACACTTCATACCTACTGTAAAGTTAAAAGATGTTTCGCCCCCTCCTTGACTTTTTACTTGGTAAGTGGATGGAGGGGCAACTAATACGACATTTTATTGTTTACCTGGAGTTTACCTGGAGAGAGTTTCGGGGGTCAACGCCCCCGCGGCCCGGTCTGTGACCAGGCCTCCTGGTGGATCAGCGCCTGATCAACCAGGCTGTTGCTGCTGGCTGCACGCAAACCAACGTACGAGCCACAGCCCGGCTGATCAGGAACTGACTTTAGGTGCTTGTGGAGACGTTTTGGTCTCCAGGAGCTTTGTCAAGTCCTTAAGTTAACGGCTTAAAGCTCTTGGAGAGCGAAACGTTGCCGCAATGTCACATTAGTTACACATGTGTCCATTGTACCATTATTACCACTTGGTATTAGTCCAGGACCGATCGAAACGTTGTTTATGGTTGAGATGTGAATTACACTCGTACATTGTTGGTGTACAGGAGCGGAGGCTCAGTGTGACAACATCGTCATTACAAACACTTGGCCGGGCAACTATCAGGCAGAATTCACTGCAACAGCTCCTGCAGACATCAATGGCCTGACCCTGGAGCTGGAGTTCAGCTCACCTCCGGATGCCGTTGATGTATGTTAATATCATCTGTTTATATTACTATACTCTACCTTTGATATACCTTTGAAGAGTTTCCAGAGTTTCACTACTCTACAGACTTATTTCATCGTGGGTTGGGTAAACATTACTGTTAGTGGGGTTGGGTTTGAGGAGGACCTGCCTAGTATGGGCCAGTAGGCCTACTGCAGCTCTCATTCTTTATGCTCATGAGGATATGTTGTTTAAGTCAACATTACAAAACAGCCTCGTTTAGCTCAGATAATATGGTATTCATTCTCAATGTTTTCTTTTTAAATTACTTTATGGTGATTATTATGTTAAATTAGACACATGTGCAACTCTTGGGTATCTTTATTGAGGAAACGTTTCGCCACACAGTGGCTTCATCAGTCCATACAAAGGAGAAACTTGAAGAACAGGAGGAGAATGAGGTAATCAGTCCCTCAGCCTTGAGTCGATGTGGTCAGTCCATCAATGTTGAATAGATTGATGGACTCAAAGCTGAGGGACTGATTACCTCATTCTCCTCCTGTTCTTCAAGTTTCTCCTTTGTATGGACTGATGAAGCCACTGTGTGGCGAAACGTTTCCTCAAAAAAGATACCCAAGAGTTGCACATGTGTCTAATTCAACAACATGTCGGTTCTCTGAACCATTCATCCACAAGATAAGATTAAGATAAGATAAGATTTCGTTCGGATTTTTAACCCCGGAGGGTTAGCCACCCAGGATAACCCAAGAAAGTCAGTGCGTCATCGAGGACTGTCTAACTTATTTCCATTGGGGTCCTTAATCTTGTCCCCCAGGATGCGACCCACACCAGTCGACTAACACCCAGGTACCTATTTGCTGCTAGGTGAACAGGACAACAGGACAACAGGTGACAACAGGTGTAAGGAAACGTGTCAAATGTTTCCACCCGCCGGGAATCGAACCCGGGCCCTCCGTGTGTGAAGCGGGAGCTTTAGCCACCAGACCACCGGGTCACCCGGTGCATTATTGTGGTTAAAAATATGAAAGCTACAGATTAAGTCTACATTATATGCTAAATACATATATATTTATGTTTGAAATTCCATGTTTACAATTCCAACAAATATATTTCGAGTGTCAATTTTTTTATTTTTAATCTAGAAATCTCTAATTGGAATTATTTTCTGTTTGAAATTCCTAAAATCATCTATGAGTTTTCCATTATTTAAAATATTAGTTTAAAAAGAATATATTATAGGTTCTGTATCCATGCGTTTTGAAAAACGTGATACAAATTTATTCAAAATATTTATTGAAAGGTCGTAAAGGAAAATATAATGACGGGAGGCTATAATTTTTTTTGGATTAGCTGACGATTTTGTGTATCGTTTACAGTTTTATTCGGGTCAGGCGACGAAGGTGGACGACACTCACTACACCCTGACCAGCAACAACATTAATGTAAATGCTGGTGAAGAGATCAAGTTTGACTTCCAGGTACATTACTCTGCATTAAGCCCTCTAGTCATCCAT
Organism: Cherax quadricarinatus; assembly: GCF_038502225.1. Classification (NCBI taxonomy): domain Eukaryota; kingdom Metazoa; phylum Arthropoda; class Malacostraca; order Decapoda; family Parastacidae; genus Cherax; species Cherax quadricarinatus. The sequence goes on from NC_091376.1 coordinate 11,074,186, forward strand.
GAAGTGTTGAACGGCGTAGAAATCTGCGGTAAGTGATGCTGCATCTTGGATGACGGACGGTGTAAGTAGTTACGTTTGGGATATTTACACGGTGAACTTTGACGGTGTGGGTTATTCAATGTTCATAACTACAATATATGTCGTGCCGAATAGGTAAAACTTGTTAATTAAAAAATTTAGTCCTTTCTAATATATATATATATATATATATATATATATATATATATATATATATATATATATATATATATATATATATATATATATATATATATATATATATATATATATATATATATATATATATATATATATATATATATATATATATATATATATATATATATATATATATATATATATATATATATATATATATATATATATATATATATATATATATAAATGTATATATAATATATATATATATATATATATATATATATATATATATATAAATGTATGGAAGAGGGTAAGGTACCTAGGGATTGGCAGAGAGCATGCATAGTTCCTTTGTATAAAGGCAAAGGGGATAAAAGAGAGTGCAAAAATTATAGGGGGATAAGTCTGCTGAGTATACATGGTAAAGTGTATGGTAGAGTTATTATTGAAAGAATTAAGAGTAAGACGGAGAATAGGATAGCAGATGAACAAGGAGGCTTTAGGAAAGGTAGGGGGTGTGTGGACCAGGTGTTTACAGTGAAACATATAAGTGAACAGTATTTAGATAAGGCAAAAGAGGTCTTTGTGGCATTTATGGATTTGGAAAAGGCGTATGACAGGGTGGATAGGGGGGCAATGTGGCAGATGTTGCAAGTGTATGGTGTAGGAGGTAGGTTACTGAAAGCAGTGAAGAGTTTTTACGAGGATAGTGAGGCTCAAGTTAGAGTATGTAGGAAAGAGGGAAATTATTTCCCAGTAAAAGTAGGCCTTAGACAAGGATGTGTGATGTCACCGTGGTTGTTTAATATATTTATAGATGGGGTTGTAAGAGAAGTAAATGCGAGGGTCTTGACAAGAGGCGTGGAGTTAAAAGATAAAGAATCACACACAAACTGGGAGTTGTCACAGCTGCTCTTTGCTGATGACACTGTGCTCTTGGGAGATTCTGAAGAGAAGTTGCAGAGATTGGTGGATGAATTTGGTAGGGTGTGCAAAAGAAGAAAATTAAAGGTGAATACAGGAAAGAGTAAGGTTATGAGGATAACAAAAAGATTAGGTGATGAAAGATTGGATATCAGATTGGAGGGAGAGAGTATGGAGGAGGTGAATGTATTCAGATATTTGGGAGTGGACGTGTCAGCGGATGGGTCTATGAAAGATGAGGTGAATCATAGAATTGATGAGGGAAAAAGAGTGAGTGGTGCACTTAGGAGTCTGTGGAAACAAAGAACTTTGTCCTTGGAGGCAAAGAGGGGAATGTATGAGAGTATAGTTTTACCAACGCTCTTATATGGGTGTGAAGCATGGGTGATGAATGTTGCAGCGAGGAGAAGGCTGGAGGCAGTGGAGATGTCATGTCTGAGGGCAATGTGTGGTGTGAATATAATGCAGAGAATTCGTAGTTTGGAAGTTAGGAGGAGGTGCGGGATTACCAAAACTGTTGTCCAGAGGGCTGAGGAAGGGTTGTTGAGGTGGTTCGGACATGTAGAGAGAATGGAGCGAAACAGAATGACTTCAAGAGTGTATCAGTCTGTAGTGGAAGGAAGGCGGGGTAGGGGTCGGCCTAGGAAAGGTTGGAGAGAGGGGGTAAAGGAGGTTTTGTGTGCGAGGGGCTTGGACTTCCAGCAGGTATGCATGAGCGTGTTTGATAGGAGTGAATGGAGACAAATGGTTTTTAATACTTGACGTGCTGTTGGAGTGTGAGCAAAGTAACATTTATGAAGGGGTTCAGGGAAACCGGCAGGCCGGACTTGAGTCCTGGAGATGGGAAGTACAGTGCCTGCACTCTGAAGGAGGGGTGTTAATGTTGCAGTTTAAAAACTGTAGTGTAAAGCACCCTTCTGGCAAGACAGTGATGGAGTGAATGATGGTGAAAGTTTTTCTTTTTCGGGCCACCCTGCCTTGGTGGGAATCGGCCAGTGTGATAATAATATATATATATATATATATATATATATATATATATATATATATAGATATATATATATATATATATATATATATATATATATATATATATATATATACATATATATATATATATATATATATATATATATATATATATATGCAAAACAACCACCCTGAAAGAATAGAGAAATTCCAAGCGCTTTCGTGACTACTCACATTATCAAGGATAGTTCCTTGATAATGTGAGTAGTCACGAAAGCGCTTGGAATTTCTCTATTCTTTCAGAGTGGTTGTTTTGCATATTCTGAAATCACCTGTTTACTGTGATCTTATTGCATATATATATATATATATATATATATATATATATATATATATATATATATATATATATATATATATATATATATATATATATATATACATACATGGTTTAGAAAGACACGTAAGCAAACACACTATAACATATTTATTAGAAAACGTTTCGGTCCTAGGACCTTGATCACTTCTAACGTACAGAGGTAGAAAGACATTATATATATAGGCGGAGAGTGAGATGTGACGCACGTGACCTGAGGAATGTCATAAGAACATAAGAATGGAGGAACACTGTAGAAGGCCTACTGGCCCATGCGAGGCAGGTCCTTATCAAAACAACCTCTGCCTATGATGAGGACGGGTAGACGTTGAAATCATGTGACTCCTGTGTTGTTGGGTTGGTGCTGCTTAAGTATCATGTATGCCAATGTTTTTGAAATTTTGTAGTTTCCAGTGTTGCGTTCTATAGTGTCGGTGACGGCGGTTAGTGAGGCTTCTAGGCACCGTCGGCATCTGAGGTCTGGTTCGGTGAGAACGAGTTGTGCCTCGTTCCAGTTCATCAAATGCCCCGTGGAGTCTCTGTGGAGGACACAGGCGTTCCTCCATTCTTATGTTCTTATGACATTCCTCAGGTCACGTGCGTCACATCTCACTCTCCGCCTATATATACATTGTCTTTCTACCTCTGTATGTTAGAAGTGATCAAGGTCCCAGGACTGAAACGTTTTCTAATAAATATGTTATAGTGTTTGCTTACGTGTCTTTCTAAACCAACTTGTAGGTATTTATTACCAAAGTTTATACCATACACATACATACACACATATATACACAAGGACCAGGTGATAAGGCTGAGGAAAGAAGGTGGAGAACTCACAAGAAACGATCAAGAGGTATGTGTGCACCGTCTCCAACAACTTTATTTTCGCCCAGATGTAACCTCAGTGCTGGCACAGATCATCGCTCTCAATGGAACGCATCCCACTCGACTTGGAAGAGGAAAGAGAGAAGGGGAGAGAGGGGAGGGGAAAATGAGACAGCCCACTCAGTCGAGTAATCAGACTCCAAGGGAATTGGCTATCCCACTCGGAGAAATTCCCCCTCCCCACTCGTCTTTTTTTACGATTTGCGTCTCTTTCCGAGTGTCGAGGAAAACAAGGAACGACGATGATAGCAACAAGAATAACGAGAATAACAACAGCCATAATAATAATAATAATAATAATGATAATGTGTGCTCTGACAGAGCACACAGCCTAGCCGTCTGCTCTGACTGTAATAATAATAATATTAATAATAATAATAATAATTATTATTATTATTATTATTATTATCATTATTATTATTATTATTATTATTGCATAACCCACACTTAGGACTGTCAAAAGGCTTACACAAACGACACTTCAGCTAACCAATCAATATAGAGAGCCGATGAGAGTCTTCAAAACTCTTGGGCAGAATTTCGTGCACAATACATTCCGTATATCTTCTTTAAAGCACTTGAGCGAGTGTTCTTTACGAGATCAGACTTCGTGAAATCTGGCCTCGTATGAAATAATTATGAGAAAGATAGTGAGGAAATTTGTGAAAATGTTAATGGTGTAGGTCTTTTTTTGTGTGTGTGAGATGGGTCATATGGGTTTTTTTGAGTGTTATTATAAGCATGTTTTCATTACTAGTTCCTGATTCTTTCCTTTCTCTGTCTGTCTCTGTCTTTCTCTCTGTCTCTCTTTTTTTTTTTTTTTTTTTTTTTTTTTTTTTTTTTTTTTTTTACACAGGGTTTGACAGGTTAAGGATCCCTAGCTTTATTGACAGCTATTTACAGGTTAAGGATTCCTAACTTTATTGGCAAGCTAAGAGCTGTTACCTACATCAGCTCATTTGAAAGCATTTTTATTGTTATGAGACATACAAGTAGGGAACAGGATGAAGTTGGAGCCATCTGTGGGCCAGCATTTTCATTTGATCAACTGACTTTATCTCTCGTTGACATCATTATGCTGTACGAATGTGTTCCATACTCGAGTCATCCTGGATATGTATGATCTCAGATGGAGTGATGTTCTGGAGAAGGGTACAGCCAGAGTGAAGTTGCTGCTTTCTGCCCGTCTTGTGGCATAAAAGCTTGTTTCACGCTGTCCTCGAAGTGGATCCAAGTGTGGTATTTTGACAATATTGGCCTTGTACATAACAGTAAGGCCACCCACATCCCTCCTATGTTGAAGGCTCTGCTGAAATGACAGATCTATCCAGGATGGGTCCAGGCGAGAGATGAGACGTCTTGCTCTGTTCTCTACTCTGTCAAGCAGTCGCAGATGAGAGGGGGGGCAGGCAAACCAAGAAAGTGGAGCATACTCAAGGTGCGAGCGTACTTGTGCCTCGTACAGGATCTTGCAACCCCTACTGTCAAGCAGATGGGAGATACGGCGAAGTGCTGTAAGCTTCCTGGCTGCCTTGTTTGCAAGATTTACAACATGGTTCTTCATGGTTAGTTTGGAGTCAAATTTCACCCCAAGGATATCAACTTCTTCTCCAGGTGCCAACATCCTCCCATTCATCCTTACTACTGCACCAGCATTACTACCATCATGGTGCCTAGAGACGATTATCATTTGCGTTTTCTCAGGTGCAAATGTTACTTGCCATCTATTTCCCCAAGCTGATATAGCTCTCAGCTGGTGATTGATGTAGCTTAGAGCAGCTGGCATTTCTTCTCTTGGATAAGTGAATGTCAGTGTACAGTCGTCTGCATATGCATGTGATTCTGGGATGAGATGAAGAAGGTCGTTGAAGTAGACATTCCATAACAATGGACCCAGCACGCTTCCTTGTGGAACACTTGCCCCAATAGGATGTCTTGCTGATTCCGTTCCATTGAGAACTACACTTAGAGATCTACCATGAAGGTAATCACTGAGGAGACATAGCGTAGAGCCTGCAATTCCCAGTGCTTGAAGTTTTGCTAAGAGGCCCTGGTGCCACACCCGGTCGAAAGCGCCAGCAATGTCCAGTGCTACCACACAGCTGACTACTATCTACTATTCGCTTAATCTTTTTTGTCCTACATATCTCCTTCATTCTTTAATTTGCTTTGTCTTTTTTCCTCTCCCTCTCTCCTCTCACCTCTCCTCCATTTTCCTTTCATTTTTTTCTCTTCATACTCTCCTCTCCCTCATGTAATCCCTTCCCCTCACCGTCATTTTCACTCATATTCCCTAATCTTCATATGACTTGCATTCACGGTGCCAGGACTCATCTTCACGGTGCCTGGACTCATATTCACGGTGCCAGGACTCATCTTTACGGTGCCAGGACTCATCTTTACGGTGCCAGGACTCATCTTTACGGTGCCAGGACTCATCTTCACGGTGCCAATATGGACTCGTCTTTGTCTTTGAATACTGAGGGAAATTTTAGCTAATTTGCATATATCTGAAGTCCAGTTTAATTGGATTTTAAACTTATGTTGGTTTCTTAGATGAGAGAGAGAGAGATACATTTGTTATGAGTTTATTTAAAGTCCGTCAGGGAAAAATTGCTTCCCACATCAAAGTCACTTTTCTCATTTCCAGCAGAAATTGAACATGTGACCAGCAAGACGTAACGCATAGTCTTAACGTATTAGATATTATAATCCCCTACGGTCCTCCTCCCCAAACACTACCGAACCCTTTTCCCCAACCTTTACCCTCCTTAGGCTTGATGATGGCCCAGGTGGGACCGAAACGTCGTCTTAAGCTTCATCAAGTAAGTGAGGGTGTTTGGTGAATTGTTCCAGTAATGTATACCTGGAGAGGGCTACCCGGAGAGGTTTCGGAGGTGAACGCCCCCCTTTATCACTGGCTGCGAGGGATCACTCCCTTTATCACTGGCTGCGAGGGATCACTCCCTTTATCACTGGCTGTGAGGGATCACTCTCTCCCTTTATCACATGGCTACGAGGGATCACTCCCTTTATCACTGGCTGTGAGGGATCACTCTCTCCCTTTATCACATGGCTACGAGGGATCACTCCCTTTATCACTGGCTGCGAGTGATCACTCTCTCCCTTTATCACTGGCTGCGAGTGATCATTCTCTCCCTTTATCACATGGCTATGAGGGATCACTCCCTTTATCACTGGCTGCGAGGGATCACTCTCTCCCTTTATCACATGGCTACGAGGGATCACTCCCTTTATCACTGGCTGCGAGTGATCACTCTCTCCCTTTATCACATGGCTACGAGGGATCACTCCCTTTATCACTGGCTGTGAGGGATCACTCTCTCCCTTTATCACATGGCTACGAGGGATCACTCCCTTTATCACTGGCTGTGAGGGATCACTCTCTCCCTTTATCACATGGCTACGAGGGATCACTCCCTTTATCACTGGCTGCGAGTGATCACTCTCTCCCTTTATCACATGGCTACGAGGGATCACTCCCTTTATCACTGGCTGTGAGGAATCACTCTCTCCCTTTATCACTGGCTGCGAGTGATCATTCTCTCCCTTTATCACATGGCTACGAGGGATCACTCCCTTTATCACTGGCTACGAGGGATCACTCCCTTTATCACTGGCTACGAGGGATCACCCCCTTTATAACTGGCTACGAGGGATCACTCCCTTTATCACTGGCTACGAGGGATCACCCCCTTTATCACTGGCTACGAGGGATCACCCCCTTTATCACTGGCTACGAGGGATCACTCCCTTTATCACTGGCTACGAGGGATCACTCCCTTTATCACTGGCTACGAGGGATCACTCCCTTTATAACTGGCTACGAGGGATCACTCCCTTTATCACTGGCTACGAGGGATCACTCCCTTTATCACTGGCTACGAGGGATCACTCCCTTTATAACTGGCTACGAGGGATCACTCCCTTTATAACTGGCTACGAGGGATCACTCCCTTTATCACTGGCTACGAGGGATCACTCCCTTTATCACTGGCTACGAGGGATCACTCCCTTTATCACTGGCTACGAGGGATCACTCCCTTTATAACTGGCTACGAGGGATCACTCCCTTTATAACTGGCTACGAGGGATCACTCCCTTTATAACTGGCTACGAGGGATCACTCCCTTTATCACTGGCTACGAGGGATCACTCCCTTTATCACTGGCTACGAGGGATCACTCCCTTTATCACTGGCTACGAGGGATCACTCCCTTTATCACTGGCTACGAGGGATCACTCCCTTTATAACTGGCTACGAGGGATCACTCCCTTTATAACTGGCTACGAGGGATCACTCCCTTTATAACTGGCTACGAGGGATCACTCCCTTTATCACTGGCTACGAGGGATCACTCCCTTTATAACTGGCTACGAGGGATCACTCCCTTTATAACTGGCTACGAGGGATCACTCCCTTTATAACTGGCTACGAGGGATCACTCCCTTTATCACTGGCTACGAGGGATCACTCCCTTTATCACTGGCTACGAGGGATCACTCCCTTTATCACTGGCTACGAGGGATCACTCCCTTTATAACTGGCTACGAGGGATCACTCCCTTTATAACTGGCTACGAGGGATCACTCCCTTTATAACTGGCTACGAGGGATCACTCCCTTTATCACTGGCTACGAGGGATCACTCCCTTTATCACTGGCTACGAGGGATCACTCCCTTTATCACTGGCTACGAGGGATCACTCCCTTTATCACTGGCTACGAGGGATCACTCCCTTTATAACTGGCTACGAGGGATCACTCCCTTTATAACTGGCTACGAGGGATCACTCCCTTTATAACTGGCTACGAGGGATCACTCCCTTTATCACTGGCTACGAGGGATCACTCTCTCCCATGATCACTGACAGGGATCAGTCTCATGGATCACTCTCTGTCCTTTATCTGTCTCATGGATCACTCTCTGTCCTTTATCTGTCTCATGGATCACTCTCTGTCCTTTATCTGTCTCATAGATCACTCTCTGTCCTTTATCTGTCTCATTGATCACTCTCTGTCCTTTATCTGTCTCATAGATCACTCTCTGTCCTTTATCTGTCTCATAGATCACTCTCTGTCCTTTATCTGTCTCATAGATCACTCTCTGTCCTTTATCTGTCTCATTGATCACTCTCTGTCCTTTATCTGTCTCATGGATCACTCTCTACTCAAGTCCCAATATGACTCAGTTTTTAGCAAGCCGCTAACCAGACTGAGAGTCGAAGATCAAAATGAATTTTTTATGAGAGAGCCACAAAATTTGATTAACACAAGCCTATCCGATGTTATCCTGACGCCAAATGACTTCGAACAGGCGATAAATGACATGCCCATGCACTCTGCCCCAGGGCCAGACTCATGGAACTCTGTGTTCATCAAGAACTGCAAGAAGCCCCTATCACGAGCCTTTTCCATCCTATGGAGAGGGAGCATGGACACGGGGGTCGTCCCACAGTTACTAAAAACAACAGACATAGCCCCACTCCACAAAGGGGGCAGTAAAGCAACAGCAAAGAACTACAGACCAATAGCACTAACATCCCATATCATAAAAATCTTTGAAAGGGTCCTAAGAAGCAAGATCACCCATCAGTTACACAACCCAGGGCAACATGGGTTTAGAACAGGTCGCTCCTGTCTGTCTCAACTATTGGACCACTACGACAAGGTCCTAAATGCACTAGAAGACAAAAAGAATGCAGATGTAATATATACAGACTTTGCAAAAGCCTTCGACAAGTGTGACCATGGCGTAATAGCGCACAAAATGCGTGCTAAAGGAATAACAGGAAAAGTCGGTCGATGGATCTATAATTTCCTCACTAACAGAACACAGAGAGTAGTCGTCAACAGAGTAAAGTCCGAGGCAGCTACGGTGAAAAGCTCTGTTCCACAAGGCACAGTACTCGCTCCCATCTTGTTCCTCATCCTTATATCCGACATAGACAAGGATGTCAGCCACAGCACCGTGTCTTCCTTTGCAGATGACACCCGAATCTGCATGACAGTGTCTTCCATTGCAGACACTGCAAAGCTCCAGGCAGACATCAACCAAATCTTTCAGTGGGCTGCAGAAAACAATATGAAGTTCAACGATGAGAAATTTCAATTACTCAGATATGGTAAACATGAGGAAATTAAATCTTCATCAGAGTACAAAACAAATTCTGGCCACAAAATAGAGCGAAACACCAACGTCAAAGACCTGGGAGTGATCATGTCGGAGGATCTCACCTTCAAGGACCATAACATTGTATCAATCGCATCTGCTAGAAAAATGACAGGATGGATAATGAGAACCTTCAAAACTAGGGAGGCCAAGCCCATGATGACAATCTTCAGGTCACTTGTTCTATCTAGGCTGGAATATTGCTGCACACTAACAGCACCTTTCAAGGCAGGTGAAATTGCCGACCTAGAAAATGTACAGAGAACTTTCACGGCGCGCATAACGGAGATAAAACACCTCAATTATTGGGAGCGCTTGAGGTTCCTAAACCTGTATTCCCTGGAACGCAGGAGGGAGAGATACATGATTATATACACCTGGAAAATCCTAGAGGGACTAGTACCGAACTTGCACACGAAAATCACCCACTACGAAAGCAAAAGACTTGGCAGACGATGCACCATCCCCCCAATGAAAAGCAGGGGTGTCACTAGCACGTTAAGAGACCATACAATAAGTGTCAGGGGCCCGAGACTGTTCAACTGCCTCCCAGCACACATAAGGGGGATTACCAACAGACCCCTGGCAGTCTTCAAGCTGGCACTGGACAAGCACCTAAAGTCAGTTCCGGATCAGCCGGGCTGTGGCTCGTATGTTGGTTTGCGTGCAGCCAGCAGCAACAGCCTGGTTGATCAGGCTCTGATCCACCAGGAGGCCTGGTCTCAGACCGGGCCGCGGGGGCGTTGACCCCCGGAACTCTCTCCAGGTAAACTCCAGGTAAACACACATACATACATATATATACACATACATATATACGCAAAACACAACGCAATACAACAAGGATACGTTTAAGTAGCAATATGAACAAATAATAGTAGCTGACAGTAAGTGAGAGAAACGCAGTGAATACTACAACGTTTCGCCCATGACTTTATAATCATGAACATTAGATATTTCCTAATTTTATGGAAGTTAGAGAAATAAGACAAACTGTTCGGTAGAGATGATTTTGATCTTTGTGTAGAAAATTTATGCCAGTAACAGTTACAGCACAGCGACTTACACATGAAGGATATAATAGCTTCATTACCAGCGAATCAAGGAACGGGTGGGGGTTTGAACCCATGGCAGCAAGCCCAGTGGGTTCGCATCCCCACCATTTTCTGATTTGTCTGCAATCGTGTTATTACGATATCTTCATTCATCCCAGCGTCCTCTTATTTTGTTGCTTATTCCTGCTTTATGCATCATTGCCGTGTCTCTTATTAACATCTTCACCTCAATTCTATTATTTCGTCTTAATCAATTATCATGAAATGCATATTTTTTTGTGTGACGCGTTGCAGCCACATGGGTTATTAAGCGCAGGTAGTGGAGCCTCATCCTTCCATTAAGTGAAAGACTGTTCGCTCCTAGAGATAATTACTAATTGTCTTAAATATATTAACCAGTGATTATTTCTCTGGCTGACAGACTCGGCCTTCACTACACCAACACCCATGCAGAATCCTTGTGCTGAGACTGGCATGTCACCCTACGACTACGCCCAGGTCAGTAACTTGAGTGATTTGGCCAGATCTCGTAATTTTGGAGCAAAAACCCTAATACACATAAATAGTAATCGAGAAATGTTGATATGTTAGCATAAGTTAAAACTAGCCAATAGCATCATATTTGCTGTTACACAATAAATGGTGTTGCTGTTAACGACGTATCCTACTCTATCATCTTCCCTTGAGAATTTCCACAGTTTACCGGCCTGTTAACTTAAGACTTTTATCAAGGTTATCCATCTCAAAGACTAGTTTGCCTTTATTTATTGCTTTCTCTTCTGCTTCTCAGTTTATCTCTTAATTTTATACTTAGTTGTGTTTATAAAGAGAACAACACTGAGCGTAGTTTCGCAGCCATTGCAGTGTTCATGCAAGAGATTAAGAGTTTGCATAAATAGATTAGAAAACTGATAAGCTGATAAATAATACACTTTTTGCAGCAGAATAAAGATACCCAATGTTGCACAAGTGTCTTATATATGAAAGAAGGGGCTCTCTGAAGCCTCTGACGAGATGCAAGAGCAATAATTATTTTAAAATTGGCTTATGCGTTAATAGAAAAAAAAAAAACCTTAGTGGGAAACTTAAGTGGTTTTCATCACTTATGATTTTTTTTCAAAATGACGTATTTTTCACTATAATTTTCATACTTTTAACTAACCACTCCTCATGTCTTGTTACTCACTCTTCGCTGGATGCTACATTCTCCTTTCATACCTACTCGACCCTTCACTAAGTAATTTTTTTTTTTTTTATTTCCACTTCGGTTTTTCATATTTGCGTCCTGTTTTTCACTTCATCCATATCCGACACGTCTTATCCTTGACGAATCTTTCAGAAATCTCTCCTTACTACCAGGTACTGTGCATGTCCTATGTGTTCTACGAGGCTCAGCGGTCAGGCAAGCTTCCTGCTGATCAGCGCGTCACTTGGCGTTTCGACTCAGCTCTTGATGACGGTTCTGATGTTGGTCACGACCTCACTGGAGGCTACTATGACGGTAATCATAGACACAGATCGCATTAAACTCTGTGAAAGTTAAGACACTTGTCCAACATCAGGTTATCTTTATTGTAGATGTTTACAATAAAGATAACGTCTACGATAAAGATAACCAGATGTTGCACAAGTGTCTTAACTTTCATCTTGTCGGTATTGTATACCTGTCTTGCACGCATTAAACTCTGTTGAAGGAACGAAAATATTATGATGCTCATATTAATTTTCTTTTATAATTCTTAAGTTTGTATTTGCAGCTGGTGATCACGTTAAGTTTGGATTCCCAATGGCTTACACCGCCACCGTCCTGGCTTGGGGCCTCATTGATTTCGAAGAGGGTCACCAGAGTGCTGGTAAGTCCTGTCGTACGTTGGTTATCAACCTTGTTAATGAGGCTAACAGAGTTGAGTATATTTTGATAATTACGCAGAATAAAAATCACGAGTTATTTAGACCAGAATTTTGGAAGTATATGACCATGGTATTTCTTCCACAGATCAAGTAGAGTATGGTAAAGCTGCTGTCAAATGGGCCACAGACTACTTCCTCAAGGCTCACACCGCTAAAGATGAACTCTATGGTCAGGTTTGTATTCCTTCTGCAACTTAACCTGATTCACAACATTATAAAAAGTTGTTTTGCATAGTATGTCAGTAGAATGATTTTTTGGGTTAAATTTTCATTCAGGTTATCGAGTGCGCTTTGTTTTAGGGACAAGAAGGGTGTAAAGTTAAGAGTTAATGGGGCTGGAAGTTCGTTTTATTTAAAAAAAAAATTTTAGTTTCCCCTCGAAGATAATGTTTGATTAACTCCTATCTCTTAAAACCTTAAGTTTGCACAAAAAGTGTAATTTTTTTTTAAAACAGAAGCGTAGATCTGCTTACTGGAAGACTGACATTTCTTCTTGTGCTAGGTCACAGAAAAATGTTGAAACGAGGAACTGAACGTAGCCACCGCTTTTTAAGGCTTCTATTAATGCACAGTTTTAATATATAATACTTGTTGGCATCTTCAGGTTGGAGCTGGAGGACCAGACCACGCCTTCTGGGGACGCCCAGAGGACATGACCATGGAGCGACCCTCTTACAAAATTGATGACTCACATCCAGGTGAGTTTATATGAAATCTGCCCAGTCAACAATGTGTCTATGAACACAATTTAAGTGATTTAGGTTCACATTAAGCTGGAGTATGCGCATAAAACATATTTGTTATTGATTCTTCTCATTGTTGATAATATTAAGAGATCCGTAACTGTTACCCTGAAATGTACACTTAGTATTTTTGATGTTGATATAACATTAGTGACTGGAATTGTTTATCTTTTGTAGGAAGCGACTTGGCCGGTGAGACAGCCGCTGCCCTTGCTGCAGCATCCATAGTCTTCAAGGTAATAACTCGCTATTTTTATCTGTTTAATGTTTCTATTACATACGATCACCTGAATTTGGCAATTATGTTGTACCACTTACAATATTTATTTCACTGTATCGCCTTCAGTATTTTGATATTATCCCTTCAACATTGTCAAATTTATTCAATGAGAGGAACCCCTACGATCTTTATCTTCCTTCCTAGTGGTTTACTTGAGATTTCCATACATCTCTAATCTAAATTTCTTCAGTTTTGTAAAGAAAAAAAAATGTTCGTTTGACATAATTTATAATTTACCCACACTCAGTGTAACTCGCTTATTTCATCAGTCATCAGACTCTGCTTACTCTGAGGAGATGTTAAGTGTGGCGAAGGAGCTCTACGATTTTGCTGACGCACATCGTGATATCTACACTAATGCCATTACTGATGCAACAGCGTACTACAAGTAAGATTAAATCTAAGTAATGTGTTATGTATAATAAATGAATGAGCCATGAATATATCTAGATTTGATCATGAAATTAGGTACTTTCAACCAATGTAAGTTATGCACAGGTCAAAGAGCTTAAGCTGTTCAACATATGCTTCTCCCCAGCTCGTGGAGCGGCTATGGCGACGAGCTGGCCTGGGCAGCACTGTGGCTGGCAAGGGCCACTGGCGACGATACTTACCTCACACGCGCAAGAGGACACTGGGACGAATTCGACTACACAGGGTCTGAAGTAGTCCAGTTCTCTTGGGATGACAAGAGGGCCGCAGTGTTCGTAAGTTTTTATTTAGATTTAATTGGCTGCATTCATTGCATTTATTATCCATACTAGTTATGATACGAATATTCTTAAATGCATTGACAATGGATGTATGAGAATGGTCGCATAAAATGTTACAATGATGTTACACCATGTAAACGACTGAATTTGAGGCTAGTCTTGTTAGACAGAAATGAAGACAGTATTAGTATATTCGTTTCTATCCTTTATAAGTGTAATAGAACACACTTATGTCAGAGGAAACCCATATTTGGACGACGTTTCGCTTACTTATTGGCTAAATGTTGCTTGAATGACTTGCTCTACTGCTTTTGTTTTTATAACTTAAGGCTACTATCATTCTTCGTCTGGTAACTGCCACTAATATGCTTTACTCTGGAATTTACAGGGACTCTTCTATATGTTGGACGGCGGAGATGAGTACAAGAACGCTTTCGTCAGTTTCTTGGACTGGGTGAAGAACGACGCCCCATACACTCCCGAAGGCTTGGTCTTCCTCGACGCATGGGGTGCCAATCGTCATGCTGCTAACGTTGCTTACCTCGCTCTCTATGTTAGTTTCACTTACCATACATTGAATTCCACTAGGAAGTTTGGCTGGGAGAACAAGATTTCCGCCTTGCACTTAACAGCAGGAGGAAATCATTACAATTAATGAAGAACATTGAAATTGTCACTTGTTCTGCTTCTGCATTTAGCACATTAGAGAAAAGAGATGACGTACTGAGCATTCATGCTGTAATACTTCTCGTATGACTAATTATTTTATTTCAGGCTGCTAAGCTCGGTCTCGACGCAGAAGAAAATCGTGAGTGGGCCAAGGGCCAGATCGGTCAGCTGCTGGGAGACAATCCTAAGTACCAGTCCTTCGTTGTGGGCTACGGTGTGAACCCTCCTGAGAAGCCTCACCACCGCTCCAGGTACACACAAACACACACACACACACACACACACACTATTCAAACAAAAAATGAACACGATATAAGGCCATGTTTGTCCCACTTTGTTTTTTTTTTTTTAAATTATAATCTATAAACTTTGCCTATCACTCACTGTTACCATTACTGTCTGTTACCATCACTGCTACCAACACACCTTGATACCATCACCCTCCTCTACCAACATTTCCACCAACACACCTTGATACCATCACCCTCTGCTACCAACATTTCCACCAACACACCTTGATACCATCACCCTCTGCTACCAACATTTCCACCAACACACCTTGATAATATCACCTTCTGCTACGAACATTTCCACCAACACACCTTGCTACCATCACCCTCTGCTACCAACATTTCCACCAACACACCTTGATACCATCACCCTCTGCTACCAACATTTCCACCAGCAATGTCACACATCACACAGATGATCAAGAAATGTATTTCTTCCTCAGCTCCTGCCCCAACCCACCATCTGACTGCTCGGGAGGTTTTACAAACCCTGGTCCAAACCCTCATGTCCTCTACGGTGCTCTTGTCGGAGGACCAGCACAGGTTAGTTTCTCTAGTTCATTCACAGTGAAGCACTAAATCGCTAAATTAACACTAAATTAGAGCTTGGGTAGTGATTCAAGGAAAAGCAGGATAGCTCTAGGCTCGGGGTACTGGACACTTAATCGAAGTTCAAGCTGAGTTTCAGAAAGCTTAAAAAATATTGTGTGGATGAAAAACATAGATGAAGAGAGACAGGAAAAATAGAAGCCACAAATTTGATCTTATTAATTACTGTTTAACGATATATAACTTATACCTCAACGTAAAAAAAAAGTATAAATAACAGGTAAAGGGATACATTTGCAGGTAATGTGACAAGTAATGTGACATTTCGTCAAGCCGTAACGGCTTGACGAAACTCCTGGAGAGCGAAACGTTGCCACAATGTTACATTAGTTACATATGTTTCCTTTTACCTAACATTAAGTCTGTAATTCTAGCATTATTACTAATTTTAAGAGATGGCAAACTGTCTCTTACAAATTTGTTAGAATTTGATTACAATGAGAAGAGGCAGGTAAGAGGGAGGATGAGATGGAGAGTATATTCTTGAACTGCAAGATGGCATTTCTCAAATTTAAATTTAATCTTCAGTCTAAACTTCATTTCAGTTGGAAAGTCGTACAAAATCTCAGTTGAAGATTGAGACACTTCATCACAAAATCTCAGTACATTGAATGAAATTGAAAACTCTGATGTCTACTTGTACAATTACTGCTATAGTTATACTACTTCCTCCTCTCGTTCTACCACTCCCGACCCCGTCCCTCTCTCGTGTATATACACACTGGCACCCTTCAAATCGCGCTTTCGTGTTACTAGTTAGTGCTCAGGGTCGAAGCGAAAAGTCGTATGTTTCTTTCTATGTGCAGGTTATTTGCGTACTCTGAAATTTCCTAATTTTTTCATATTTTCTGAGTTTTACCTAGCATATTTCTAATTAAAATTTCCCACTAGAATTAACATATTAGTCTGAAATGGACTTGAAATAAATTATTGCAGAGGATTAAGGTTTTTGATAAACTTTGGGATTTCCTGTAAAAAAATAGGTTTTCTCTTTTGGTCATATTTCAGATTTTTCTAACGACGTTATGTGAAAATGTACTTATGTTTATATTTTGTTTTATGTACACAGTGGGACTCATATATATTGTGCGGGGAGCTCACAACCAGTGTTTGGAGCTCTTATACAGTGCGTAGAGCTTTTATACAATGTATGGAGCTTTACTGCATCTTAATTGTTGTATACTATATTATTTTCACTATAAAACATCATTTAGGAGAGAAAGCTCATGACGACGTTTTGGTCCGACCATTCTCAGACCCCAATTGGGGACTCAACAATGACTCAAAACGATGTAACAAGGCTCTACTAAGTGAGGGTTTTTGGCAACCTGTTCCTAACCACTTAACTGTGACGTTCCCTTTTTTCATTCTTTATTCTTAATTCCACAGGACGGCAGCTACGTTGACGACCGCCAGGACTACCAGCACAACGAGGTGGCTTGTGACTACAACGCTGCCTTCAGCGGTGCTCTGGCTGCTATGGTCGAGCTCAGCTAGAACACCAGACTTCACTCTCAACATCGTCACAAACTACCTTACGATTTTCATTTTGATATATATTAGAATGTCTTAATTGTCGAAAAATAATAATTGCAGCATAAAATATATTTATTTTCCATTATCCTTTCTCACATGTTTATCCTCCTCATAAAACTGGAAGACTAACTCACAAAACATTGTCTGAAAATATAGTACAATCGCAAACAGGCGATCTAAACAATTAATTACAAGACACGTTAGGATGGAAATCTTTAGCTCAAGAGTTTTTGCACTCGTGCATAGTCAGGAGCTATGCAACATTGCATAGCTCCTGACGACGCATGAGAATGCAAAACATCCTGAACTAAAGATTTCAATCCCCAAGTGGTTTGTTCTGCATCTGAATATATACACTGGAGATGTTTACAAAGTCACTGAGATATTCCCAGGTTTGAACAACAGGTGAAGGCATTCACAGTCCTGAGTCCATGGTCAAGAATGAAAAAAAATTATACCATGTGTCAAGCACTTATACAACGTATGAAGCACTTATGAAGTGTATCAGAGAATTATAGTGTATCAAATTATTATGCAGTGTATCAAACACTTATCCAGTATATCAAGGACTTACACAGTATGAAGCACTTATTCTGTGATTGTGTATCACTTGTGCGGTCACCAGTTCGATCTCGAATCTCCTAACTTAAATTGTCTCTCACGTAATGAACGACTGTCAGTGAATAAAGGGAAGAATGGACGGGGACTCGAACCGAGGTCGTGACACGCAGCATCCCAAGTGTGTACCACCTAGCCACGAAGATCACAATAGGAAGATTTTACAGACAGCAAATCTGTGACACTTCTCCATCAGCAGCACCAACTATCACTCTACTGCCTCTTCCCACAGACGCTCTTAAATATATTATATGCCTGCTTCTATTTTTATAAAATTAGATTGATGGTGTATAATACCAAGAAGTGAATGATTAAAACATGTGCAACACCTGTAGTATCTTTATGAAGATGTTTCGTCAACCAGTGGCTTTTTAACTTCAGTGCAGAGGTTAAATGCTGTAAACAGCGGAAGGTGAGGTAATCAGTCCCTCAACCTTGATAAGGATTCAGTTCAATCTTGATAAAGCTAAGAGACCGAAGAGCTTTCAAGGCTGATCCACTGATTATCTGATTTTCCACTATCTTCAGTACATATATGTGGCTTGAAAAAAAGCCCACTTTTTGGGCGAAACGTTGCAAAAGTTTTATTCATATTCACAGTTCGACAATTCTCTTCCCTAGCCAGGATCTTGTTTATATCAAGTAAGATTTTATTTTTGCTCCGGGACAGAATGCAGGAAATTAAATATTCTGCATTATTTTAATTCCCCTCAGGGAAGGTTCCTTGATGTTGGTGAGGGGCTCTTGATTTAGGGAATTGGATCTGTGCTTCAGTTCCCCGAATTAAGCCTGAATGTCTTCCACATCCCCCCAGGCACTATATAATCCTAGGGGGTTAGCGCTTCCCCCTTGATTATAATAGTAATAATAAATGCATTATCTTAGTAATCCCTGACTGAACGTCAGGGATTACTGAACGTGATTGAACGTCACACCTAATACATTCATTATTAAATATTTTGGGAAATAAATTCGTCTTTAGTTTCCATAAGACTACTTGAGTATGAGAGAAAAATATTTTTGACAATTCTTAAAAATTATATCATCACTGAAAACTAAAATTCTTTCCCTTCAAAATACTGGATTTAAGTAAAATTTTGACTAAGGTATGATCATTAATTAATTACAAATTACTTTCTGTTTTCTTGCTGTTTAGAGAGTGCCAGACGACACAACATTCAGTCTGGGTTATTGTTCATCTCTGGGATATTTGGAAGATGTACAGTCTAAATTATTATTTTCACAATATTATTCTCAAGTGACTTTAATTTCTTAGCTACAAGTCGAGTTTTGTCAAGAAGTGTTTTGCTCCTTGAGAGCGAAACGTTGCCACAATAAAATGTCACATTAGTTTTACATGTGTCCTTTTACTCAACATAATGTCGGTAGTTCTACCATTATCGTTGGCACCTTATATATTAAATTGTCATTGGTATTTGTGTCTAAATGGATCGAGTACTTAATAAACCTCACGTAGACGATAGGCTGTAAACCCAACAAACTAACGGTGGCCTGGTGGCTAAAGCTCCCGCTTCACACACGGAGGGCCCGGGTTCGATTCCCGGCGGGTGGAAACATTCGACACGTTTCCTTATACCTGTTGTCCTGTTCACCTAGCAGCAAATAGGTACCTGGGTGTTAGTCGACTGGTGTGGGTCGCATCCTGGGGGACAAGATTAAGGACCCCAATGGAAATAAGTTAGACAGTCCTCGATGACGCACTGACTTTCTTGGGTTATCCTGGGTGGCTAACCCTCCGGGGTTAAAAATCCGAACGAAATCTTATCTTATCTCTTAACCCATCACGTAGACGATAGGCTGTAAACCCAACAAACTAACGTAATAACCCATCACGTAGACGATAGGCTGTAAACCCAACAAACTAACGTAATAACCCATCACGTAGACGAGAGGCTGTAAACCCAACAAACTAACGTAATAACCCATCACGTAGACGATAGGCTGTAAACCCAACAAACTAACGTAATAACCCATCACGTAGACGATAGGCTGTAAACCCAACAAACTAACGTAATAACCCATCACGTAGACGATAGGCTGTAAACCCAACAAACTAACGTAATAACCCATCACGTAGACGATAGGCTGTAAACCCAACAAACTAACGTAATAACCCATCACGTAGACGATAGGCTGTAAACCCAACAAACTAACGTAATAACCCATCACGTAGACGATAAGCTGTGAACCCAACGAACTAGGTGGTGAGGACATACATTGATAAATTAGACACATGTGTAACTCTTGGGTATCTTTATTGAGGAAACGTTTCGCCACACAGTGGCTTCATCAGTCCATACGTAGGAGAAACTTGAAGAACAGGAGGAGAATGAGGTAATCAGTCCCTCAACCTTGAGTCGATGTGTTCAGTCCATCAATCTTGAATAGAATACGGCATATCAGCGGAGAAGCAGCTTATAAACCGTATGGCAGGAGAGGTGCAGCAGTCATAGGTCGTGTCACATTTGTTCAATGTGGAAGTAGGTCGTGCCCAAGAATTAGGCAAGCGAAGAATTCCTAAGTATTAAGATCCCAAGAAGTTGCAGTGTCTGACAGATTTGTAGATGAATGGTTCAGAGAACCGACATGTTGATAAATTAGACACATGTGTAACTCTTGGGTATCTTTATTGAGGAAACGTTTCGCCACACAGTGGCTTCATCAGTCCATACGTAGGAGAAACTTGAAGAACAGGAGGAGAATGAGGTAATCAGTCCCTCAACCTTGAGTCGATGTGTTCAGTCCATCAATCTTGAATAGAATACGGCATGTGAGCGGAGAAGCAGCTTATAAACCGTATGGCAGGAGAGGTGCAGCAGTCATAGGTCGTGTCACATTTGTTCAATGTGGAAGTAGGTCGTGACCAAGAATTAG
>NC_091376.1:11100013-11342513 GCF_038502225.1 Cherax quadricarinatus
CATTTATTAAGCGAGAGATTGTGCGCTTCTAGTAGTACTCACTATTTGTCTTAAATATATTAACCAGTATTTATTTCTCTGGCTGACAGACTCTGTCTTCACTACACCATCACCCATGCAGAACCCTTGTGCTGAGACAGGCATGTCACCCTACGACTACGCCCAGGTCAGTAACTGACTGACAGACCTCGAAATTTTGAAGAAAAGAACTTAATATACATAAATACTAGTCAGGAAATGTTGACATATCAGCATAAATTAAAACTAGTCAACGGCCTCATAATGCTATAAATTATGCTTATAACAGATGCTTCTAAATTGTACCTACATTCGTAGGGCCGGTGAATGTTCCTTCATCACTTTCCCTTGAGAATTTCCTCAATTCATCGGCCTGGTAACTTAGGATTCTTATCAATGTTATCCACTTCAATGACTAGTTTGTCTTCATTTATTATTTTCTCTTCTGTTTCTCAGTTTAGAAAACAGATAAGCTGATAAATAGTACACTTTTTGCAGCAGAATAAAGATACCCAATGTTGCACAAGTGTCATATATATCAAAGAACCTACACTCTGAAGCCTCTGACGAGTCGCAACTGCAATATTTAAAATTAGCGTTATGCAGTCAACAGAAGAAATCTTTTTAGTAGGAAACTTTAGTGGTTTACATCTTCAATTAGTTATGTTTCTTTTTTTCTTCTTTTTTTTTTTTGATTGAGGCATTTCTTACTATAATTTTAGTACCTTTAACTAAACACGCTTCATGTCTTGTTTCTCACTCTTCGCTGGATGCTACATTCTCCTTCCATACCTACACGACCCCCTCACCAAGTCGTGTTTTGTTTTGATTTCCACTCCGGTCTTTCATATTTGCGTCCTGTTTTTCGCTTTACCCATATCCGACACGTCTTATCCTTGATGAATCTTTCAGAAATCTCTCCTTACTACCAGGTACTGTGCATGTCGTATTTGTTCTACGAGGCTCAGCGGTCAGGCAAGCTTCCTGCTGATCAACGAGTCACTTGGCGTTTCGACTCAGCTCTTGATGACGGTTCTGATGTTGGTCACGACCTCACTGGAGGCTACTATGACGGTAATCATAGACACAGATCGCATTAAACTCTGTGAAAGTTAAGACACTTGTCCAACATCAGGTTATCTTTATTGTAGATGTTTACAATAAAGATAACGTCTACGATAAAGATAACCAGATGTTGCACAAGTGTCTTAACTTTCATCTTGTCGGTATTGTATACCTGTCTTGCACGCATTAAACTCTGTTGAAGGAACGAAAATATTATGATGCTAATGTTAATTTTCTTTTATAATTCTTAAGTTTGTATTTGTAGCTGGTGATCACGTCAAGTTTGGATTCCCAATGGCTTACACCGCCACCGTCCTGGCTTGGGGTCTCATTGATTTCGAAGAGGGTCACCAGAGTGCTGGTATGTCCTGTCGTGTGTTGGTTATCAGGTCTGTTACCTAAATTAACTGAGAGTTGAGTATATTTTGATAATTACGCATCACAAAAACACACAAGGGTCATTTAGACCTGGATTTGGGCAAAATATGATCATGGTATATCGTCCACAGATCAGTTAGAGTATGGTAAGGCTGCTGTCAAATGGGCCACAGACTACTTCCTTAAGGCTCACACCGCTAAAGATGAACTCTATGGTCAGGTTTGTATTCTCTCTGCAAACTACCTGATTCATGATATTAAGAAAAAGTTGCTTTGTATGGTATATCAGTAGAATGATTTCTGAGGGGGGCAAAATTTTATTCAGCTTATCGAGAGTGATTTGTATTAGGGGCAAGAGTTAGGGAGGTGTAAAGTTAGGGATTACTGGGGCAGGAGGTTTTACACTTAAAAGAAATATTAGAGTTTCCCTCAAAGATAATGTTTCATCTAACTGCTAGCTCTTAAAAAGTTAAGTTTGCGCAAATAATGCACGATTTTTTTTTTTTGTAAACAATCGTAGATCTGCTTATTGGAAGACTAGCATTTATTCTATTACTAGTAAGTCACAGGAAATGTTGAAACGAGGAACCGAAAGTAGCCACCGATTTTTAAGGCTTCTATTAATGCCCTTTTTTTTATGTACACTACTTGCTGGTATCTTCAGGTTGGAGCTGGAGGACCAGACCACGCCTTCTGGGGACGCCCAGAGGACATGACCATGGAGCGACCCTCTTACAAAATTGATGACGGACATCCAGGTTAGTTTATGTGAAATCTACCCAGTCAACAATGTGTTTGTCTATGAACATAAACGAAGATAAATGAAGATAAACGACTTCTTCTCAACCATAGGATCTAATCTCGCCAATAAAATCCCACATACCAATGCCCATGCCGGGGACTACCTAGATGGGAATTTCCCAAATTCCTTCTATCTTGCACCAACTGAGCCCACGGAAGTCACCGAGATTATAAAGTCACTTAAAAATATCTCAGGGAATCTCTCTCATGTCCCACCATTACTGTACAAGCGAGCGGCCCATGTCCTTTCGCATGCTATTTCATTACTTTTTAACAAGTCACTAGAAACTAGCACCTTCCCGAAACTACTCAAGATGGCAAGGGTTACACCAATACATAAAGGTGGTGACCCTACAGACTTAAACAACTATAGGCCAATATCAAACTTACCATTACTATCCAAAATCTTTGAGAAACTCGTGCACAGGAGACTATATTCATTTTTAACGGCACAAAACATACTCAACCCCTGCCAATTTGGATTCAGGAAAAATAAAAGCACTAATGATGCAATCATAAAAATGCTAGATCTGCTTTACACAGCATTGGAAAATAAGGAATATCCACTAGGAATTTTTATTGACCTAAGAAAAGCTTTTGACACAGTAGACCACGACATCCTACTCCACAAACTTGACCATTACGGTATAAGAGGCCATGCGCTTGCTTATTTCAAATCTTACCTCACTAATAGGTATCAGTATGTCACCATTAAAGACACAGCATCAACAACACGGCCACTTGATACTGGAGATCCGCAGGGAAGTGTCCTTGGTCCCCTGCTCTTCCTCATATACATCAATGATCTTCCAAACGTATCCCAACACCTGAAACCCATTCTCTTTGCTGACGACACGACTTATGTCATCTCTCACCCTAATCTTGCCACCCTCAACACCATTGTTAACGAGGAGCTGATCAAAATATCAACTTGGATGACAGCCAATAAACTTACGCTTAACACTGACAAAACCTACTATATCATGTTTGGTAGCAGAGCAGGAGATGCACAAATTAACATTAAGATCGACAACACTCTAATTACCAGACATAATGAGGGCAAATTCCTAGGCCTATACCTTGACAACAACCTGAATTTCAGCACCCATATCCAACACATAACCAAAAAAGTATCCAAAACGGTTGGGATCCTCTCCAAGATACGATACTACGTGCTGCAAAATGCCCTTCTCACACTATACCACTCACTTATTTATCCATACCTCACCTATGCTATTTGTGCTTGGGGATCAACTGCAGCAACACACCTAAAGCCAATAATAACCCAACAAAAAGCTGCAGTAAGAATAATCACTAAATCCCATCCCTGGCAACACACCCCCCCGACTCTTCATAGATCTAAACTTACTCCCTGTTCAGTACATCCACCCTTACTACTGTGCAATCTACATCTACAGGACCTTAAACTCCAATATCAACCTTGACCTAAAATGCTTTCTTGATAGTTGTGACAGAACCCACAGGCATAACACCAGACACAAACATCTCTACGACATTCCCCATGTCCGACTAAACCTTTACAAAAATTCAATGTATGTCAAAGGCCCTAAAATCTGGAACACCCTACTTGAGAACTCTAGAACTGCAGACACATTCATCACCTTCAAAACTACCATTAAAAAACATCTTATCTCCCTGATACACCCTGTCAACTAACTACACGAATACCACCTGGTGGTTCACACACTCACTCACCCATTTGACCATAAATAGAAATATTAATCTCAATCTTAAAATAATGAATCCTGTGATACTCCAGTACTGAAACTATGTACTGTGCCAAAACAAAAGCATTCACATTGCTAAACTCACAAACTAGTATTTAGTCACTTAACCATAATACCAACTTACCTCATAATATGTAATATTTTAAAATTAAGAATTAAACTAAGTCTGCCCGAAATGCCTAGCCATGCTAGGTGTTCTAGTGGTAAACTCTGTAATCATTATTTTACTACATGTAAACCACACAATAACCAAATTCTGTAAACTCAGCATTGTAATCCTTATAGAGAATAAACTTTGAATTTTAATTGAATTTGAATTGATTTAGATTCACATTAAGTTGGAGTATGTGCTGTAGATGACATCAGGCATGAAACATTTGTCATTGATTCTTCTCATTGTTGATAATATTAAGAGATCCATAACTGTCTCCCTGAAATGTACACTTAGTATTCTTAATGTTGATATAACATTAGTGACTGGAATTGTCTCCCTTCTATAGGAAGCGACTTGGCCGGTGAGACAGCCGCTGCCCTTGCTGCAGCATCCATAGTCTTCAAGGTAATAACTCGCTATTTTTATCTGTTCAATGTTTCCATTACATACGGTCACCAGCATTTGGCAAATGTGTTGTACCTCTTACAATATTTATTTCACTATATCGTCTTCAGTATTTTGATATTATCCCTTCAACATTGTCAAATTTATTCAATGAGAGGAACCCCTACGATTTTTATCTTCCTTCCTAGTGGTTTAGATTTCTATACATCTCTAATCTAAATTTCTTCAGTTTTGTAAAAAACAAAAAAAAAAAAAATGTTCGCTTGACATAATTTATAATTTACCCACACTCAGTGTAACTCGCTTATTTCATCAGTCATCAGACTCTGCTTACTCTGAGGAGATGTTAAGTGTGGCGAAGGAGCTCTACGATTTTGCTGACGCACATCGTGATATCTACACTAATGCCATTACTGATGCAACAGCGTACTACAAGTAAGATTAAATCTAAGTAATGTGTTATGTATAATAAATGAATGAGCCATGAATATATCCAGATTTGATCATGAAATTAGGTACTTTCAACCAATGTAAGTTATGCACAGGTCAAAGAGCTTAAGCTGTTCAACATATGCTTCTCCCCAGCTCGTGGAGCGGCTATGGCGACGAGCTGGCCTGGGCAGCACTGTGGCTGGCAAGGGCCACTGGCGACGATACTTACCTCACACGCGCAAGAGGACACTGGGACGAATTCGACTACACAGGGTCTGAAGTAGTCCAGTTCTCTTGGGATGACAAGAGGGCCGCAGTGTTCGTAAGTTTTTATTTAGATTTAATTACAGCTGTATTCAGTGCATTTATTATCCATACTAGTTATAATACGAGTAGGCCAGGATGAATTACAGCAGTTGGATATGCTGAATGTTGAAGACAGAGTAAAACAACTGAAGCTAAATCATGTTTATAAAATTGCTCACAAACAGTGTCCAGAATATCTTGCTGTCAATTTTGTCAAGGTTGGGAACCGCAGCAATCATAGTACTAGGGGGAGAGAGCACAACTTTGTAGTACCCACAGTCAGTGGCCAGGCTTCAAACACCTTTTATTGTACAGCAATAAAGGAATGGAACAGACTACCCACAAATGTCAAGGCCAGTCATAGCTTGAACCAGTTCAAGAAGACTGCCAAAAAGTGTCTGATGAATGAAGCAACAGAAAGGGAGGGGAATGATTTTCTATTTTTTAGCTAAAATACGTGTAAATTTTACCTTATCCCTAGTAATGACCCTCGTATTGTAGATAGTCGTAATGACCCTCGGGTAGTAGATAGTCTTAATGACCCTCGTATTGTAGATAGTCTTAATGACCCTCGTGTAGTAGATAGTCTTTTTAGTATGATAATAAGATGTTATCTTCATTATAGAATAATAAGAAAATATTATAACCTTTATATTATAATAATAAGGTAAAAGGACCCCAATGGAAATAAGTCACTCTGTCTGACTTTTTTGGGTTATCCTAGGTTCTCTACACATATGCTGCTATGTATGATAATTCTATGTAACTGTATTGTGTATACCTGAATAAATTTACTTACTTACTTACTTACTTAGTATTCTTAAATGCATTGACAATGGATGCATGAGAATGGTCGCATAAATTTTTTTTCGTCTATAACATAACCCTCTAAAATAATCTGATGTTACACCATGTAAACTATTGAATTTAATGCTTGTCTTGTTTGATAGATTAAAAAAAGCAAAGTTTTACTATAAGTCTGATAGAACACACTTATAACAGAGGGAGCCCTTATGTGGACAACGTTTCGCTCACATATTGGCTAAATGTTGCCTGAAAGACTTGCTCTACTGCTTTTGTTTTTATAATCTTAAGGCTACTATCATTCTTCGTCTGGTAACTGCCACTAATATGCTCTACTCTGGCATTTACAGGGACTCTTCTATATGTTGGACGGCGGAGATGAGTACAAGAACGCTTTCGTCAGTTTCTTGGACTGGGTAAAGAACGACGCCCCATACACTCCCGAAGGCTTGGTCTTCCTCGACGCATGGGGTGCTAATCGTCATGCTGCTAACGTTGCTTACCTCGCTCTCTATGTTAGTTTCACTTACCATACATTGGATTCCACTAGGAAGTTTGGCTGGGAGAACAAGATTTCCGCCTTGCACTTAACAGCAGGAGGAAATCATTACAATTAATGAAGAACATTGAAATTGTCACTTACTCTGCTTCTGCATTTAGCACATTAGAGAAAAGAGATGACGTACTGAGCATTCATGCTGTAATGCTTCTCGTATGACTAATTATTTTATTTCAGGCTGCTAAGCTCGGTCTCGACGCAGAAGAAAATCGTGAGTGGGCCAAGGGCCAGATCGGTCAGCTGCTGGGAGACAATCCTAAGTACCAGTCCTTCGTTGTGGGCTACGGTGTGAACCCTCCTGAGAAGCCTCACCACCGCTCCAGGTACACACACACACACACACACACACACACACACACACACACACACACACACACACACACACACACACACACACACACACACACACACACACACACACACACACACACACACACACACACACACACACACACACACACACACACACACACACACACACACACACACACACACACACACACACACTATTCAAACAAAAAAATGAAGACGATGTAAGACCATGTTTGTCCCATTTTGCTTTTTTCTTAAATTATAATCTATAAACTTTGCCTATCACTCACTGTTACCATTACTGTCTGTTACCATCACTGCTACCAACACACCTTGATACCATCACCCTCCGCTACCAACATTTCCACCAACACACCTTGATACCATCACCCTCTGCTACGAACATTTCCACCAACACACCTTTCTACCATCACCCTCTGCTACCAACATTTCCACCAATACCTTGCTACCATCACCCTCTGCTACCAACATTTCCACCAATACCTTGATACCATCACCCTCTGCTACCAACATTTCCACCATCAATGTCACACATCACACAGATGATCAAGAAATGTATTTCTTCCTCAGTTCCTGCCCCAACCCACCATCTGACTGCTCGGGAGGTTTTACAAACCCTGGTCCAAACCCTCATGTCCTCTACGGTGCTCTTGTCGGAGGACCAGCACAGGTTAGTTTCTCTAGTTCATTCACAGGGAAGCACAAAATCGCTAAATTAACACTAAATTAGAGCTTGGGTAGTGATTCAAGGAAAAGCAGGATAGCTCTAGGCTCGGGGTACTGAACACTTAATCAAAGTTCAAGCTGAGTTCCAGAAAGCTTAAAAAATGTTTTGTGGATGAAAAACATAGATGAAGAGAGACAGGAAAAATAGAAGCAACAAATTTAGTGTTACTAATTACTGTTTTACGATATATGATTTAAACCTTAATGTAAAAAAATGTATAAATAACAGTTAGTGTATTTTAAGAGATATTAGATAAAGAGATATAGATGCAGGTAATGTGACAAGTAATGTGACTCCTGGAGAGCGAAACGTTGCCACAGTGTCAAATTAGTTGCATATTTGTCCTTTCACCTAACACTATGTTGGTAATTCTACCATTGTTAGTAATTTTAAGTGATGACTAACTAATTGATTACAAAGAGCAGAGAGGCAGGGAAAAGAGAGGAAGGGAGAGATGGAGAGTGTATTCTTATACTGCAAAATGGCATTTCTCAAATTTAAATTTAACTTGAAGTCTAAACTTCATTTAAATTGGAAAATTAAACAAAATCTCAGTACAATGAATGATATGAAAACTCTTTTGTCTACTTCTATAATTACTTCTGCAATTATACTACTTCCTCCTCTCGTTCTACCACTCCCGACCCCATCCCTCTCTTATATATATATATATATATATATATATATATATATATATATATATATATATATATATATATATATATATATATATATATATATATATATATATATATATATATATATATATATATATATATATATATATATATATATATATATATATATATATATATATATATATATATATATATATATATATATATATATATATACTGGCTCCCTTCAGTTCGCGCTTATGTGTCACTAGTTAATGTTTAAAGTCAGACCAAAACGTCGTCACAAGTTTCTACCCGCAGGTTATTTGCGTACTCTGACATTTCGTAATTTTGTCATATTTTCTGAGTTTTACCCAGCATATTGTAGGAAATTTAAATTTTCCACTTGAATTAGCATATTAATTTAAAGTGGCAAATTATTGCTGAGGATTAAGGTTTTTGATAACCTTTGGGATTTCCTGTAAAAAAAACTTTTCTCTTTTGGTCATATTTCAGATTTTTCTAACGACGTTATGTGAAAATGTACTTGTTTACATTTTGTTTTATGTACACAGTGTGGCTCTCATAGTGTGTGTGTGTGTGTGTGTGTGCGTGTTACAAAAAAACGTGATTCTAAAAGCTTAGAGATCTCCAGTGAATACTAGAAGGGACTGCCCTTCTAGCATCCAGCCTGTTACTGGGCTTTCGTAACAAGTAGTCAGTATCCTTGTCCAATTATCCATTAGAATTCAGTATGATTCAATAGTGCTTCAGAATTACAACTGGTAGGCTATTAACTAGAGAAAATAAAATTTAATAAATTTATTAAGTATCGTCTAGAGGTATATTATCAAAGTAAATTAAATTAATAATAATCAAAATAATAATAATAATAATAACTTCTCTCGTGTACAGTAGTATTGTGCTGAAAGCACATATCACATATTATGTCTTAAGTACCGTCTGGTACATTAACATTTAATAAGATATTATAAATATGTACAAGTAAGTTTGTGTGTATGTGTGTAAGTGCTCTAAGTAGTTCACTATGTCTCAAGACTCGACTAGACTTAAACAAGTGACTGACAAAGTCCTCCAATAAACTAACTTCTTGACCAACTGGCAGTCAGAACAGTCTGCTTGAACAATAAAAAGAATGCTAAGCCCAATAGCAATATAACAAGCAAAAGTGACACAGAATCAGGAACAAGGAGATAATATAACGACACTAAGTAGGGACCTTCTGCAGATCCTCCACAAAAGTCACAAAACTCCCATACGACTGAATCTAAGTTCAGCATAAGAAAATCCCCGACTGTGATAATACACAGATACCAGTACAAGTTAGGTCAGAAGCTACAGCTCAGGACCTGAATTGCTTAGAGTGTCTAAGCGACACACAACCTCAGTACAACGTCGAAAATCACTAAGTCTATACAATATTCTGTGAACAGAGTCCAGAAACAATAATGAGACAAGAGACGATCTTCCAACAAGGGCCTATAAGGGAGATTTAGGCACTTTGTCTGGAATACGTCCAACCACCCAGCGAGTCTAGACCAGACTGAATACTTCAGGCGAGGTGAGGACACCCCCCCTCGATCACGTGATAGCTCCGTGGACAGCTGCCCAGCAAGAAGCCGGCAGGGAAACGAGCAAAGAGCTATAATTACAGTAGTTAGACAATCAAGACTTGAACTGAGCACATAATATGTTACATCCTACCTAACCAAAGGAAGATAAGTCAAATAACAATATAAAGCAATACATTTACGATTTAGCTATTATCGCAAATACAAGCAATATAAAATTATATGAAAAGGTAATAATTATATATATATATATATATATATATATATATATATATATATATATATATATATATATATATATATATATATATATATATATATATATATATACATATTAATCATTGCAACCCATTCAGGGGTTGCAACAGTGTGTGTGTAGCTTTTGTAGTGGGCATGTATGGAGCTCTTAGGCATCTTAGATTTGTGTACTACATTTTGTGAACTCCTTATCATGATGTTTTGGTCCGACCATCATCAGACCCCAACTGAGGACTCAGCAATGACTCAAAACGATGTAACAAGGCTCTACTAAGTGAGGGTTTTTGGCAACCTGTTCCTAACCACTTAACTGTGACGTTCCCTTTTTTCATTCTTTATTCTTAATTCCACAGGACGGCAGCTACGTTGACGACCGCCAGGACTACCAGCACAACGAGGTGGCTTGTGACTACAACGCTGCCTTCAGCGGTGCTCTGGCTGCTATGGTCGAGCTCAGTTAGAACACCAGACTTCACTCTCAACATCGTCACAAACTACCTTACGATTTTCATTTTGAAATACACTAGAATGCCTTAATTATCGAAAATAATAATAATAATAATTGCAGCATAAAATACATTTTTTTCATTATTTTACTCACATGTTTATCCTCCTTATAAAACTGGAAGACTATCTCACAAAACATTGTCTGAAAATATAGTACAATCGCAAGAAGGCGATGTTAATGCAGAACTAGCCACAGGGGGATGGAAATCTTAAATTCTCTGAGGCAAGGCAGAAGGTATCAGCGGCAATCTATGTCACAGAATCAGTGATATGGGTTGTCATTGATAACTTTTGCCTTTCGGTAGAGAATTTTCCCTGCTATTTGTTGCTGAGATATATATATATATATATATATATATATATATATATATATATATATATATATATATATATATATATATATATATATATATATATATATATATATATATATATATATATATATATATATATATTTCGCCTGCTCTTGCGAATTCCTTGCATATATATATATATATATATATATATATATATATATATATATATATATATATATATATATATATATATGCAAGGAATTCGCAAGAGCAGGCGAAATATACACAAACACTGATCTCTGGCCGAAGGAGTCTCGAACCTACGCACCTTGGAACAAGGTACGCAGTGCCTTACCATTCTCACCACACTAGACCAATACCTTGGCATCCAGCTTGCGCTAGACGTTTGATCCAAGGCAGCCAGCTTTCAGGGAGAAGGCTTACAGCTTTTCATCTCATCCCCTGCATGCATCAGCCTTACTAGAGATTTTAACAATGCAGTGGTAACAGTGGTGACGTGTACTTAGCTCAGTGGTGACGTGTACTTAGCTCAGTGGTGACGTGTACTTAGTTCTGTGAAGACCTGTTTGCGCGCTCTCTACGAATAGAAGCAAGATGCCCTCCATCGAGCAACTTTACCAACAGCTTAAGGAAGAATTGAGGATGGCGAAGATGAAGATTCGGTGACTGACCGAGGAAAACAAGAAGATTCGTAGTAGTCCTCCTGTTTTGAGTCCTCAGGTCAAGAAGGGAAACTGGTCAGTGGCTGGACAGCAGGGAACGAAGTTGACGATCAAGAAGACGAATGGAAAGGTAGAAACGATGAAGAAAGAGACTGCCATGGAAACTGTTGTGGAAACATCTAATACATTCTCAGTGCTACCCGACGAATGTGAGTCGACTACTGGGAACGTCACGACGAAAGACATTAAGGAAGGTAAGAATATTGTTATTGTTGGGGATAGCCAAGTTAGGTATATGGATAGGGCGTTCTGCTTGAAGGACAGGAGTAGGAGACAGAGAGTTTGCTTTCCTGGGGCTGGGATGGAGGATATTGTTAGCCGTCTGGATGACATCATGAGAGGTAATGGGAGCAATCCTATTATCTGTCTCAGTGCTGGAGGCAACGATGTTGGCAGACGTAGGAGTGAAGACCTGATTAGCAGGTATAGGTCAGCAATAGAAATAATTAGGAGTAAGGGTGGGAACCCTGTCATATGTGGTATTTTGCCAAGGAGACGAGTTGGAAATGAATGGTTGTCCAGGGCAATTGGTGTCAACTGCTGGCTGGAACAATACTGTAAGGAAAATGTGGTAACATTCATTGACAACTGGGACCTCTTCTATGGCAGAAATGACATGTATGCCAGGGATGGGGTTCACTTATCTAGGTCTGGGGTGGTAGCACTGGCAACTGCAGTGGAGGGAGCAGTTAGGACTTTAAACTAGGAATAGTTAGTGGTATGGGTTTTGGCAGGAAAACAGTGAAGTCCCAGTGTAGTAATATTACGAGTTCTAGGGGAACTAGTAATAAGCAGAACGAGGTAGATATTGAAAAGCCAGGGACTTTGGGTGATAAGGACAGTAATAGGTTTAGTAGAAAAACAGAAATGAGCAGGAAGGGTAAAGAGAAAGGAGGGTCTTTCAATGTTTATTATGCTAATAGCCGTAGTGCTAGGAATAAGATGGATGAGTTGAGATTAGTTGCTAGTGCAGGTAACATTGATGTATTTGCCTTAACTGAGACGTGGTTTAATTCAAAAAGTCGAGGCATGCCTGCGGAATGTCACATTCAGGGTTTTAAATTGTTCAAAGTAGATAGAAGTATCGGGAAGGGGGGTGGGGTGGCATTGTATGTCCGAGATCGCTTGAACTGTTGCATAAAAACGGGTATTAAGTCTAAAGTAACACATGCAGAGTCTGTTTGGATAGAATTTTCAGAGGGGCATGAAAAATTAATTTTAGGTGTGATATACCATCCCCCAAATTTAGATAGGGACCAGGGGAGCTTACTATGGGAGGAAATTGTTAGGGCCACAAGGCACGATAATGTAGTAATTCTAGGAGACTTTAACTTTAGTCATATTGATTGGAATTTCTTGACTGGGAATTTAGAATCATACGACTTCTTAGAAGTAGTTCAGGATTGTTTTTTGAAGCAGTTTGTGACAGAACCTACAAGGGGTAATAACCTGCTTGACTTAGTTCTGGCAAACAATGAATCCCTTGTTAATAATTTAGAAGTTTCAGAGGAACTGGGTGCTAGCGACCACAAATCAATTATATTTAGCATTGAATGGAAGTATGATAGTAGGGATAACTCAGTAACAGTCCCAGATTTTCGCTTAGAAAGGACATAGGAAAGTATTGGTTTGGAAATAGGGTAGTTGATGGGTGGAACAGTCTACCTAGTTGGGTTATTGAGGCTAGGACTTTGGGTAGTTTCAAATTTAGGTTGGATAAGTACAAGAGTGGGAGGGGTTGGATTTGAGTGGGACTTGCACATCAGAGCTTATTTCTTGGGTAGCATTGAAAATTGGGTTGGTCAAATGTTTGTTAGTGGGATGAATTGTAAAGGACCTGCCTAGTATGGGCCAACAGGCCTGCTGCAGTGTTCCTCCTTTCTTATATTCTTATATATATATATATATACATAAATATATATA
The DNA here is from genome assembly GCF_038502225.1 of Cherax quadricarinatus. Classification (NCBI taxonomy): domain Eukaryota; kingdom Metazoa; phylum Arthropoda; class Malacostraca; order Decapoda; family Parastacidae; genus Cherax; species Cherax quadricarinatus. The sequence goes on from NC_091376.1 coordinate 11,113,680, forward strand.
ATATATATATATATATGTATATATGTATATATATATATATATATATATATATATATATATATATATATATATATATATATATATATATATATAGGGAAGTACCACCTCTATAGCTGGAATGGGGACCCTCATCCTCAGAGAAGACAATAAACATACCTCAGGGAAAACTCAAGGTTCTCCCCGGAGCTGTTTAAATATTTTCTTCTCCTACCACCCCCTATATATTTTATATTCTATGTGAACATTTATTAATAAACAGAATACATTTATAGAAAAAACAAACGTGAATACAATGGCACAATGTATCAAAGATCATGAATTTCCTCCAGCTTCTCCGAGGCTGGATGCGAGCCAAGTATGCAGCAAGCATTTCCCCTCTGGATGGCTACGCTGAGGCGCTGGAGCATGAAAGCAGCTGCCCTTGGGTCCCTGGTGGTGTCGATGAGTCTGGAACCCAGTTCTTTAAGGAAACGTGTGGCATTTTTTCCCCATGATCCCAAGGTCTCTGATCCCACTGGGACAAATTGATACTGTTGGCTTATGTCCTTGTACTTGCTGATCTTGTACTTCTCCCTGTGGTCAGCAGCTCCTCCCTGTCACCCCACACTGTGATGGATATAAAAGGTCCCTAGGCCCCCGAAAAGGTCCCCAGGCCCCAGAAAAGGTCCCCAGGCCCCGAAAAGGTCCCCAGGCCCCAGAAAAGGTCCCCAGGCCCCAGAAAACGTCCGCAGGCCCCAGAAAAGGTCCCCAGGACCCAGAAAAGGCCCCCAGGCCCCAGAAAAGGTCCCCAGGCCCCGAAAAGGTCCCCAGGCCCACGAAAAGGTCCCCAGGCCCCGAAAAGGTCCCCAGGCCCACGAAAAGGTCCCCAGGCCCCAGAAAAGGTCCCCAGGCCCCAGAAAAGGTTCCAAGGCCCCAGAAAAGGTCCCCAGGCCCCAGAAAAGGTCCCCAGGCCCCAAAAACGTCCCCAGGCCCCAGAAAAGATCCCCAGGGCCCCATAAAAGGTCCCCAGATCCCAGAAAAGGTCCCAAGGCCTCAGAAAAGGTCCCCAGGCCCCAGAATAGGTCCCCAGGCCCCGAAAAGTTCCCCAGGCCCTCGAAAAGGTCCCCAGGCCCCAGAAAAGGTCTCCAGGCACTAGAAAAGGTCCCCTGGCCTGAGAAAAGGTTCCCAGGCCCCAGAACAGGTCCCCATGCCTTGAAAAGGTCCCCAGGCCCCAGAAAAGGTCCCCAGGCCCCAGAAAAGGTCCCCAGGCCCCAGAAAAGGTCCCCCGGCCCCAGAAAAGGTCCCCAGGCCCCCGAAAGGGAGATCCGACAATAAGACGGAGAAAAGGAGTGGGCTAAGAACAGATCCCTGGGGCACTCCCCGGTATACAGAACAGGGTGAGGACAAAGCGCCACCCACTGCTACACGAAAGGTCCTCCCTTGCAAAAAGTTGCGCATCCAGCAGAGGGTAGCTCCTGTCAGTCCCATGCGGGCCAACTGGAAAACAATCGCTGTGTGTGATGCAGTCAAATGCTCTGCGTAGGTCCAAAAATGCAGCTAAAAGGAACTCTCGACATTCAAATGAAGTATGCACAAGCTGTGTAAATTGAAGCAAAGGGTCGAGGGTGGATCGACCCTCTCGGAAGCCACTCTGGTTTTCAGGCAGGAGGCCATGTTCCTCAATCCACCAAGAGAGACGAGTAGCCACCAGTCGTTCCAGCACCTTACCCAAGCAGGGCAGTAGAGCAATGGGCCGGTAAGAGCTCGGTTGGGTATCATCCTTGCCCGGCTTTAGAATCGGAACCAGAAGAGAGTGTTTCCACATATCAGGAAAGACACCTGTATACCAGCTGGTATTGAAAACCTCCAGCATAGCTTCTGTACAGGAGGGAGGTAGATGTAGTATAAACGAATAGAGTAAGTTGTCCTCCCCCGGAGAAGAGCGGGAAGAAAGTTGGGAAAGTGCCCGCTGCAGTTCATGGGAGCTAAAGGAAGATGCCAACACCTGTCATTGAACCTCGGGTACAGCAGGTGGCAAAGGGCCCCATTTGATCATCTTAGAGGGTAGAGGAGGAGGAGGAGAAAACATTGGACAGAAGAAATTTGCAAATGTCTCAGCCTTGTCCTGGGGTAAGAGTGGAGTCGCTCCTTCCCCCAGCAGGGAAAAAGTACTTACAGAACGTGATCCCAACATGGAGTGGAAGAAACCCCATGCCTGGCTGGCAGAGGTACGAAAAGAAAGAGAAGAACAGAATAAAGCCCAGGATGCACGTTTCACCTAGAGGAGGGTTCGCCGACAAAGAGCGTCTGCCCTTCGGTAAGCCAACTGCTGAGTCCGAGAGGGTTGGCGCCGCCACCGTGCCCACGCTGTCCGATGCACCTTCACTGCTTGGAGGCACTCATCATTCCACCATGGAACCCGGGGCCATGAACGGGAGAAGCTCCCGGAGAGACAGAATGAACGTGAGCCCGCCTCAAGCATGGTCCCTTGCAGAGACGCGACAGCCTCATTCAGCAAGGAGTCCTGAGGCAGGCTGTAATCAGCAAGTGCCCGATTATAGGTTGTCCAACCAGCTTGGGTGATTTTCCACCGTGAACGAACTGCCGTCACCGGCACTGCTAAGGCTTCATTTGTAGAAGTAAGTACTGGAAGATGGTCACTCCCCATGAAGGGGCCTACAGTAACAGTAGCTGTAGTAAAATATCCACACCCAAGAACGAGGTCTAGGGTAGAAACTCGCCCAGTATAAGGATCCACTCTAGTCTCCAAACCTGGTGGTGTGAGCAACGAAAGGTGAGGTGCGAGGAGGGTTTGGAACAGGGCCCTACCTGTGGGATTCACTGATCCCAAAGAAATGGATGGCTCCCAGAACTGGTGCCTTGCATTAAAGTCTCCCATCACAAGCGTAGAACCACGGAGTTGTCCAAAGTAATAAGTAAATTCACTTTGTGTAACCGACCTGCCCAGATTATAGATCAGGAGTATGTTGCACCACTGAGTGCCCAAGGCAACTCTCACAGCCAGAGTTTCCAACACTCCACTCTCATAGGCTTGGAGGGAGAGGGCTGTACTCTGGAGCCGGTTGCATACAAGAAGAGCTAGGCCACCTCTGTTCCCTTCAAGGCGATCCCTACAGTAAACAGTGAAGCCAGGCATCCGAAAAGAATGTCGAGGGCATAACCATGTCTCAAAGAGACCCACCACCAGTGGCTGTACCTCAGCCAGATACCTCTGAAGGTCTGGAAGCTTCCCCAGTACAGAACGTGCGTTCCAAAGAAGAAAAACAGAGGGGTGAGAAAGGTTCATGTGTGTGAACTAAGCAGCCCAATAAGGCGAGGGAGAACCGAGAGACATGCAGTCACAAAAGAGGTGCCCTGGAGGTAAGAATGTAGCACCTCCTCCACCAGGAGGAGGATAGGATGAAGGAATAAAGCCCAGGCAGGCGAGAGTGAGAAAGCGGGACCTTCAGACATGAAGGGTCCCGGAGTGGAAACAGGCCGAGGCTGGGGTTGAGGAGAATTGGGGTGGGGAGTCGGCTGCGAGACGGGAGGCTCCGGGTCGGGTATGATGTCCATCTGAACTGGGTGGGGTTCTGAACAACGAGTCGATTTGGGAACTGTACCACCTCGACGTGAGGACGTGCATTGTGGACGAGGGGGGGGGGATGTGCAATAATTTTCGCAATGGAAGCCGGGTCCGAGGACACCCTAAGTTGATGTTGCCCCAGGGGTGGGGAATCCTCTAAAGGTAAAGAGAGGTCCGCAAGAGCCCCAAACCGATTTGTAACAGGGATATTAGCCCTCACAGCTGCGGAGTACAGATGCCCTGGCCGTGTTGGTGTTGGGGAGACTTCCTTAGTGGGGGGCACTGGAGGCTAAGGAGGCAGGGGCTGACGGACTGTGACTGGCTTTACGGACCGCAACCAGGAGTTATATTCATCGAGCGTACAAGACCGGACCCTGGCTGAGTTTGCCAGATCAAGAGCCTGGCGATATGCCGGGCAAGACCGGGAGGTAACCTTGTGGTTCCCCTTACAGAAGTAGTATGAAGCCGGGCGGGTACAGGTGATGCCGTCTTTAACTACTGGGTGAAACCCTCTGCAGTTCGCACATCTTACCTTACCACGGCAAGACAACTCTCCATGCCCGAAAAGGAAACATTTCCGACACTGGAGTAAAGGAAAAGTATAAGGAAGAACAGGAAATCTTAGATTGCCAAAAGTCACAAATTTCGGGAGGGCACCCAAGAAACATACACGAACCATACGAGATGGGGTAAGATGATTCGAGAGGCTCCAAACCTCCCGCAAACCTAAGTCGTCACCCCCACTGTGAACCAATTCAGAGCAGATCTCCTCATCTGAGAGAGATGTAGAAATCGGTCCGATTCTGCCATAACAACAGCCAGCGGCGAGGATTGAGGAGCGGACCTCCCAGCAAACAACATTCCACCTACCCAGAACATGAATGGCATTTAATGGCAAATTTCTAGCCAGAAAAGACTTACGATGGAGCCGGAGCCTTAGGGCTGCACCTCTACCGAGTTGTTGGACGCCCCCATCTATGCAAGCCTTGCCGAAAGGAGATCCACTGATGGCATTGGTGACGTCCCGTGGGTTGGTGAAGGGCCTACCACCATCCTTAGGATGCACAAGAACGACCATCACGTCTGGAGTAATATGAGGAGAAGGGGCATAGTCTGGACAAGTGGTGGGTTGGCGTTTTGGGCTAGACAGGGGCCTGGCACCGTCGTCAACCTCAAGGGCCCGTTTGTTCATCCCAGTAGGGGGCACACTAGCCATATCTTGGTCCGACGGTAGTGAAACAGTTGTCAACTGAGTAGAGACAGGAGGGGGGGTCCCTCCCTATGGGGGCGAACGACATCTCAAATTCAAATTCAAATTCAAAGTTTATTCTCTATAAGGATTACAATGCTGAGTTTACAGAATTTGGTTATTGTGTGGTTTACATGTAGTAAAATAATGATTACAGAGTGTACCACTAGAACACCTAGCACGGCTAGGCATTTCGGGCAGACTTAGTCTAATTCTTAATTTTAAAATATTACAAATTATGAGGTAAGTTGGTATTATGGTTAAGTGACTAAATACTAGTTTGTGAGTTTAGCAATATGAATGCTTTTGTTTTGGCACAGTACATAGTTTCAGTATTGGAGTATCACAGGATTCATTATTTTAAGATTGAGATTAATATTTCTGTTTATGGTCAAATGGGCGAGTGAGTGTAAGTGTGAACCACCAGGTGGTATTCGTGTAGTTAGTTGACGGGGTGTATCAGGGAGATAAGATGTTTTCTAATGGAAGTTTTGAAGGTGATGAATGTGTCTGCAGTTCTAGAGTTCTCAGGTAGGGTGTTCCAGATTTTAGGGCCTTTGACATACATTGAATTTTTGTAAAGGTTTAGTCGGACACGGGGAATGTCGTAGAGATGTTTGTGTCTGGTGTTATGCCTGTGGGTTCTGTTACAACTATCAAGAAAGCGTTTTAGGTCAAGGTTGATATTGGAGTTTAAGGTCCTGTAAATGTAGATTGCACAGTAGTAAGTGTGGATGTACTGAACAGGGAGTAAGTTTAGATCTATGAAGAGTGGGGGGGGTGTTGCCAGGGATGGGATTTGATGATTATTCTTACTGCAGCTTTTTGTTGGGTTATTATTGGCTTTAGGTGTATTGCTGCAGTTGATCCCCAAGCACAAATAGCATAGGTGAGGTATGGATAAATAAGTGAGTGGTATAGTGTGAGAAGGGCATTTTGCGGCACGTAGAATCGTATCTTGGAGAGGATCCCAACCGTTTTGGATACTTTTTTGGTTATGTGTTGGATATGGGTGCAGAAATTCAGGTTGTTGTCAAGGTATAGGCCTAGGAATTTGCCCTCATTATGTCTGGTAATTAGAGTGTTAAGATAAGATAAGATTTCTTTCGGATTTTTAACCCCGGAGGGTTAGCCACCCAGGATAACCCAAGAAAGTCAGTGCGTCATCGAGGACTGTCTAACTTATTTCCATTGGGGTCCTTAATCTTGTCCCCCAGGATGCGACCCACACCAGTCGACTAACACCCAGGTACCTATTTGATGCTAGGTGAACAGGACAACAGGTGTAAGGAAACGTGTCGAAATGTTTCCACCCGCCGGGAATCGAACCCGGGCCCTCCGTGTGTGAAGCGGGAGCTTTAGCCACCAGGCCACCGGGCCTGTTGTCGATCTTAATGTTAATTTGTGCATCTCCTGCTCTGCTACCAAACATAATATAGTAGGTTTTGTCGGTGTTAAGCGTAAGTTTATTGGCTGTCATCCAAGTCGATATTTTGATCAGCTCCCTGGACCCATTGTGTACCTCTGTAATCTGTAAATACCTTTGTAACTTGTAATGATTGTGACTAGACCTACCTGGAGTTCATTACCTTTGTAAATTGTGAGTTCATTACCTTTGTAAATTGTGAGTTCATTGCCTCTGTGGCTTGCTCAGCTATCAAAACTTTGAGGCCCAGTCCCTGGACCCATTATGTACCTCTGTAATCTTTTGACTACCGCCCACAGGATGGGTATGGGGTGCATAATAAACATATTAAACTAACTAACTAACTTGTCATGATTGTGACCAGACTTACCTGGAGTTCATTACCTTTGTAAATTGTGAGTTCATTACCTTTGTAAATTGTGAGTTCATTACCTTTGTAAATTGTGAGTTCATTACCTCTGTAACTTGCTCAGCTATCAAAACTTTGGAGTCCAGTCCCTGGACCAATTATGTACCTCTGTAATCTTTTGACTACCGCCCACAGGATGGGTATGGGGTGCATAATAAACATATTAAACTAAACTAACTAACTCCTCGTTAACAATGGTGTTGAGGGTGGCAAGATTAGGGTGAGAGATGACATAAGTCGTGTCGTCAGCAAAGAGAATGGGTTTCAGGTGTTGGGATACGTTTGGAAGATCATTGATGTATATGAGGAAGAACAGGGGACTAAGGACACTTCCCTGCGGAACTCCAGTATCAAGTGGCCGTGTTGTTGATGCTGTGTCTTTAATGGTGACATACTGATACCTATTAGTAAGGTAAGATTTGAATTAAGCAAGCGCATGGCCTCTTATACCGTAATGGTCAAGTTTGTGGAGTAGGATGTCGTGGTCTACTGTGTCAAAAGCTTTTCTTAGGTCAATAAAAATTCCTAGTGGATATTCCTTATTTTCCAATGCTGTGTAAAGCAGATCTAGCATTTTTATGATTGCATCATTAGTGCTTTTATTTTTCCTGAATCCAAATTGGCAGGGGTTGAGTATGTTTTGTGCCGTTATAAATGAATATAGTCTCCTGTGCACGAGTTTCTCAAAGATTTTGGATAGCAATGGTAAGTTTGATATTTGCCTATAGTTGTTTAAGTCTGTAGGGTCACCACCTTTATGTATTGGTGTAACCCTTGCCATCTTGAGTAGTTTCGGGAAGGTGCTAGTTTCTAGTGACTTGTTAAAAAGTAATGAAATAGCATGCGAAAGGACATGGGCCGCTCGCTTGTACAGTAATGGTGGGACATGAGACAGATTCCGAGTTATTTTTAAGTGACTTTATAATCTCGGTGACTTCCGTGGGCTCAGTTGGTGCAAGATAGAAGGAATTTAGGAAATTCCCATCTATCGAACCCCCATAAATGGGCCACACAACACCGCCTGAAGGAGAAGACAATGACAGCACAAGCACACAAGAAAAGAAGATCAGAACTGATCAGGACTCACAGGTAAGGACCCACGAGGGGCGAGGGGCAAGTGGAGACAGTGCGAAGAATAGATGGTGAGAGGAATGTCTTGAGTCGAAGAGAGAAGAGTCAGGACTAGACCCAACTGCTAAGCCTGGATAAACAATAACGAAGACGACATAGAAGACAGCAGGAACTCTGCAGGTGCTGACTGCAACTTGCTGGATGGAAGATTGTTGCATCTTGATGTTGATTGGAGGCTGGCAGAAGCTGGAGGCGTGGTCAAGGGAGGCTAGCTTCTTGATTGGTCAGGTGTCGTTAAAGCGTGAGTCAGGAGTTACTTCATTTCTTCAGTGTTGGAGGCATTCCTTCAAAAGGAGAAGCAGCCCAGCTACCGTGGAGAGAAGACGTCGTCGTTCCTGCTCTTCAGCTGAGCAACTCTGAACACTGTTGCTCAAGAATTTTCTTGGGTTATCCTGAGTAGTTCTTCACCAGAGCTGAGAGGAAACTTGCTTGCAGTCACTTCGAGCCCCATCCCATCAAGAGGGTAAGGCGGTGACTTGCTTGCTTGTTCACCCCTCTCATCCCCATCCCCCCATCCTCCCCTCACCCAAACATCAACACTGGCCCACACACTTAACACACTACATACATTGCTATCCTTCTGACTTTCCTATCTTCTTTTTCGGCAACTTCGCTTTGGCGAGTTAACACAAGGCATTTTGACCATCCGGTAGCCCGTGTGGTTTTTTAAAATCCGGCCGATCTTTGCCTTGGGCCCTTTCCCCTCACTACTCGAGGGTAGGCTATCTTAGGGGCTGACCTTCATAAGTCAGCTGAAATAGGATGTTAGGTTAACATTAAGGAAAGATCCCTTTTTGTTACGAAACTCCTCTGCCAGATGTTCCTTCCTAAACATCATGGTGAGGATACGTGTAAGATTACGCATTGATGGTAATCAAATGTCAATGAAAGAAATTCTAACATGTATTTGCTCCAACTCAACTGTTGCTCCAGTGGATGTTTTTCAAACCCACGCTGGAGCAGTACTTCTCCTCTCTTCGGAAGAAGAGTTACTTCAACTGCTGAAGCATGATGTGCTTGAAAAACTGAAGACTTCTGGTGTTACCCCAGTTGCACCTGAGAGCTATCAAGCTCAGAGGACTGTGTTTGTTGCAAGAATCAACAGTTTCATGAAACATAGCACAGTGAATGAAATTGATGAGGACTTTAATACAGAGAATGCTGAATTTAGACAGAACTGTTTGCCATACTCCTTGCACTGAAATGCATCTATGTATCAAAGATTTACAGTTTAATTGTAACTGATTCTCTGTCATCCATAAATGCTCTCAACTCATTAAGCATAAATTGTGGCATGCTTGTGTCAGAAGCCAGACACAGGTATGGTAGGATTGTGGACAGTGGAGTCAGAGTGCACATGCTGTGGATTCCATCTCACATTGGTCTTCAGATGCATGATAGAACTGATAAATTGGCTAAGCTGTAGTAGTTTGAGAACAATAATACGAAAAGAACTTCAACTGAATTTTATGGACTTAAGGCTCAGGGAGATTGACACCAGTGAGTCCATCTATCATCATTCTATCATGCAGGAGGAGCCACATGTCTATGGTGCATCCAACAAAATAAGCAGACTCTTGGATGTCACTACTGCCCGGCTCCGGCTGGGTTACAAGTATCTTTGGCAGGTTAAATCACCACCACCAGATGTAGACCAAACGAAATGTAAACTTTGCCAGATGGACTATTGTCACACCCTGCGTCATTAAGTACTGGAGTGCGATAAAATTAATGAATTTAGAAACAACTCACTCAGAAGTGTTCAAGAAATGGCTAAGTATTTTATCCACAGTGGTATATTACAGACCATTCTGGAGAAATACCCTGACTTTGCTAGCTGTAAATAAAGCATTACCACATATGTGCATGTGTGTGTGTGTGTGTGTGTGTGTGTGTGTACTCACCTATTTGTACTCACCTATTTGTGGTTGCAGGGGTCGAGTCACAGCTCCTGGCCCCGCCTCTTCGCTGATTGCTACTAGGTCCTCTCTCTCCCTGCCCCATGAGCTCTATCATACCTCGCCTTAAAACTATGTATGGTTCCTGCCTCTACCACATCACCTTCTAGGCTATTCCATGGCCTGACTACTCTATGACTGAAGAAATACTTCCTAACATCCCTTTGATTCATCTGAGTCTTCAACTTCCAATTGTGACCTCTTGTGTCTGTGTCCCATCTCTGGAACATCCCGTCTTTGTCCACCTCGTCTATTCCGCGCAGTATTTTATATGTCGTTATCATGTCTCCCCTGACCCTCCTGGCCTCCAGTGTCGTCAGGCCGATTTCCCTCAACCTTTCTTCATAGGACAATCCCCGTAGCTCTGGGACTAGTCTTGTTGCAAACCTTTGCACTTTCTCTAATTTCTTGACGTGCTTGACTAGGTGTGGATTCCAAACTGGTGCTGCATACTCCAGTATGGGCCTGACGTAGATGGTATACAGAGTCTTAAACGAATCCTTACTGAGGTATCGGAACGCTATCCGTAGGTTTGCCAGGCGCCCGTATGCTGCAGCAGTTATCTGATTGATGTGCGCCTCAGGAGATATGTTCGGTGTTATACTCACCCCCAGATCTTTTTCCTTGAGTGAGGTTTGCAGTCTTTGGCCATCTAAACTATATTGTGTGTGCGGTCTTCTTTGCCCTTCCCCAATCTTCATGACTTTGCATTTGGCAGGGTTAAATTCAAGGAGCCAGTTGCTGGACCAGGCTTGTAGCCTGTCCAGGTCTCTTTGTAGTCCTGCCTGATCCTCGTCCGATTTGATTCTTCTCATTAACTTCACATCATCTGCAAACAAGGACACTTCTGAGTCTATCCCTTCCGTTATGTCGTTCACGTATACCAAGAACAGCACAGGTCCTAGGACTGACCCCTGTGGAACCCCGCTTGTCACAGGCGCCCACTCTGACACCTCGTCGCGTACCATGACTCGTTCTTGCCTCCCTGTCAGATATTCTCTGATCCATTGCAGTGCCTTTCCTGTTATGTGTGCCTGGTCCTCTAGCTTTTGCAGTAACCTCTTGTGAGGAACTGTGTCGAAGGCCTTCTTGCAGTCCAAAAATACGCAGTCGATCCACCCCTCTCTCTCTTGTCTTACTTCTGTCACCTTGTCATAAAACTCTAGTAGGTTTGTGACACAGGATTTTCCTTCCCTGAAACCGTGCTGGTAGTCAATTATACACTTTTTTCTTTGTGTGTGTGTGTGTGTGTGTGTGTGTGTGCACTCACCTAGTTGAGATTGCAGGGGTCGAGTCCAAGCTCCTGTGTGTGTGTACTCACCTACTTGTGGTTGCAGGGGTCGAGTCTTAGCTCCTGGCCCCGCCTCTTCACCGGTTGCTACTGGGTCCTCTCTCTCCCCGCTCCATGAGCTTTATCAAACCTCGCCTTAAAACTGTGTATGGTTCCTGCCTCCACTACGTCATTTTCTAGGCTATTCCACTGCCTTACAACTCTATGACTGAAGAAATACTTCCTAATATCTCTCTGACTCATTTGTGTCTTCAACTTCCAATTGTGGCCTCTTGTTTCTGTGTCCCCTCCCTGGAACATCCTGTCTTTGTCCACCTTGTCTATTCTATGCAGTATTTTATATGTCGTTATCATGTCTCCCCTGACCCTCCTGTCCTCCAGTGTCGTCAGGCCGATTTGCCTTAATCTTTCTTCATAGGACATTCCCCTTAGCTCTGGAACTAACCTTGTCGCAAACCTTTGTACTTTCTCTAGTTTCTTGACGTGCTTTATCAAGTGCGAGTTCCAAACAGGTGCTGCATACTCCAGTATGGGCCTGACGTACACGGTGTACAGTGTCTTGAACGATTCCTTACTAAGGTATCGGAATGCTGTTCTCAGGTTTGCCAGGCGCCCATATGCTGCAGCAGTTATCTGATTGATGTGTGCTTCCGGAGACATGTTCGGTGTTATACTCACCCCAAGATCTTTCTCCTTGAGTGAGGTTTGCAGTCTTTGGCCACCTAGCCTATACTCTGTCTGTGGTCTTCTGTGCCCTTCCCCTATCTTCATGACTTTGCATTTGGCAGGATTAAATTCGAGAAGCCATTTGCTGGACTAGGTGTCCAGTCTGTCCAGGTCTCTTTGAAGTCCTGCCTGGTCCTCATCAGATTTAATTCTCCTCATTAACTTCACATCATCTGCAAACAGGGACACTTCTGAGTCTAACCCTTCCATCATGTTGTTCACATATACCAAAAATAGCACTGGTCCTAGGACCGACCCCTGTGGGACCCCGCTCGTCACAGGTGCCCACTGTGATACATCATTACGTACCATGACTCGTTGTTGCCTCCCTGTCAGGTATTCTCTGATCCATTGCAGTGCCCTTCCTGTTATATGCGCCTGATGCTCTAGCTTCTGCACTAATCTCTTGTGAGGAACTGTGTTAAAGGCCTTCTTGCAGTCCAAGAAGATGCAATCAACCCACCCCTCTCTCTCGTGTCTTACTTCTGTTATTTTATCATAAAACTCCAGAAGGTTTGTGACACAGGATTTGCCTTCCATGAATTCGTGCTGGTTGGCATTTATACTCTTGTTCCGTTCCAGGTGCTCCACCACTCTCCTCCTGATAATCTTCTCCATAATTTTGCATACTATACACGTCAATGACACAGGTCTATAGTTTAGTGCCTCTTTTCTGTCTCCTTTTTTAAAAATGGGAACTACATTTGCCATCTTCCATACCTCAGGTAGTTGCCCAGTTTCCAGGGACGTGTTGAAGATTGTGGTAAGTGGCACGCACAACATATCTGCTCCCTCTCTAAGGACCCACGGGGAGATGTTGTCCGGTCCCATTGCCTTTGAGGTATCGATGTCCCTTAGCAGTTTCTTCACCTCCTCCTCATCTGTATGTATGTCGTCCAACACTTGTTGGTGTATTCCTTGCTGGTGTCCCCATCTGGTCTGTCCCCCCAGAGTCTTTCCTGTCTCTACTGTAAATACTTCCTTAAATCTCGTGTTGAGCTCCTCACATACCTCTTGATCGTTTCTTGTGAGTTCTCCACCTTCTTTCCTCAGCCTTATCACCTGGTCCTTGACTGTTGTCTTCCTCCTAATGTGGCTATACAGCAGTTTCGGGTCAGATTTGACTTTCGATGCTATGTCGTTTTCATACTGTCGCTGGGCCTCCCTCCTTATCTGTGCATACTCGTTTCTGGCTCTTCTACTAATCTCCTTGTTTTCCTGGGTCCTATGCCTCCTGTACCTTTTCCATTCTCTGTTGCCCTTAGTTTTTGCCTCCCTACACCTTCGGGTAAACCAAGGACTCGTTTTGGTCTTCCTATTATTTCTGTTTCCCTTGGGAACAAAACTTTCCTCTGCCTCCTTGCACTTTGTTGCCACATATTCCATCATCTCGTTTACTGATTTTCCTACCATTTCTCTGTCCCACTGAACCTCCTGCAGGAATTTTCTCATACCTGTGTAGTCCCCCCTTTTATAGTTTGGCCTGTCCCCTTCAGTTCCTGTTACCTTCTCCACTTGTAACTCTACTATATAATCAAAACTCAGAACCACGTGATCTCTAGCTCCAAGGGGCCTCTCGTAAGTGATGTCCTCAATGTCTGAACTGCTCAGGGTGAACACAAGATCCAGTCTTGCTGGCTCATCCTCCCCTCTCTCTCTGGTTGTGCGTGTGTGTTTGTGTGTGTTTGTGTGTGCGTGTGTGTGTGTGTGTGTATGAGTGTGTGTGTGTGTGTGTATGAGTTTGTGTATGTGTGTGTGTGTGTTTATGTGTGTGTGTGTGTGTACTCACCTAGTTGAGGTTGCAGGGGTCGAGTCCAAGCTCCTGGCCCCGCCTCTTCACTGGTCGCTACTAGGTGTGTGTGTGTGTGTGTGTGTGTGTGTGTGTGTGTGTGTGTGTGTGTGTGTGTGTGTGTGTGTGTGTGTGTGGGTGGTGTGTGTGTGTGTGTGTGTGTGTGTGTGTGTGTGTGTGTGACTCAACAATCAATATTTGCACCAATAACTCACTACAGTTGTGATCGGGTGTGGAAGTGTGAATTGCTCATTACTCTAAAATTTGTTCATGATTGTAGCCATGTATAAACGCAAGCAACCATTCTTACAGTATTCATTACCTTTGTAACTTGTGAGTTCATTACCTTGTACCTAGTTCAGCCATCAAAACTTTGGGGCCCAGTCCCTGGACCCATTGTGTACCTCTATAATCTGTTAATACCTTTGTAACTTGTCATGATTGTGACTAGACCTACCTGGAGTTCATTACCTTTGTAAATTGTGAATTCATTACCTCTGTAACTTGCTCAGCCATCAAAACTTTGAGGCCCAGTCCCTGGACTCATTATGTACCTCTGTAATCTTTTGACTACCGCCCACAGGATGGGTATGGGGTGCATAATAAACATATTAAACTAAAAACTTAAACTAACTGCAGAGAATCCGAGGATAAGGGAGCTCCTTGCTCAAGAAAAGATGCACAAGGGGGTTGTGCTTCACGTCCCTGTACCCATCCCAGCAGAGTGCTTCCTCCATGTACCCAACATTGTCAAGGCAGAAAGGCTGACCACCGGGTCCAACAAGATCCAAACACGGAATATGTTGATCCACCACCGAGGGCTCCTACCATCCCACATTGCCCTGGGGGTGTGGGGGCGGTTCAAGACCCGGCCATATGTAGAGGGCCCGCTACAATGTTACAACTGCCAGGGCTTCAACCACATCGCGGCTACCTGCCAACATGTGAAGAAGTGTGGAGTCTGCAGCAAGCAGCACGACTCCAAGGATTGCATTGCATTGCTCAAGCATCCTGCCCCCGAGAGCCCACGCCCCGAACCCAAGTGTGCCAACTGCGGCAAGAAACACCACGCATGGAACCAAGGCTGCCCTGTTATGGTACAGCGGTGGCAACAGGTGCGACAGCGGATGGCTCCTGCGGCGACGACGACCCAGCCCAGCTCAGTAAAGGCCCAACAGCAACAGGCGGGGACATCGTCCAATGCCCCACAGGGCCCGAATATGGCCTCTCCATGCCCCAACCCATGGAACTATCAGCACCGGCCGCTGGCGGTAGCCAGCACAGCTCCCTCGACGGCGGACACACCCTACAGCAGAGAGTTCCCAGCACTAGGGGATCACCAGAGAAGACTGGTTGCACCGCCAACATTGAGGCAAGGGGAACAACGGCAAGGGCAAGTCTCGCAGCCTCAGCAAAAGCAGAACAAAGGAACACAACAAGCCCGGCTCAGGGACGCCACTCAAGGAGCTGCAGCTACACAGCACCAAACAGGACACCAGCAAGGGCCTTCCCGACAGAGGCAGTCCCCACCCGAATGCAGCGGGAAGCAGGCCACAGCACCCTGTCAGATGGCACAGAGAGCCACGGAGGCTTGCGTGACCTGCGGGACAGCGGCGGCAACGATCGCAGGAGTGGGCCAACAACCACAGACCACAGCCAAGGAAACCCTGTCCCCCCAGAGGGAGGGCACCTCGCCAGTTCACATTGTCACTGTAATCAAGCTTGTGGTAGAGGTGCTGTCCATGCTAATCCCATCAATGAAGGACAGGAAGGTCTGCAAGGATCTCCTAACTACCGTGTACAGCATGGCTCTCCTGGAGAGGGCCGACGCAGCATCCCTTCAGGCCCACCTCACCCAGGTCTTCACGCCCGAGGAATTGGTAGAACACGCACGGATATTCCGGAGAAACATGGACCAACAGGAGGAGATGGAGTCCGATGGGTCGCCCGACAGTCCCTAAAAATCCTCCAGTGGAACATTTGTGGTCTGAGGCAGAAACTCCACCTAGCTATCCAGGCAGCAGTCCAGGATGAGATAGAAGTGTTTCTGTTCCAAGAAACCCTTGCCAAACCCCCACCCACCCCAAAGCCACGCATCCCTGGGTTCTCTGCATACCTGCAGCGTGGTGGGCCCCCTGCCAGGGGCACCGCAATCTATGTGCGGAATTCCATTCCGCACTCAATTGTCATTGACCCTGTCAACTGCGGTGAAGGTGTGGAGGTGCAAGCCGCCACGCTGCGACTACCATCTGGACCACTGACTATTTACAATGTGTACCGAAGCACACGGTTTACCCTCGACCTCTCGGAGGTTGCACTCCTGTCCATATCTCGCCTCGAGGGCGTGTTCGTGGCGGGGGACATCAACGCCCATCATGAGCTTCTCCGTTCTGTCTCCCATACCAATGAGACGGGCAGGCACTTGTCGGCGGTGCTCGACGATGTTCCCGAGATCGTCCTCCTCATCAATGGTGAGCCAACACACCACGGCGGCAACCGCCTGGATGTCACTCTCCTCTCTCGGAGACTGCAGCCTGGGGTGAGGTGGGAGCTCCACCCTCTTCTCACTAGCGACCACTTTGCGATCGTCACCACGCTGGAGCTCACTCAGCACACCCCATACACACCGCCTCCACGGTGGAACTTCAAGAAGGCTGACTGGCAGTGCTTCCAGGATGTTATACAGCAATGGTGGGAGATGACCTCCCTCTCTGACAATCCTGATGCGGCTGCCCAGAACCTTCAAGCGGCCTTCACCCATGCGGCCGAGGTGGCCATCCCACTTACCAAGGCTGGAGGCATCATCAAGCAGGACTGGTGGTTCTACGACGATACAGTCAAGGAGCAGAATCACCGTGTCAATTGTGCCCGTAGGCTCCACAGACGCAACCCTACTGCTGGCACCCTTCGGCTGCTGAGGGGGGTGGTGAGGCACTCTCGCCACATCTCCCACAGAGTCCACCTGGCAAAGTGGTTTGAATGGTGTGCCTCCTTCGACCATGCCACTACCCTGTCTGAGATCTGGGCGAAAATAGATATAGCTACTGGAAAACGAAGAGGAACAGCGCGTGCTCACCATGACCAGACTGGTGAAGCAGAGAGGCTGGTCGAGCTCTTCACCTCCAGGGCAGCAACAGCCCGCCTGCCACAAGATGTGCAGAACCTTCAGGCTGTCCTCCTCCCAGACAGGACTGCCAGGCTGCAGGCCGCATGCTACGAACACGATGACACCGACATTGACTTCAGCGATCGGGAGCTGAAGGCAGCATTCAGGACATCTCGGGACACCACCCCCGGCCAGGATGGTATCACCTACAGCATGATCGCAAGGGCGGGCCCTTCTGGACACGATGCGCTCTTGGAGGTCATCAACTGCTCCTGGAGGGCTGGGCAACTCCCCACTGCATGGAAGGAGGCCATCATCTTGCCCATCCCCAAGCCCAGGGACCCTGAAAACATGCAGCCCATCTCTCTCACCAGCTGTCTTTCAAAGATTGCTGAAAGGATGATCCTTGAGCGACTACGGTGGAAGCTCGGCCCGGAACACCGTCATATATACGGCTTCACACGAGGAGTGGGCACTGCAGAGAGCATCACCACCCTCCTGGCAGGCATTGGGTCAAACAAGAGACCCAAAATTGTTGTCTTCCTGGACCTCTAGAAAGCCTTTGAGCTTGCCAGCGCACCAGCCATCCTCGACCTCCTAGCACGCAGGGGCGTGAGGGGTGGGCTCCTTGCCTGGATCTCTGCATACCTGCAGGACAGGTGTGCACGAGTGCACTTCCAGGGACAGGTGTCCACCCTCAGGCCCCTGGAAAATGGCACCCCGCAGGGAGGGGTCCTCAGCCCCGCTCTCTTCAATGTCCTGATGCATGAGCTGGTCCAGCTGCCGTTCTCTTTAGGCACCCAGCTGCTCAGCTACGCCAATGATCTTGCCCTTATCATCACTGAGAGATGCGGTTTGATGCTTAGAGCCCAACGTGACCTTCACCTCCTCTCCACCACCTGTCGTCGCCTTGGCCTCAGGGTCTCGGCAGAAAAATCCAAGGCCATGATCCTGCACGCCAAAGTGCCGGAAGGGAGACTGCAGGTGTCGGGCATCAATCTCGGCTGGGTAGGCAGCTACCTGTACCTGGGAGTGCACATTGACAATTGGCTCTCCTTGCGGAATCAGGCAGAGTACGTCAGAGAGTGGACCATGCAACAGGTCACGGCCATGTGGGCCCTCGCCAACCCTAGGTCGGGGGCCAGCCGTGACATTCTCCGATTATTCTACGTGCAGGTGGTGCGCTCTCTCGTCGACTATGGTGCACTTACCCTGGTCCATGCCCGCCCCTCGCACCTTCGAAGACTCGACGTCGCCCAAAATACTGCAGCTCGGATCATGCTGGGCGCGCCAAGGTGGACGAACACCGTGCCACTGAATCATGAGGCTCAACTGCAGCCCCTACACGATAGGATCGCCCTTGTGGCTGCCAGGAGGGTGGCCAAGTACGTACAACTCCCTGGTGGAGAGGGACTGCTGCAAGACCTCCTTGAACGTCAACAGGGAGACCTCAGGGAGTTTTCCGGCCAGCTGTGGGTGTGGTCAGTGGCAGATGTAGCGAGCAAACTTCTCCCCATGGCGCTTATCGTCGACAAGGGCTGTGACCAGCCTGTGGCGGGGTACTCTGTACTCCCGCCCTGGACACCAGAAGCAGTTGTGGTCCACATCTAAGACCTCCCAGTTAGCAAGCGTCACTGTCCACAACACGTGCTGCAGCAAAGGGCTGTGTTGTGATAGAAACACAGGCCTTATCTCTAGGCTTTATTGAACATAGAATCTTCATAGTACTTCTGCAACAACAAAATATAATGACTAGTACATCTAATAATGGCTTCTACAGGGATGGTGATGTCTTGCATATGTCAAGAGAAAAGTTATAACTACAGGCCACATATTTAAACTCACCATGTAATCTGCATCGCTGATAAATGGATAAAGTAGGAGAGAATCACACACCATGTGTTGGTGCCCATGACACACACCAAACTGTTGTTGTTGTTAAGGGCCCCTAGAGGTGGTGCAGTATTATCCTGCTGCTGCTCCCCACAGGACCAGTATCACTACAGGCTGCAATGAGTATTGCAGCAGCAGAGCACCCTGGGTGAGCCATATATTACACCGATGGCTCCTGGGATCCAGAGGCTGGCTGCACAGGTGCTGGGGTACACCATGTCACTCTGACGGCCAGGATCACTGCACCATCCTCCAGGCAGAACTTCATGCCATCCAGAGGGCCCTGCAACACGCGCTCCTGGATCATCGGAAACCCCCAGTCATTCACGTCGATTCCAGAGCGGCAATCCAGGCCATCATGCACAGGGAGCCCAGGGACAACATCCGACTAATTACTGCCATCAGGAAGGACCTGCAGACACTTGATGAGCAGGGACGGCAAGCAACAATCAACTGGATTCCGAGCCACATCGACCTCGCTGGGAATGATGCGGCGGATGGCGCAGCGAAGTCAGCCCAGTGACCACCATCGCCATCAGCCGCAGACAGGTGGACCTGTGGGCAGCCGCTGCAGCCAGGCGCCCGCTACCAGGGCCAGGCACATCGCGGAGCCGGATCTGGTACGACAGGGCGACCCGAGGGGAGCCCCCGCCGAGCATGAGGAGGCTAGACAGGAAGTTGCAGGTTGGGATACACCTGCTGCGACTTGGCTACCCTACTGCCAAAAGACTCATCGACCGTGTGCAAGAGGAGTGCTGCTGCCATTGCAACCAGATGGTCCCCGAGCCACTAGTGCACTACCTCCTCGACTGCCCCGCGATGGTGTCACTCCGACGGAGGCACTTCCCAATGGCGCCTGGAGACCCGAACCGAGAAGACACCGCAGCCCGGCTGGTGTACCTGGCCGTCCGTGACCTGGGAATTCTCATCCCCATCCTGGCTGCCCACTCACCGCCTCGATGACGATGCCACATACAACGAAGAGTCGCCACGACCTCTCCATCTATTAACTCTCCTACTCTTCCTTCTTTCACTCCCCTACCTCCCCTCCCCCATCACTTAAAAAAAAAAAAAAAAAATCCAAAGGAGCCTGTACCTGTTTTCTAGGTAAAAGTCTGAATTCGTCTAGAACCCATGCCACACTACCAATAACTTGACGGAGCGACAAGTGCGCGAAGACCCTTAACCCTGGCGATGCCTGCCAATGAAGCCCAAGTCGACGCCTGCTGATGAAGACCAAGTGACGCCTGCTGATGAAGATGAGAAGCGAGATGACACTCCCGTCCGGGGAGTCGCCGCAAGAGAGAAGAAGAGGTTACCCTCCAGCCGGAGGGCCCAAGAAAGACGACAGAAGAAAGAAGATGAATGACAACCCCAACCGGGGACCACAGCCGGGTCACCATATGGAGAAGACCCGGGCCGGAAGTACCGGCAAACCTCTAATGAATGAATGAATGAATTCCTTCAAGTCATCTGGCGCTTCAAAACTGACGATCTTCGGGATTATTTTCAAAATTTTAGCTGATGGTGGACTTGCAGGGAAGTTAAATGATGGCATGTTGTTGAGTGCAAGAAGTTCATTGATAGTCGTGTTGAAAGAGCCAGGTTTTGCAGCATTTTACATGTGGGCAAACATCATGCAATAATAGAATTTGGTAGAAATGTCATCAGGTGGAGGTTGGGTAGTGAGAGGTGGTGGAGACGACTGTTGAGTAGCTTGTAGAATCCTGGATGTTGTAGATTGAATCTTGGCAATTGCAGCGTATGTAGGAGAGGTTCCAGATGACTTCTTCGTTTCTTCCTTTAGTTTCTTAGAAAGGATATCCTTTCGCACTGGACACTTGGCTGCAAGAGTATGGTGATCACTCTTACAGTTGATGCAAGTGGGAGCAGCAGTGGAAGTGCAAGAACGAAAATCGTGTCCTGCAGACCCACAGGTGGAACATATCTTCTTATTCTTCACGTGGCAGTCGGCAGTAGAGTGACTGTACGAGTAACATGTCCAGCAAGGTGTTATGTACGTGAAGCGTTCAGGTTCAATCTGTCGGGGGTTGATGTAGTAGTAAAAGATGGCCAGGCCATCAGACAGTGCTCTGGTCGCCATGGTAACGTCCAGGAATGTGACCTTGAGCATTGAGGAAGCGTTGGGGATCTTCACTACAGTGTCAATCTTGGCCCAGGTGTTGAGGTCTTCAAGTGATGTAGTAATTTCCTGGATGGTCATGTTCGTGATCAGCTTGTCAAGACGTTTCATAAACACTGAACGTTTTGCAAGCATGTATGGTGACGTAGAGATGGTAAAGCCTCGGTCTTCTAAGGTCTTCATGGCAGTAGGTGTAAGCACCTTGTCAGCTTCAGTATCATCGAGAAAAGTGACGATGAAAGCTTCTTTCAGTGACGTGATCTTGGAGAACTTTGCGTGAAGACAAGTGTTGAGAGAAACTGCAAGCTCAAGCTTCGTGGCGTCATCGACGACAGCAGACTTGGGCTTAATTCTCACACGATGAGACATCGTGGAGATGGTAGAGGTTCCCCTCCCCAACGGGGATCGTAGGGATACTGTGCGAGTAAGGAGAGCTGCTATGACCTGCCTGGGCGAGAGTCAACAGCAGAATGAGTCTTTTGAGAAAAGAAAGACGGTGAAGCAGAGCCTAAATAGGGCCTACACCACCAAGTAACAACTGAGAAAGCTTCAGAAGACACGTCCACACTCCAATGCCGGCCGAGCTCTTTCCGTTTGGTTGCTATTGGTAATGTACATGAGCGATTCTCATCTGTTTTCATGGTTGTCCTGGCTACTGAGTACTTTTTGAATCAAGACAATTATTTCTCTTCATCTTTTTGAAAAAGATTGATTTCTTCTTCCTTGACCAACGATGATTTGGGATGAAATGCACCTTGATGTCAGGAGTACCTTCATTATGAGGATCCTCTACATGTACCTTGTTGTCAGGATTACCTTGATTCTGAAGATCCTCTACATGTACCTTCATGTCCAAAACCCTCAACATGTGCCTTGATCCTCAGGATGTACTCACCTAGTTGAGGTTGCAGGGGTCGAGTCCAAGCTCCTGGCCCCGAGTCCAAGCTCCTGGTCAGGAGTACCGTGAGCCTGAGGATCATCTGCATGTCCTTTGATTTGGAGACACCTTAATATGACATTGATGTAATGAGGACATTGATTCAGAGAATTATTATTATTATTATTATTATTATTATTATTATTATTATTATTATTATTATTATTAGCCAGCTCAATGACCTTAAATATTTAACGGTTTTGGTGGGAAACCGGTTATTAAACTTAGGTGAGGTGTGGGTGTCTGGCTCTGCTGGGGTTTAACAAGGTGCTCCACCTCATCTAATTAGGAACTTTTAGTTCCTGTTTCTAATTACTTAGGAACTGTTGTTCTTTTTCTTTCCTGGTTCAGCTTTGTGCAGCAAATCTTGCTGGTGTGATAACAAGTTTGGCTGGATGATACAGCTTCACCTCTTACTCACCCTTATAAACTCAACAAGCAAACAAATTTCTCTCCGACTTCATAGTTTTTTCATGTCAAAAACACAAAAATGCGAGTATTTTCCTACATCACCGCCAGTTTGCTACAGAATGTAAGTCTGTGCAGCCACATGATGCGCTTGATGGAAATAAGTGTCTGAGACGCAAGTTTAGCCATTTGAAGTAGTGGCCAGTAAATATTTCTTTATCCACCAGGCCTGGTGGCTGAAGCTCCCGCTTCACACACGGAGGGCCCGGGTTCGATTCCCGGCGGGTGGAAACATTTCGACACGTTTCCTTACACCTGTTGTCCTGTTCACCTAGCAGCAAATAGGTACCTGGGTGTTAGTCGACTGGTGTAGGTCGCATCCTGGGGGACAAGATTAAGGACCACAATGGAAATAAGTTAGACAGTCCTCGATGACGCACTGACTTTCTTGGGTTATCCTGGGTGGCTAACCCTCAGGGGTTAAAAATCCGAACGAAATCTTATCTTAACTGACATGTCCCCTCAAGGAAGGTTCCTTGATGTTGGTGAGGGGCTCTTGTTCTTGTTCTTGTCCAGACCAGAGCTTTGGTGAGATGGGTAAGGAAGAAGGATGGGTAAGGATAGAAATTTTGGAAAAGGATGGGAGGGGGGGGAGAGGTAGGATATAAAAGGTAAGTGGCCCAACCACTTTGGTGTAATTTAAAAAGTGTATGTGAAATGATAAGATATTCTTTAAGGGGTATAAGACTAACCCATCAGAGTCACATAGATATAACAGATATATAAGTACATGACTCTGAATTGGTAGTAATTATACAAGTTGCAATTGCTTTTTATTTTTTTTTTTTTTTTTTTTTTTTTTTTTTTTTTTTTTTTTTTTTTTTTTTTTTTTTGCACAACGGATATTTATGCGACAATGAAGGCAATAATTTTCTGGCCAGTTTATAGAATTACGTGACAATGGCTTCTTACAGGTGGTATCCAGCCATAGTAAATAGCATAATTTTTACATTAGATTGTTATATAAGATTTCCACCGGTGGCTTACCAGTGGCCCGGTGGCCTGGTGGCTAAAGCTCCCGCTTCACACACGGAGGGCCCGGGTTCGATTCCCGGCGGGTGGAAACATTTCGACACGTTTCCTTACACCTGTTGTCCTGTTCACCTAGCAGCAAATAGGTACCTGGGTGTTAGTCGACTGGTGTGGGTCGCATCCTGGGGGACAAGATTAAGGACCCCAATGGAAATAAGTTAGACAGTCCTCGATGACACACTGACTTTCTTGGGTTATCCTGGGTGGCTAACCCTCCGGGGTTAAAATTCCGAACGAAATCTTAATCTCTTCTGTCTCTCCTCCTGGTATCGGTAATGAAGCGAAGAGCTCTATTCTGGACCCTTTGTAACCGTAGCATATTGGTCTTTGTTGTTAATGACATTGGGACACAAGGGTATTCGAGTATAGGTCGTATTAACATTTTATACAGATGTTTTTTGACATGTTCAGGGGCTTGATTGAATCGAAAGAGACTGCTAAGACCGGCTTTGGCTATGTTGATCTTTTTAGTTACATGAGATGTTGAGTGGAGCAGCCTGTCTATTTCATATCCCAAAATCTTGTTAGGGTTTCTAATGGCTACAGGTGTACCTCTGATGGAGATACCCCCTTTATCTTCAATTGTTGATGCAAAACATCCTATCGTGCTAACAAGGACCTTGTCAGGATTAGTCGTAATTCTCCATTTCTTTTCCCAATTAGATGTTCGACGAAGTTCAATATTCATTTTTTCTATGACTCTCTCATACTTGTATTTTCCTGTTACCAGAGTTGATGAGACAACATGAATAACATCATCTGCAAACTGTGTCACAATTGTATCATTAAACTCTGGTTGAGGAAGGCCATTCACATAAATGTTGAACAGAAGTGGACTGAGACAAGAACCTTGTGGGACACCAGCTGTCGGTATAAAAGGCTCTGTCGACCTGCCATGAAAGGTGGGAATGATTTTTCTTTGAGTTAAGAAATTATATATTACTCTGAGAAAAGTCCAGTTATGGTCTGGTAGGTCAATGAGTTTGTATATAAGGCCATCATGCCATAAGCTATCAAAAGCTTTATGAACATCTCTGGTGGCAATTAAGGCAAGATTGCCCTGATGTTTTAGACTTGCTACAGTATCGAAAATAACATTTATTGCATGATTGGTACCTCTATGTTTTCTAAAGCCAAATTGTTTTTCAGTAAAAAAGTGATTAAACTCCATATAGTAGTTCAATCTGTTGGAAATGACTTTCTCAAGAACTTTTCCAGTGACTTCAAGTAAAGATATAAGTCTATAGTTCCCAGGTTGGTGAATGTCTTTATTGGGCTTACCTAGAAAGATCATCCTAGCAGTCTTAAAAACCACCTGAGGCCAAGATGGCATTAAAGATATTTACCAAAGACTTTACAATTTCTGGGAAGGAACTTTATTTGTTTCATTGTTATTCCAGAGAGGCCAGGGGCTCTATTTCTCATTCTTCCAATAACCTGACTTATCTCTAGTAATGTAATAGGTCTAGTAAGCGGGTGGGTATCTTCAAGAGTTGAAGTATCGATGGAAGGTAGTGGTTGTAGATCATCCAAGTTCTCATCTCTCCATCCATTTACCAATTGATAATGATTATTGTTAAATTGACGACTGTTATTGTGGGAGAGAATTTTCTCCCATACATCACCCATCAAATTAGCCTGGTCCTGGGGATCGTCAAGTTTAATTTCAACATCTTCATCATCCTCATCAGTGAAGGTATGAACTAGGTAGTTAGGAGCCTTGTGCTTTGCCCCTAAAAGTTGTCGGATCTTACTCCAAAATTTTGCTGGTTCACGTTTATACTGATTAGCTTGAAGAACTAGCAATTTCCATAAGTCCCGTTTGTGATGACTAATCATGTTAATTAATTCTTGCCTTAATCGGTGCAGTGTAGCTACTGGTGGTTGTTGCGTTTGAAGATGCCTTCGACATTCTGCTTGATAATTTCTTAAATTGTCTCTAATTTCCCTAGTAGGTTTATGTTGTTGGTATATCTTTGTGGAAGCTAATTGACAAGTTGCATTAGTAGCTTCAATTATTCGATTATGCAGGGACCTGATTGCATCATCAATTGCAGTGGAAGGTAGATTTTCCAATGACACAATTTCATCCTCACCCAGAAATGCCCTGAAGGGGTCAAATCCTAGGGTGTTAAGATTGGGTGTAGGAGTTACAGGTATTCTAAATGGAGAAGTTTGTAGTTGTATTATAACAGGGATATGGTCAGATCCTATGTTTCCACCAGGAGATATACGACAGTGAAAGATGTCACAGTCTCTGTTTGTCAGTACTATATCTGGTGTCCCTGGATGAGGTCCAATGTACGATTTAAAGAATGGGCCTTGAAATGACAAGTTTCTAGCTGTCATGATATTAAAGAGTTGTTTTCCTTTTAAGTCACCCAGTGGAATACCAGCTCCACAGTTGAAGAGGGCAGGGTGATGAGCATTAAAATCTCCCGCTAGAATTGCTGGAATATTTCTGCTTAATATCCTATGTAGAGGAATTGACTCTATATATTGTTGTCTCGGGGGAAAATATCCAGTTCCTATCACTAGTTGTCCATGAGACGTCATTTCTGCTGCAAGAATGTTATCTTCATCAACATGCTCTTGATTTAGGGAATTGGATCTGTGCTCCAGTTCCCCGAATTAAGCCTGAATGCCTTCCACATCCCCCCGCCCAGGCGCTGTATAATCCTCCGGGTTTAGCGCTTCCCCCTTGATTATAATAATAATAATCTAACTGACATGTAATAACAGTAATATTTTGATTTCAATAATAACATGATACAGACCATAACTGACATCAGTGACATGCAAATTAGGATGTGACCCATACCAGTCACATAACACACAGGGTGTGTGTATGTGACTCAACAATCAATATTTGCACCAATAACTCATTACAGTTGTGACCGGGTGTGGAAGTGTGAATTGCTCATTACACTATAATTTGTTCATGATTGTAGCCATGTATAAACGTAAGTAACCATTCTTACAGAATTCATTACCTTTGTAACTTGTGAGTTCATTACCTTTGTACCTAGTTCAGCTATCAAAACTTTGGGGGCCCAGTCCCTGGACCCATTACATACCTCTGTAATCTGTAAATACCTTTGTAACTTGTCATGATTGTGACAAGACCTACCTGGAGTTCATTACCTTTGTAAATTGTGAGTTCATTACCTTTGTAAATTGTGAGTTCATTACCTTTGTAAATTGTGAGTTCATTACCTTTGTAAATTGTGAGTTCATTACCTCTGTAACTTCCTCAGCTATCAAAACTTTGGAGTCCAGTCCCTGGACCAATTATGTACCTCTGTAATCTTTTGACTACCGCCCACAGGATGGGTATGGGGTGCATAATAAACATATTAAACTAACTAACACACAGGGTGTGACCCACACTGCTCCACCTATAACCAGGATGCAACCCACACCAGTCCACTAACACCCAGCATGCGACCAACACCATTAACCAACACCCAGGGTGTGACCCACACCAGTCCACTAACACCCAGCATGCAACCAACACCATTCACCAACACCCAGGGTGTGACCCACACCAGTCCACTAACACCCAGCATGCAACCAACACCATTCACCAACACCCAGGGTGTGACCCACACCAGTCCACTAATACCCAAGATGATAAGCTAAGATTTCGTTCAGATTTTTAACCCCGAAGGTTTAGCTACCCAGGATAACCCAAGGAAGTCAGTGCGTCATCGAGGACTGTCTAATTTATTTCCATTGGGGTCCTCAATCTTGTCCCCCAGGATGCGACCCACACCACTCGACTAACACCCAGGTACCTATTTGCTGCTAGGTGAACAGGACAACAGGTGTAAGGAAACGTGTTCAAATGTTTCCACCCGCCGGGAATCAAACCCGGGCCCTCCGTGTGTGAAGCGGAAGCTTTAGCCACCGGGCCACCCATCAGTCCATTAATACCCAGGATGTGATCCACAACAGTCCACTAACACCCAGGTACCTATTTTACTGCTAGATCAAATTGGACAGCAGGTGTCTTAAGGAAACACGTCCTAATGTTTCCAGCTGTACCAGGAATCTACCCCAGGCCCTCAGTGTGTGAAGCCAGATTGCTACCAACCCACCCACAGGGGTGGAAGAATGTAAATAGTATTTAATTTAGTTGTCTATTTCACTCATATATACATTGTAGCATTAAAATAACAATTAACCAGTTCAGCAAATGACCACACTAGCAAAGGACACAACACTTCCACAGAACAACTGTACATTGGTTCTCTCCTGTGAGTCTTGCCTATTGCAATTTTTCCTTTATTATGCTACAGTGGACCCCCAGTTACTGGCCGGTTCAGTTATCGGCCGGTTTTTCGGCACCCAGTTATCATCCGTTAATCCGGTTATCGGCCATTTGGGAGGCGTCCATTGTCATGCCCCTATTGTTAACCTTTCTTTAATATTACATTGCGGTCATTTCCTTTAATAGCTAAATTGGAAATGAACGTCCTTGTATTATTAAGGCTTATTCTTATTAACAATTATTATAATTATTTATGTAACATGGCCATGATAAGTTAAATTGAGGGTATAGTAACATGCCTGCCGCTCGGTGTACTGGTGTATGGTTAGCTGTGGTGTTCGATGGTTATACCCCACTTCCCCTCCCCCCTTTGTTCAACTACTCTACTGAGTGTTGGCGAGTCACGTCACGTGACCCACCTGACCTGTATGCTCAAGGTTGAGGGACGAGCAATGAAGTAGCAGCCAACGAGAACACTCCTGCTTGTCTCTGGTAACTGGCTAAGGTTGATTATCCGGCCTGGACATATTCTGTTGTATTCTGACTGCTTCCTAAAGGGAAATAAGACCTTATACATTAAAGTAATCTCTATATACATATGTTATGTCTAGGATCTCTTCCTAATGATGTGTTATAAAAGCCTTATATATATATATATATATATATATATATATATATATATATATATATATATATATATATATATATATATATATATATATATATATATATATATATATATATATATATATATATATATATATATATATATATATATATATATATATATATATATATATATATATATATATATATATATATATATATATATATATATATATATATATATATATATATATATATATATATATATATATATATATATATATATATATATATATATATATATATATATATTTATTTATTTATTTATTTATATTTATATTTTTTCAGACAATATACAGTGGACCCCCGCATAACGATTACCTCCGAATGTGACCAATTATGTAAGTGTATTTATGTAAGTGCGTTTGTATGTGTATGTTTGGGGGTCTGAAATGTACTAATCTACTTCACAATATTTCTTATGGGAACAAATTCGGTCAGTACTGGCACCTGAACATACTTCTGGAGTGAAGAAATATCGTTAACCGGGGGTCCACTGTATGTTGAGAAATGGCATTACCAGCCAAGCTTATTATTTATAAATTTAAATATAGGGAACACTTAGCTGATAAAAGACAGCAAATCGTCTACACAGCTGCCCCTGCAGACGAGGTCTTGAATTGTTGTCATGATCATCTCTCAACGGGCTGGAATAGATCATATTATGTAAACAATAAATTACCCCTAGGGGGTGTTATGTCAGCATATTTCATTCACTGATGGCTGACAAACTTACTTGTGTGGACTCAAAAGTCCGCACCTAACTGCCGACTATAGGTTGATTACAAACTCCTTGCGACTCAAGAACTGCGCAGTCCCCCGTACTACAAGAAATTCGTAACCTACCTTGCTCTTGTAGCGTGAGCTATGGTGTTCTTCACACCTTCGACAGGTATCGGTGACTTGATAGAAGCTGAAGTGTCCTTGGATGTCCATGTCTTCCATAGTCTAGGAATATGCACACTGGTACACTATGTTCCACAAGATTTGTCTTTATTGTTCACAGTCTTATCACTAAAGAAGCTGATCACACTTCTCTGTAAGTGTTTGTGTTTTGTGAGACACTTTGTTCACACTAACGCACAGATCGTTCTTTGTTGGTTATCCTGGCATCAGTGTCACTCTCAGTAGAGTCAAAAGTAATCTGAAGACGCCACAGCACCCCACGCCGTTACTGCCCCTTGCATAAAGGAAAAGCTGACATAGTACTTTTGCTTCCTTGCCACTTCCTCGATGAAGCAAAGCAGAATGTTTGATTCTTGCTGTCTTAAGCATAGACAACAATGTCCACTATCTTTACTATGGTAATAAAGTGGGAGCAGGATTTACCTTAATTGTCCTGCTAAGGTAAGAGATGTACTGTCTCTTATTAAAATACACTCTGCAGCACTGGACCGCACGGAGCGGTGGTCGCTTGACCACAGGTCGTATACTGGTACTGCATCTGGGATCAATTACTCACTGTAGCAGTAAACAAGATATTTGCACCTTCTGAGAGGGCTGGGCCCCTCAGGGCTGAAAGGGGCTGAAGGGGGCTGATACCCCCCTCCTTGAGAAAATTTCTCCACAATATAGAACAAACAGTCATTCTTGGCTTATATACGATAATTCGTATAATATTGTTACATGTATTGGCTTTATATTGTATTATAAATATACTTCATTAAAATAAGATTTCCGGAGGATTACTATTATTACCCCAACCTCTCTGACCAATGTTGTCCCCTCAAGGAAGGTTCCTTGATGTTGGTGAGGGGCTCTTGATTTAGGGAATTGGATCTGTGCTCCTCTCCCCCAAATTAAGCCTGAATGCCTTCCACATCCCCCCCCCCAGGCGCTGTATAATCCTCCGGGTTTAGCGCTTCCCCTTTGATTATAATAATAATAATGACCAATGTTGTTATGCTCTAACCAGAAGGAAGCTATTTGAGTGGTTACAACCTTTGGAGTGTAACACCATCCACTGGCTGGGGCCACTTGCTAGTCAGTTTGGCTTTGTCTCTGGGTGAGTGAGGAAGCTTCTGCTCATTCATCCAAACATTTTGCTATAATCCATTGTTTTTTTGTGGTTATTGATTGAGTACAACTGCAAAATAAGCAACCATGGGCCCAAAGAAACACTTTACATAGTATATGAAAACATGCAATGTTTATATGCGATGTATATTTAATAATTATCACTGGTACATTAAATGTCTTATTTTACATTAATATTGCTGTATAGCCCTTGTGGCTTAGCGCTTCTTTTTGATTATAATAATAATAATACGTTAATATAGACATTTTCATTAATCCATCTATTATGTCTTCAAAATTATATAAGAAACATGTTACGTAGCATATAAACATGCAATGTTTATTATATGCGATGTATATTTAATAATCACTCTTTGGCACATGCAATGTTTATTATATGCAATGTATATTTAATAATCACTCTTTGGCACATTAAATGTCTTATTTTACATTAATATAGACATTTTCATTAATCCATCAATGATATGTTCTTCAAAATTATGTAGGAAACACATTACATATCATGTAGCATATAAACATGCAATGTTTATATGCTATGGAGTGGAGAGTGGGATGGAGAGTAAACATTATGTTTTCTCTGATGAAGCGTTAGAGAAAACTGTGAATCTGGCGACTGGTACAGTAACCGACCTTCATATGGGTTTCTTTACAATTCTTTGCATGAATTGTTCATTACTTCTCCCTTTGTTTATGATGGCATCTAAAGGTAGTTGTTAGAAATGATTTAACTCAGTGAACATGGTAATAATATGGCTGTGTAGTGTAATAATATGGCTGTGTATTGTAATATAGCTGTGTAGTGTAGCCCTGGGGGGAGGAAGCTACATACGTGTACTGTACCTACATCTACTGCTACCTACACTGACTTCCTACAAATAAATACTACTCACCTCTTGCCCTACATTAAGACTACAAATATTTTAAGGTTAGTAATGAATGTACTGTAGCAGTAAATGACAGATTATAGAGGTGTGTGCAATGTGGACTAGGGTGCAAGCTTTTGTAGAGAAACACCACCCTGACCAAACTGAAGCCATATCTGCAACATGTTTAGTGACAAAACCCTGTCGCACTTCAGGGAAATCTTAGAGACGCCAGAAAAAGACCTCTATGGACAGATTTGTTGTGAGTCAGGGGTCCAGTGACTCTCAAGCTGGTCATTATAGCATTAAAAGACTAAGAAGGGAAGTAACCCCAGAGAAGGCTTTGCTACCTAAAGTCTTTATGGAGGGGGATTCCCCTTCCAAACACTAACTACTCCCTCTTCCCTCCTCCCTATCTTCCAGAAGCCAGCATTAGTCTTCAATAAAGGTATGTAAAACTTACATAATTGTTAAAAAAATTATTTTTTTGCAAATATTTTTGTTTGGAATGGATTAATTATATTTCCAATAATTCTTATGGGAAATATTAATTCAGTTTTCAGCCATTTCGGTTATCAGCCGACCTGGAACGGAATACGGCCGATAACCGAGGGTCCACTGTATTTAACTGTGACCTTGCAGTCCTAATGCCAGAAATAAATAGGCGTCTCCATGCCTGCTCATTGTTATAGGCCACCTGTAATATATATTTTTGATGGTACTGGTACATACACATTCAGTTACACAATGTATCATACATACGGTGGAACCTCGGTACTCAAACAGCTCCCTACTCGAAAAATTCGGTATTCGGATGCTTTCTTCGGTAAAAACTTTGTTCCATGGTTGACGGTTTGCTCACAACTCAACCAAACAAACACAACATGCCAGAACTTCCCTGTGAACTATTTCGTATTTCTTCACATTTTTGTTTTTTTTTATTTTTTTATTATTTGTATAAATAAATCACCATGGTGCCTAAGATTAGTGATAACAGCCAACAGAAAAGAAAATTGGTTGGAAAAAATTCATTTGGTATTCGAACAGATCGGCACTCGTACAGCCTTCTGGAATGAAGTAAGTTCGAGTACCGAGGTTCCACTGTATTAACGTATGTCCTGTGGTAGTAGGTTTCTGTTTCACAGGCGGTTGGTAGACGGCAACCACCCACGGAGGTACTACTGTCCAGTGGTAGTAGGTTGGTAGACGGCAACCACCCACGGAGCTACTACTGTCTTGCCAAGTGCCTGTGAAACAGAAACCTGTAATTGTTTTACATGATGGTAGGATTGCTGGTGTCTTTTTTCTGTCTCATAAACATGCAACATTTCAGGTACATCTTGCTACTTCTACTTACACGTAGGTCACACTACACATGTATATACACACCTCTCTGGGTTTTGTTCTATTTTATTACTAGTTCTTGTTTATTTCCTAATATCTCAATGGAACAGAATTTTTCCTGCGTAAGTCATGCATGTCATAACTAAAATGTATACAATACTAAATTTAAAAGGATAAACTCCTTTTTGTTTTTAAATTACCCTAACTGGGTGGGATACAGCCAGTTTGTTGAAAAAAATATTAACATGTGTACATTACCTAGGATAACACAAAAAAGTAAGAGTCCACTGATTCATCATGATTCATCTATACTGCCTAAATTGGCAGTAATTATGAGCAGGGCATTATCGTGCACACATGGTGTCTCTGTTATTTGTAAAAAAAAAAAAATAATGAAATGTGGTACAGGTTGACCATCACTAATCCGGCAATCAGTTATCCAGTTCCATCAGTAATCTGGCACTAATTTTGGCTAGCATAATTTCAAATTTCATCATTGTACTGCCTCAAATCATTATACTGACTCAGAAATTGTGCAGATGGTTGTAAATCTACAGCAGCAAGCCAGTGGAGGAGAAAGCAGTGATGAAAATGAGGAAGATGTAGCAGAAAATGTCTCTATTGATAGGTTAATTAAGTGTATTCTAACCTAACTACTCTGTAATCCGGCAAACTCACTAATCCGGCACATTACATGTCCCAATGATGCCGGATTAGTGATGGCCAACCTGTATAAGTACATTCTCAAATACAGTGGACCCCGCTTACCAGCTGTAATCCGTTCCTGAAGGTCAGCCAATAACCGAAATGGCCGATAACCGAATTAATATTTCCCATAAGAATTAATGGAAATAGAATTAATTCGTTCCAAACAAAAATATTCACAAAAAAATAATTTTTTTTACATTTATGTAAGTATTACATACCTTTATTGAAGGCTAATGCTGGCTTCTGGAAGATAGGGAGGAGGAAAGAGGAAGGAGCTAGTGTTTGGAAGGGAAATCCCCCTCCATGAAGACTTTAGGTAGCAATGCCTTCTCTAGAGTTACTTCCCTTCTCTGTCTTTTAATGCCACTAGTTCCAGCTTGAGAGTCACTGGACCCCTTTCTCACAAAATAACTGTCCAGAGTGCTCTGTTTCTGGTGTCTCTTTAAGATTTCTTTGAAGTGGGACAAGGTTTTGTCACTAAACATGTTGCAGATATGGTTTGTTTCAGCTTTGTCAGGGTAGTGTTTCTCTACAAAAGCTTGCACCCTGGTCCACATTGCACATACCTTTTTCAATCTCTGAAGAAGGCACCTCCTTCACTCCCTCTTCCTCCTCCTCTGAAGCAAGTTCCTCAGCTGCAGTCTGTTGCTGTTCTAGTTGAAGCTCTTGCAGCTCTTCAATGGTAAGCTCTTCCCTGTGGTCCTCCAACTCTTACACATCCTCGTCACTCGCCTCCAACCCCAGGGACTTCCCCAAAGACAATAGAGTCCACAGGGTCGGCAGGGTCAGGGTCACAGTGAGTCTCAAACCCTTCAAAATCCCTCTCTTGGACACAGTCTGGCCACAGTTTTCTCCAAGCAGAGTTCAAAGTCCTGGAAGTCACTCCCTCCCAAGCCTTACCTATAAGGCTTATGCAATGGAGGATAGTGAAGTGATTCCTCCAGAACTCTCTTAGGATCAATTGAGTGTCCGAGGACACTTCAAAGCACTTTCGAAACACTGCTTTTGTGGAGAGTTTTTTGAAGTTAGAAATGACCTGCTGGTCCATGGGCTGGAGGAGAGGAGTGGTGTTAGGAGGCAAGAACTTCGCTTTTATAAAATTGAAGTCCCTAAACACTTGGTCTTCCAAGTCTGGAGGATGTGCAGGAGCATTGTCCAGTAACAGGAGGCACTTCAGTGGTAATTTCTTTTCCAGGAGGTATTTTTTCACACTTGGGCCAAACACATCATTAACCCACCCTTTGAAAATTTGCCTTGTGACCCATGCCTTATGATTAGCTTCCCACATCACACACAATCTATTCTTCATGACATTGTTTTTCTTAAGCACACTGGAATTTTCTGAGTGATACACAAGTAAAAGCTTAACTTTGAAATCCCCACTAGCATTACCACACAACAAAAGAGTAAGCCTGTCTTTCATAGGCTTGTGTCCTGGTAGTGCCTTTTCCTCCTGGGTAATGTAAGTCCTGTTTGGCATTTTCTTCCAAAACAGGCCTGTTTCATCACAATTGAACACTTGTTCAGGTTCGAATCCTTCAGCCTTTACATAGTCCTGGAATTCGTGAACATACTTTTCAGCCGCACATTTGTCAGAACTTGCTGCCTCACCTTGCCTTACAACACTGTGTATGCCACTACGCTTCTTAAATCTATCAAACCATCCTTTGCTGGCTCTAAATTCACAAACTGCAACACTTGTTCCAGGCATTTTCTTTGCAAGATCCTCATGCAACTGCTTTGCCTTCTCACAAATGATCGACTCCACAACACCGTCTCCCACTAATTCTTTTTCCTTCATCCGCAATAATAACTTTTCCATCTCTTCCATTATTGGTGTCCTTTGTTTAGCTACTCCTTTTGCAACATTAGCATCTTTGATTTGTTCTTTCTTTGCCAAGATGGATGTAGTTGTTGATTTATTCTTGCTGTACATCTTGGCAAGTTCCACCACCTTCATACCACTCTCAAACTTTTCTATCACTTCATGCTTAAATTCCATGGTGTTTCTCACTTTGTTTACCACATGAACTTTACTAGGAACTTTCTTTGGAGCCAGGGTTACTTATTTCACAGTTGCACTGCAAGAAAAACCACTAAAAACAATGGTAAAGAAGTGAAATGTTTGGATGTATGAGCAGAAGCTTCCTCAGTCACTGAGAGACAAAGTCAAACTGAAGCGCAAGATGCCCTAGCCAGCGGATGGACGCGTCCAAAGTGGCCAATAACCGGGCACTGAAAACCCTGCCGATAACCGAGTTGGCCGTTAACCAAATTGGCCGATAACCGGGGGTCCACTGTATAATAAATAATGTCCAGTGTGTTCTGAAAATTTTAGGAAAGCTTTATACAAAATAATAAAAAACAAATATGCAGTGCACTCTTACTTTTTTTTTAAATTATTAATGTCAAACCATTATGGTGTTGATAAGAGTGCCCACCTGCTTCAATTTTTAATAATTTTGGTGCTTACTGGAAACTACTGTTCACACCAACCAACTGCCAATTTTCTACAGTAATCAACATAAAGAATTACACATTCCCATGAATGATATTATACATTTCACAATACATACACCTTGGTTGGATATTTTGCATTTGTTATTCTGTAAAACTTTTATATGTTAATGTAATAACTGTTATTCTAACTATATAATATACGTTTAATGAAAACAGCCAAGTTCCATATAATGGCGGGCCCTGCTTAAACAGCAGGTTAGTTTCCAGTGTACTGATATAAAAAAAAATTGCTGAAAAGTGAAACATAGCTGTTTTCCACTTTCCAGTGCATATAAAAGCCTGATAACATATTTACTATATCAACAGAGCTAGGTGTAAAAAATGCATATACACCCTCTCCTCACTTTGCGACATACTCATTTACCGATGCCTCGAACTTACGACAGGCTCTCTGACCAGTAGTCGTACCTAAATAATGTACGGTGCACCCTCGGTTATCAGCCAACTCAGTGATTGGCTGGTTTTTCAGCTCCTGGTGATTGGCCCTTTCGGACACGTCCGTCCACTGGCTGGGGCCGCTTGCGTGTTGTTGATGTCATTGCATCAACTGAAAAGTGGTATGATTAAGCCTTCGACAGAGTACCTCACAAGAGACTCTTAAGAAAAGTGGCAGCTCATGGTATAGGAGGTAAAGTTCTAGCATGGAAAGAAGCATGGCTTACCAACAGAAAGCAGAGAGTTTCTATTAATGGGGTCAAATCTGAATGGGGATTAGTCACTATTGGCATTCCACAAGGATCAGTTTTAGGCCGTCTCTTGTTCATAATTTACATTAATGACCTTGATGAAGGAATTACAAGTGACATGAGCAAATTTGCTGATGATACAAAGATAGGCCATATGATTCATTCTGAGGAGGATTCCAATGAACTTCAGGATTTGGACAAATTAATGTCTTGGTCTGAAAAATAGCAGGTGAAATTCAATGTGGACAAGTGTAAAGTACTAGTCCT
Source organism: Cherax quadricarinatus (assembly GCF_038502225.1). Taxonomy (NCBI): domain Eukaryota; kingdom Metazoa; phylum Arthropoda; class Malacostraca; order Decapoda; family Parastacidae; genus Cherax; species Cherax quadricarinatus. The sequence continues at coordinate 11,150,167 of NC_091376.1, forward strand.
TGGGAATGAAAACAACCCTCGAAGCTATAAACTAGGTGAAGTACAACTTGATCATATAGAATGTGAAAAAGACTTGGGAGTCATGGTAAGCAGAAATCTGAAGCCAAGACAGCAGTGTCTAAGTGTGTGCAACAAGGCTAACAGATTACAGTGGACCCCCGCATACCGGACGCATTGCATAACGTACAATCCGCATACCGGACGCTTTGATCGCTAAAATTTTGCCTCGCATACCGCCCAAAAACCCGCTCACCGCCCTTCGTCCGAGACGCGTCCAATGTGCGGCCTGAGCCAGCCTCATATGTTCCGCCGGTGGCATTGTTTACCAGCCAGCCTCCGCGGTAACATCCAAGCATACAATCGGAATATTTCGTATTATTACAGTGTTTTCGGTGCTTTATCTGGAAAATAAGTGACCATGGGCCCCAAGAAAGCTTCTAGTCCCAACCCTACAGCAATAAGGGTTAGAATTCCAATAGAGATGAAGAAAGAGATCATTGATAAGTATGAAAGTGGAGTGCGTATCGCCGACCTGGTCAGGTTGTACAAGAAACGCAAATCAACCATCTCTACTATTGTGGGCAACAGAAAGGCAATCAAGGAAGCTGTTCTTGCCAAAGGTTTAACTGTGTTTTTGAAACAGAGATCGCAAGTGATGGAAGATGTTGAGAGACTCTTATTGGTGTGGATAAATGAAAAACAGCTAGCAGGAGATAGCGTTTCTCAAGCGATCATAAGCGAAAAGGCTAGGAAGTTGCATGAGGATTTAATTAAAAAAAGGCCTGCAACTAGTGATGATGTGAGTGAATTTAAGGCCAGCAAAGGTTGGTTTGAGAGATTTAAGAAGCGTAGTGGCATACATAGTGTGATAAGGCATGGTGAGGCTGCCAGTTCGGACCACAAAGCGGCTGAAAATTTTTTTTTTTTTTTTTTTATTATCACACCGGCCGATTCCCACCAAGGCAGGGTGGCCCGAAAAAGAAAAACTTTCACCATCATTCACTCCATAACTGTCTTGCCAGAAGGGTGCTTTACACTACAGTTTTTAAACTGCAACATTAACACCCCTCCTTCAGAGTGCAGGCACTGTACTTCCCATCTCCAGGACTCAAGTCCGGCCTGCCGATTTCCCTGAATCCCTTCATAAATGTTACTTTGCTCACACTCCAACAGCACGTCAAGTATTAAAAACCATTTGTCTCCATTCACTCCTATCAAACACGCTCACGCATGCCTGCTGGAAGTCCAAGCCCCTCGCACACAAAACCTCCTTTACCCCCTCCCTCCAACCCTTCCTAGGCCGACCCCTACCCCGCCTTCCTTCCACTACAGACTGATACACTCTTGAAGTCATTCTGTTTCGCTCCATTCTCTCTACATGTCCGAACCACCTCAACAACCCTTCCTCAGCCCTCTGGACAACAGTTTTGGTAATCCCGCACCTCCTCCTAACTTCCAAACTACGAATTCTCTGCATTATATTCACACCACACATTGCCCTCAGACATGACATCTCCACTGCCTCCAGCCTTCTCCTCGCTGCAACATTCATCACCCACGCTTCACACCCATACAAGAGCGTTGGTAAAACTATACTCTCATACATTCCCCTCTTTGCCTCCAAGGACAAAGTTCTTTGTCACCTCATCTTTCATAGACCCATCCGCTGACACGTCCACTCCCAAATATCTGAATACGTTCACCTCCTCCATACTCTCTCCCTCCAATCTGATATTCAATCTTTCATCACCTAATCTTTTTGTTATCCTCATAACCTTACTCTTTCCTGTATTCACCTTTAATTTTCTTCTTTTGCACACCCTACCAAATTCATCCACCAATCTCTGCAACTTCTCTTCAGAATCTCCCAAGAGCACAGTGTCATCAGCAAAGAGCAGCTGTGACAACTCCCACTTTGTGTGTGATTCTTTATCTTTTAACTCCACGCCTCTTGCCAAGACCCTCGCATTTACTTCTCTTACAACCCCATCTATAAATATATTAAACAACCACGGTGACATCACACATCCCTGTCTAAGGCCTACTTTTACTGGGAAAAAATTTCCCTCTTTCCTACATACTCTAACTTGAGCCTCACTATCCTCATAAAAACTCTTCACTGCTTTCAGTAACCTACCTCCTACACCATACACTTGCAACATCTGCCACATTGCCCCCCTATCCACCCTGTCATACGCCTTTTCCAAATCCATAAATGCCACAAAGACCTCTTTAGCCTTATCTAAATACTGTTCACTTATATGTTTCACTGTAAACACCTGGTCCACACACCCCCTACCTTTCCTAAAGCCTCCTTGTTCATCTGCTATCCTATTCTCCGTCTTACTCTTAATTCTTTCAATTATAACTCTACCATACACTTTACCAGGTACACTCAACAGACTTATCCCCCTATAATTTTTGCACTCTCTTTTATCCCCTTTGCCTTTATACAAAGGAACCATGCATGCTCTCTGCCAATCCCTAGGTACCTTACCCTCTTCCATACATTTATTAAATAATTGCACCAACCACTCCAAAACTATATCCCCACCTGCTTTTAACATTTCTATCTTTATCCCATCAATCCCGGCTGCCTTACCCCCTTTCATTTTACCTACTGCCTCACGAACTTCCCCCACACTCACAACTGGCTCTTCCTCACTCCTACAAGATGTTATTCCTCCTTGCCCTATACACGAAATCACAGCTTCCCTATCTTCATCAACATTTAACAATTCCTCAAAATATTCCCTCCATCTTCCCAATACCTCTAACTCTCCATTTAATAACTCTCCTCTCCTATTTTTAACTGACAAATCCATTTGTTCTCTAGGCTTTCTCAACTTGTTAATCTCACTCCAAAACTTTTTCTTATTTTCAACAAAATTTGTTGATAACATCTCACCCACTCTCTCATTTGCTCTCTTTTTACATTGCTTCACCACTCTCTTAACTTCTCTCTTTTTCTCCATATACTCTTCCCTCCTTGCATCACTTCTACTTTGTAAAAACTTCTCATATGCTAACTTTTTCTCCCTTACTACTCTCTTTACATCATCATTCCACCAATCGCTCCTCTTCCCTCCTGCACCCACTTTCCTGTAACCACAAACTTCTGCTGAACACTCTAACACTACATTTTTAAACCTACCCCATACCTCTTCGACCCCATTGCCTATGCTCTCATTAGCACATCTATCCTCCAATAGCTGTTTATATCTTACCCTAACTGCCTCCTCTTTTAGTTTATAAACCTTCACCTCTCTCTTCCCTGATGCTTCTATTCTCCTTGTATCCCATCTACCTTTTACTCTCAGTGTAGCTACAACTAGAAAGTGATCTGATATATCTGTGGCCCCTCTATAAACATGTACATCCTGAAGTCTACTCAACAGTCTTTTATCTACCAATACATAATCCAACAAACTACTGTCATTTCGCCCTACATCATATCGTGTATACTTATTTATCCTCTTTTTCTTAAAATATGTATTACCTATAACTAAACCCCCCTCTATACAAAGTTCAATCAAAGGGCTCCCATTATCATTTACACCTGGCACCCCAAACTTACCTACCACACCCTCTCTAAAAGTTTCTCCTACTTTAGCATTCAAGTCCCCTACCACAATTACTCTCTCACTTGGTTCAAAGGCTCCTATACATTCACTTAACATCTCCCAAAATCTCTCTCTCTCCTCTGCATTCCTCTCTTCTCCAGGTGCATACACGCTTATTATGACCCACTTCTCGCATCCAACCTTTACTTTAATCCACATAATTCTTGAATTTACACATTCATATTCTCTTTTCTCCTTCCATAACTGATCATTTAACATTACTGCTACCCCTTCCTTTGCTCTAACTCTCTCAGATACTCCAGATTTAATCCCATTTATTTCCCCCCACTGAAACTCTCCTACCCCCTTCAGCTTTGTTTCGCTTAGGGCCAGGACATCCAACTTCTTTTCATTCATAACATCAGCAATCATCTGTTTCTTGTCATCCGCACTACATCCACGCACATTTAAGCAACCCAGTTTTATAAAGTTTTTCTTCTTCTCTTTTTTAGTAATTGTATACAGGAGAAGGGGTTACTAGCCCATTGCTCCCGGCATTTTAGTCGCCTCATACGACACGGCTGAAAAATATGTGCAGGAATTCAAGGAGTGCATAGACAGTGAAGGACTGAAACCTGAACAAGTGTTTAATTGTGATGAAACAGGCCTGTTTTGGAAGAAAATGCCAAGCAGGACCTACATTACTCAGGAGGAAAAGGCACTCCCAGGACATAAGCCTATGAAAGACAGGCTTACTTTGTTGATGTGTTCCAATGCTACTGGTGATTGCAAAGTGAAGCCTTTATTAGTGTATCACTCTGAAACTCCCAGACCGTTCAGGCAAAAGAATGTCCTCAAGGAAAATTTGTGTGTGCTGTGGAGGGCAAACAGTAAGGCATGGGTCACTAGGGACTTTTTCTATGACTGGTTACACCATGCATTTGCCCCCAATGTGAAAGATTACCTAACTGAAAAGAAATTAGAACTTAAGTGCCTCCTGGTGTTAGACAATGCCCCTGGTCATCCTACAGACGTGGCAGAGCGACTTTATGGGGACATGAAATTCATTAAGGTGAAGTTTTTGCCTCCTAATACCACTCCTCTCCTGCAGCCCATGGACCAGCAGGTTATTGCAAACTTTAAAAAACTGTACACAAAAGCTCTGTTCGAAAGGTGCTTTGTAGTGACCTCAGAAACTCAACTGACTCTAAGAGACTTTTGGAGAGATCACTTTAATATCCTCAATTGTATAAACCTTATAGGTAAGGCTTGGGAGGGAGTGACTAAGAAGGTCTTGAACTCTGCTTGGAAGAAACTATGGCCAGAATGTGTAGACAAAAGGGATTTTGAAGGGTTTGAGGTTAACCCTGAGAGGAGTATGCCAGTTGAGGAATCAATTGTGGCATTGGGGAAGTCCTTGGGGTTGGAGGTTAGTGGGGAGGATGTGGAAGAGTTGGTGGAGGAGGACAATGAAGAACTAACCACTGATGAGCTGATAGATCAACTTCAACAGCAAGAGGCCAGACCTGAGGAAACTGGTTCAAAGGAGGGGAGAGAGAAATTGAAGGAATTGCCTACTACAAAGATTAAGGAAATCTGTGCAATGTGGCTGAAAGTGCAAACCTTTATGGATGAAAATCACCCTCACACAGCTATTGCAAGCCGTGCTGGTGACTATTACACTGACAATGTTGTGAAACACTTTAGGGAAGTCATAAAGGAACGAGAGGTACAGGCCACTATGGACAGATATGTTGTGCGAAAGAAGTCCAGTGACTCTGAAGCTGGTCCTAGTGGCATTAAAAGAAGAAGGGAAGTAACCCCAGAAAAGGACTCGACACCTCAAGTCTTAATGGAAGGGGATTCCCCTTCTAAACACTAACACACTCTTTCCCCTCCTCCCATCCCATCAATCATCACCAGATCTTCAATAAAAGTAAGTGTCATGTAATTGTGCATGCCTTTTTCAGTTTGTGTGTATTAAAATTAACATTTCATGTGGTAAAAAATTTTTTTTTCATACTTTTGGGTGTCTTGCACGGATTAATTTGATTTCCATTATTTCTTATGGGGAAAATTCATTCGCATACCGAACATTTCGCATAACAGCCAGCCCTCTTGCACGGATTAAGGTCGCTATGCGGGGGTCCACTGTACTAGAATTTATTTCAAGAAGTATAAGTAACAGAAGTCCAAAAGTTATTTTACAGCTCTATACATCACTAGTGAGGCCTGGATGATGACTAATAAACTTACCCTGAGCACTGATAAAACCTATTTCATTCAGTTTGGAAACAAAGCTGAAATGATCAAATAAACATAATGCTAAATGGATCATCAGTCACAAGACTCACAGAGGGAAAATTCCTATGTATCCACCTTGACAGTAGCCTTAAATTCCAGACACATGTACAACAAATCACCAAGAAAATCTCTAAGACTGTAGGCATACTATCAAAGATAAGGTACTACGTTCCACAGTCAGCTCTCCTGGCACTGTATCACTCACTCATATACCCTTACCTTACATATGGAATTTGTGCATGGGGATCAACAACATCCAGTCACCTAAGACCTCTAATAACCCAGCAATAGGCAGCAGTGAGAATGATAACATATTCCCACTCCCGCCAGCATACTCCACCAGTTTTCAAAAGTGAATCTGCTCACCATTAAGAACATCCATACTAATTCATGTGCCTACTACATACACAGAACAATACATGCAAATATAAACCCTCCACTCAAACTTCATGGCGTGCATAACACACAATTCTGTGTTGCAAGTCAAATCTTACTCCAAATTAATGTTATTCATGGTTCTTACCTGTCCATTTAATTTTGTTTACCACTGCTTGTTGTAGTCTCTTTTATATTGTGTGTGCAATTAGTGTATATTCCAATTACATTATTGAGCAAGTCCCAAAACTATCTTTTGCTAGCTAGTACCAACTACCTCATATTTTTTTTACTTTTTATTGTGCAATAAATTGCTCAACTTATTATATATTACAAATCAGATCTTACTCCCAAATCAATATTATATCATAGTGACTATCTGTCCATTGAACTTTGTTTACCATTACTTAATTTAGTCCCTTATATATTTTCTCCTTTATTTTAGCTTTATATAACTACCTTAGTTCATATATTCACAATCGCTAAAATAATAAAGGTGCTATTCTCAGGTGCTAAAGTGTAATAAGTTCACTATTTTGCCATTATATTCCCAAGCTCATTTATTTGATTACCACTTTATTTGTTCACCACAACTTATATTAGTCCCTTTTATATTTCTCCCTTATTTTAACTTTATAGAACTACCTACTATTATATTCCCAAGCTCTATTATTTGATCATCACTTTATTTGTTTACCAGAAATTACTTTAGTCCCTTTTATATTGTCTCCTTTATTTTAGCTTTAAAGAACTACCTTAGCTCGTATTTTTTATATTTGTTAAAATAATTCAGGTGCTATTTTTTAGCTTTAGAATATTTACTTTGTCTTATACTTAATTCTTACTATAGATTCACTCTAAATCTTATGATTACAAGCATTGATCCTGATACCAACCTCTTATTGAATGACTTAAATGAATCAAACAATAACTGTAATTACTACACTGCAGAACAATCAAAGGCACTCCTCAGAGCCAACAACAACATAACTGTCTTTAACTACAATGTCAGATCTTTAAGCAAGCATTACAATGGCCTCATAGCATTACTAAATTCCCTGCATGCCGGTATGTCCATCATTACTCTCACCGAAACCAGGCTAAAGCCTGATACTACAGATGTATATGCCATTCCTGGTTACACAGCCATACACAACTGTAGGCCAGATCAACAAGGGGGTGGCACAGCTATATACTACTTAGACCAACTACAATGTATCACTAATACTTGCACAAGGGATGAACATGGGGAATATAAGTTGGTACCTGACCAGCTGGGCTGTGGTTCGTATGTTGGATTGCATGCAGCCAGCAGTAACAGCCTGGTTGATCAGGCCCTGACCCACCATGAGGTCTGGTCACAGACTGGGCCATGGGGGTGTTGACTCCTGGAACTCTTTCTCCAGGTTCTCCAGGTAATAGTATGGATAGCTGCAGTGGATGCAATTTTCCTAATTTTTTGGGGTGTTATTAATAACAGTAATTTTCTGGAAATACTTTACCTTTCCAGGTGCAATAAACCAAGTTTTCTGCCTGTGTTGTGTGCAATATTGATGATTTTTTTTAGGGTTTACGTGGAGCTTACCTGGAGAGGGTTTTCGGGGTCGACGCCCCTGCGGCTCTGTCAGAGACCAGGCCTCATGGTGGATCAGGGTCTCATCAACCAGGCTGTTACTGCTAGCTACACACAAGCTGATGTACGACCCAAAGCCCGGTGTTATTAATAACAGTAATTTTCTGTAAATAGTCCCATTTTTCTGCAAGGTTTTTGTGTCCAATCCTGTTTATTTTTAGGGAGTTACGTGATAATAATTCCTTGTGAATACACAAATAACCCGCACATAGAAGAGAGGAGCTTAGACGATGTTTCGGACCAAAACGTCATCGTAAGCTCCTCTCTTCTATGTGCGGGTTATTTGTGTATCATTCCAGTCACGGTATTGTGCCTTTTTTTGTTATTCCTTGTGAACATAATAATAATTTAGTGTATGTGCTATGCTCTGTGGTTTATTGTTTTATATTGGTAATTTCTGCTGTAGATAGCAAGTGCTAGTGATATCCAAAATGTCTGTCATCTTCGGAGACTCTAGTACTGACAGGTATCTTGTAGAAGACCCTGAATCAAATTCCACTGCCAGTAATGAATCACATCCCACTGCTAGTAATGAATCACATCCCACTGCTAGTAATGAATCACATCCCACTGCTAGTAATGAATCACATCCCACTGCTAGTAATGAATTACATCCCACTGCTAGTAATGAATTACATCCCACTGCTAGTAATGAATCACATCCCACTGCTAGTAATGAATCACATCCCACTGCTAGTAATGAATCACATCCCACTGCTAGTAATGAATTACATCCCACTGCCAGTAATGAATCACATCCCACTGCTAGTAATGAATCACATCCCACTGCTAGTAATGAATCACATCGCACTGCTAGTAATGAATCACATCCCACTGCTAGTAATGAATTACATCCCACTGCTAGTAATGAATCACATCCCACTGCTAGTAATGAATTACATCCCACTGCTAGTAATGAATTACATCCCACTGCTAGTAATGAATCACATCCCACTGCTAGTAATGAATTACATCCCACTGCTAGTAATGAATCACATCCCACTGCTAGTAATGAATTACATCCCACTGCTAGTAATGAATCACATCCCACTGCTAGTAATGAATTACATCCCACTGCTAGTAATGAATCACATCCCACTGCTAGTAATGAATTACATCCCACTGCTAGTAATGAATTACATCCCACTGCTAGTAATGAATCACATCCCACTGCTAGTAATGAATTACATCCCACTGCTAGTAATGAATCACATCCCACTGCTAGTAATGAATTACATCCCACTGCTAGTAATGAATCACATCCCACTGCTAGTAATGAATCACATCCCACTGCTAGTAATGAATCACATCCCACTGCTAGTAATGAATCACATCCCACTGCTAGTAATGAATCACATCCCACTGCTAGTAATGAATTACATCCCACTGCTAGTAATGAATCACATCCCACTGCTAGTAATGAATCACATCCCACTGCTAGTAATGAATCACATCCCACTGCTAGTAATGAATCACATCCCACTGCTAGTAATGAATCACATCCCACTGCTAGTAATGAATCACATCCCACTGCTAGTAATGAATCACATCCCACTGCTAGTAATGAATCACATCCCACTGCTAGTAATGAATCACATCCCACTGCTAGTAATGAATCACATCCCACTGCTAGTAATGAATCACATCCCACTGCTAGTAATGAATTACATCCCACTGCTAGTAATGAATTACATCCCACTGCTAGTAACATGAATAATGAAGCAGAACTTATAAGGTTGAAATTAGTCATAAGTGGGGAAGAAAAAGAGCAGTTAAGGATTGAACGTGCAAAGTTCCAGGAACAGAAACAGTTACAAATGTTTAGGGCTGAAGAAAGAGACAAGGAGAGGCAGTTTGCTTCTCAGCAAGCCACAATAAATAGGGTAGAGGCATTTCATTTGGACAAACCCATAAAATTTGTGCACAGATTCCTAGAGAAAGACCCAGATAAGTTTTTCCTGTTCCAAAGGATGGCCAAATCCTAAGATTGGCCAGACAAGGAATGGGCAACATTAGTACGAACTCACTTCATTAGTAAACGGTTACAAGCAGTTAGTTCTCTAGAGGAATGGGACTTTTGTGATTATAATAAACTGAAGGAGGTACCTTTACTTGTTTATCAAATGTTGCCAGAAAGGTACTGGCAGAAGTTCAGTGGACTACAGTTTCAGGCAGGTCAGTCTTTAGTGGAATACAGTCAGGAGAAGATGTCCCTTCTAAACAGGTGGTGTCGCTCAAAAGGTGTGGTAGACAATTATGAGGGTGTACTTTCCCTAATTTGGCTAGAGGATCTTTTGAGAAATGTTCCTCCTAACCTTAAGGTATATCATGAGGAGGATAGCTGTAAAGCTATCACTCAGCTTTACAGCTGGGTGATAGATTTTTAGCTAACCAAAAACTTGGTAGCACTTACCACCCAGAACCTACTAAGTAGGATTAAGAAATTTCTGAAGTTTAACCCTTTCAGGGTCCGTGCCATAGATCTACGGCTTTACATTGAGGTTCCAAACCGTAGATCTACGCCTCATATGAACTCAGCTCACTCTGATAAGCTGTGAGCTGTAAATTTGGGCCTAGATATGAGAGAATACATCTGTGTGGTATGTGTGCACCACATAAAACAAATCCTGTAGCACACAGTGCATAATGCGAGAAAAAAAACTGAGACCGTAATTTTCGCTTAAAATAGCAACTTTGCTCTGGTATGGTTTACTTTGCAGTGTTTTTTTCGTATGTTTTTATAGTTGTATTTGCGATTTCTTGGTCTCATTTGATAAAATGGAAGATATATTACAGAAATAGAGATGATTTTGATTGGTTTAGTACTGAAAATGGCTTGAAACTGAGCTCAAATTAGCCGAAATGTTAAATTTTTGCCGATGTTCAAGAGTAAACAAATGACCTCACACATCTAATACACGCATGCTGGTGGGTCTAATATATGTTCACAAATGTGCTGATATTATTTATTCAATTACAGTGGACCCCCGCATAACGATCACCTCCCAATGCGACCAATTATGTAAGTGTATTTATGTAAGTGCGTTTCTACGTGTATGTTTGAGGGTCTGAAATGGACTAATCTACTTCACAATATTCCTTATGGGAACAAATTCGCTCAGTACTGGCACCTGAACATACATCTGGAATGAAAAAATATCGTTAACCAGGGGTCCACTGTATTACAATGTTGCGTGACAGTAAATCTATTTTTTTGGTTTGAATAAAAATTCATTATGTGAATAAAAAAATCAAAATGGAATTAATTTGTAAAGCCTGAAAACATAATTAATGAACAGAGGAAATGTTATTTTAGTTCTAGGAATGCCTGCATTGTTTATTCTGGACCCTATTTTGAAATTGGAATATTTTGAACTTTCACTAAATTGGCCAAATTACCAGTTTCTAGTCACTTTATTTTGTAGTTGAAACAGTTGAGTTGGCAATTTCTTGTGCTCAATCGATAGAATAGAAGTAATACTAGTGAAATAGCTAAAAATTTGGTCGACTGGAATAAAGTAATTGGCCTAAAATGGATTCAAAGTCGGCTAAATTGCCAATGCGTAAATATCGCTGACACATCAAAATTCGCGAGAGCATAATATCGTCAATTTTCTATCAAATTTCGTATTTTTTGTTTGACTACCTTCAGAAAAAGATTCTCTACCATTTCATAAGAAAAAATAACAAAATTATTTTTTTTAAATTCTTGGACACTGGTGTGCACTTGAAATTTGGCCTCTGGACCCTGAAAGGGTTAAGCCACATTTTCCAGCCTAATAACCACCATAGTTTTAATAAGCCTAATTCTCCAGTACATGCCCAGGAAAGTTTTAAGTCAGCCATCACAGGTCCAGGACTACAGGGAACAGGTAGGAAGAGCCCAATTCCCCAGGGTCAAGGGCCCCACCCATTGTGGGCTGGGGGCTTTTTAACCTTATTACTGTACATATTGCAATAAACAGGACCACTTGCAGCCATAATGCAGAAAGATGCTTAGGGACCAGGCTGCAGCAGATGCTTAACAATTTGGTTAAAATCAAGGATTACACTGGTTATTTAAGCGTATGTAGCTGTCTGGGGGATAATGATTCTCGTGAAAGATGCTGTTTTTTGGCATCAATGCTTTAAATTGTAGATGTAGCTCTGAACCCATTGCAGGAACAGAAGCATGTTCTCCTATGTTGACCTTACCTTGGAGGAATTTTATCCAAAGCTAGACAGTTCATTTTACAAGGAATTTTGGACAGAGCCTCGTAAATCTAGTGAAAAGTCCATGCTCATCCCTTTCTTTTCTGGGTTAGCAGCAGACGTTTATGTTAAGGGGCATGATGAAGCGTCTGTCCTTCAGTCATTGAAGAGTTCAACAAGGACTCTTATGGCACCCACACTACATAGAACCTAAAATGCTTCTTCAGAGGTTCTGTACCTGAATTTCCTAGGGGTAGTACCAGTTGGACCAGAGGTTCTTGTTTTTTATCAAAGACCATTTTGGTCATAACTGGTATGAAGGGAGTTTAGACTTGTGGCCAACCACTTCTTGTGTGTGCAGTCTCTTAACTTTTTTTTTTTTCTTCCCAGGAACATCGTAGGGGCAGAGATCATCATAGATCATTGATTGACCTGTGAACTGGAAAACAAAGCCTTCCTGAAAACCAACAATGGTGAAAAGACAACAAAATGGCCGAAGCAGTCTTCGCCTGATCACATGAAAGCCATTTGCCCCAGCAATAGTCAACTAGAGGAAAGAACTGTATGGTATGCATGTTTTTGTATATTATAATCTCCCTTAAGCCATATAAATGTGTCCCATTGAAGCATCTAACTTCCAGAATAATGGACCTTACTGCTTAACTATTTTGTTGAAACCAATGATTAAACTGGGTATTAAAGTCCATGAAGTTGTCTGGGAGATGATGGTTCTCTTGGAACATGCTGTGTTTTTGGCATCATTGCATTAAATTGTAGATGCAGCTCTGAGCCCATTGCAATAACACAAACTTCTCTTATGCTCACCTTACCATGGAGGGTTTTATCTAAGGCTAGATAGTTTATTTTACAAGGAATTCTGGCCAGGGCCTCGTAAATCATATGAAATGTCCATGATCATGCCTCCTTTTTCCAGGGTCACAGCAGATGCTTCTGTTTCTGTGCCTTTTGGTTTGTAAAGTAGGTCTCTTTAAAGTTACCAAGTATGTAGTATTGTAGATTTCTATCTTTGTAATACAGTGGACCCTCAACTAACGGCGGCATTAAGTAACGGTAAATTCATCTAATGGCACTCTTTGGCGTAAAAAAAAATGGCTCTACCAACGGCGAAAAACTCATCTAACGACGTTCGTCCTGATCTTGTCCATAGGGCTGTAGCGCAGCCTGAGCAGGCCCAGCCACTCCAAGACTCCATGTACAGCCAGTGTGCCAGTGTTTACAAGCCGTTTCGGTCGATTCCAAGTGTTATTTTATTATTATCACACTGGCCGATTCCCACCAAGGCAGGGTGGCCCGAAAAAGAAAAACTTTCACCATCATTTACTCCATCACTGTCTTGCCAGAAGGGTGCTTTACACTACAGTTTTTAAACTGCAACATTAACACCCCTCCTTCAGAGTGCAGGCACTGTACTTCCCATCTCCAGGACTCAAGTCCGGCCTGCCGGTTTCCCTGAACCCCTTCATAAATGTTACTTTGCTCACACTCCAACAGCACGTCAAGTATTAAAAACCATTTGTCTCCATTCACTTCTATCAAATACACTCACGCATGCCTGCTGGAAGTCCAAGCCCCTCGCACACAAAACCTCCTTTACCCCCTCCCTCCAACCTTTCCTAGGCCGACCCCTACCCCGCCTTCCTTCCACTACAGACTGATACACTCTTGAAGTTATTCTGTTTCGCTCCAGTCTCTCCACATGTCCGAACCACCTCAACAACCCTTCCTCAGCCCTCTGAACAACAGTTTTGGTAATCCCGCACCTCCTCCTAACTTCCAAACTACGAATTCTCTGCATTATATTCACACCACACATTGCTCTCAGACATGACATCTCCACTGCCTCCAGCCTTCTCCTCGCTGCAACATTCATCACCCACGCTTCACGCCCATATAAGAGCGTTGTCATCAGCAGTGTCATCAGCAAAGAGCAACTGTGACAACTCCCACTTTATGTGTGATTCTTTATCTTTTAACTCCACGCCTCTTGCCAAGACCTTCGCATTTACTTCTCTTACAACCCCATCTTTTTTTTTTTTTTTTTTTTTATTATCACACTGGCCGATTCCCACCAAGGCAGGGTGGCCCGAAAAAGAAAAACTTTCACCATCATTCACTCCATCACTGTCTTGCCAGAAGGGTGCTTTACACTACAGTTTTTAAACTGCAACATTAACACCCCTCCTTCAGAGTGCAGGCACTGTACTTCCCATCTCCAGGACTCAAGTCCGGCCTGCCGGTTTCCCTGAATCCCTTCATAAATGTTACTTTGCTCACACTCCAACAGCACGTCAAGTATTAAAAACCATTTGTCTCCATTCACTCCTATCAAACACGCTCACGCATGCCTGCTGGAAGTCCAAGCCCCTCGCACGCAAAACCTCCTTTACCCCCTCCCTCCAACCCTTCCTAGGCCGACCCCTACCCCGCCTTCCTTCCACTACAGACTGATACACTCTTGAAGTCATTCTGTTTCGCTCCATTCTCTCTACATGTCCGAACCACCTCAACAACCCTTCCTCAGCCCTCTGGACAACAGTTTTGGTAATCCCGCACCTCCTCCTAACTTCCAAACTACGAATTCTCTGCATTATATTCACACCACACATTGCCCTCAGACACGACATCTCCACTGCCTCCAGCCTTCTCCTCGCTGCAACATTCATCACCCACGCTTCACACCCATATAAGAGCATTGGTAAAACTATACTCTCATACATTCCCCTCTTTGCCTCCAAGGACAAAGTTCTTTGTCTCCACAGACTCCTAAGTGCACCACTCACTCTTTTTCCCTCATCAATTCTATGATTCACCTCATCTTTCATAGACCCATCCGCTGACACGTCCACTCCCAAATATCTGAATACGTTCACCTCCTCCATACTCTCTCCCTCCAATCTGATATTCAATCTTTCATCACCTAATCTTTTTGTTATCCTCATAACCTTACTCTTTCCTGTATTCACCTTTAATTTTCTTCTTTTGCACACCCTACCAAATTCATCCACCAATCTCTGCAACTTCTCTTCAGAATCTCCCAAGAGCACAGTGTCATCAGCAAAGAGCAGCTGTGACAACTCCCACTTTGTGTGTGATTCTTTATCTTTTAACTCCACGCCTCTTGCCAAGACCCTCGCATTTACTTCTCTTACAACCCCATCTATAAATATATTAAACAACCACGGTGACATCACACATCCTTGTCTAAGGCCTACTTTTACTGGGAAATAATTTCCCTCTTTCCTACATACTCTAACTTGAGCCTCACTATCCTCGTAAAAACTCTTCACTGCTTTCAGTAACCTACCTCCTACACCATACACTTGCAACATCTGCCACATTGCCCCCCTATCCACCCTGTCATACGCCTTTTCCAAATCCATAAATGCCACAAAGACCTCTTTAGCCTTATCTAAATACTGTTCACTTATATGTTTCACTGTAAACACCTGGTCCACACACCCCCTACCTTTCCTAAAGCCTCCTTGTTCATCTGCTATCCTATTCTCCGTCTTACTCTTAATTCTTTCAATTATAACTCTACCATACACTTTACCAGGTACACTCAACAGACTAATCCCCCTATAATTTTTGCACTCTCTTTTGTCCCCTTTGCCTTTATACAAAGGAACTATGCATGCTCTCTGCCAATCCCTAGGTACCTTACCCTCTTCCATACATTTATTAAATAATTGCACCAACCACTCCAAAACTATATCCCCACCTGCTTTTAACATTTCTATCTTTATCCCATCAATCCCGGCTGCCTTACCCCCTTTCATTTTACCTACTGCCTCACGAACTTCCCCCACACTCACAAGTGGCTCTTCCTCACTCCTACAAGATGTTATTCCTCCTTGCCCTATACACGAAATCACAGCTTCCCTATCTTCATCAACATTTAACAATTCCTCAAAATATTCCCTCCATCTTCCCAATACCTCTAACTCTCCATTTAATAACTCTCCTCTCCTATTTTTAACTGACAAATCCATTTGTTCTCTAGGCTTTCTTAACTTATTAATCTCACTCCAAAACTTTTTCTTATTTTCAACAAAATTTGTTGATAACATCTCACCCACTCTCTCATTTGCTCTCTTTTTACATTGCTTCACCACTCTCTTAACTTCTCTCTTTTTCTCCATATACTCTTCCCTCCTTGCATCACTTCTACTTTGTAAAAACTTCTCATATGCTAACTTTTTCTCCCTTACTACTCTCTTTACATCATCATTCCACCAATCGCTCCTCTTCCCTCCTGCACCCACTTTCCTGTAACCACAAACTTCTGCTGAACACTCTAACACTACATTTTTAAACCTACCCCATACCTCTTCGACCCCATTGCCTATGCTCTCATTAGCCCATCTATCCTCCAATAGCTGTTTATATCTTACCCTAACTGCCTCCTCTTTTAGTTTATAAACCTTCACCTCTCTCTTCCCTGATGCTTCTATTCTCCTTGTATCCCATCTACCTTTTACTCTCAGTGTAGCTACAACTAGAAAGTGATCTGATATATCTGTGGCCCCTCTATAAACATGTACATCCTGAAGTCTACTCAACAGTCTTTTATCTACCAATACATAATCCAACAAACTACTGTCATTTCGCCCTACATCATATCGTGTATACTTATTTATCCTCTTTTTCTTAAAATATGTATTACCTATAACTAAACCCCTTTCTATACAAAGTTCAATCAAAGGGCTCCCATTATCATTTACACCTGGCACCCCAAACTTACCTACCACACCCTCTCTAAAAGTTTCTCCTACTTTAGCATTCAAGTCCCCTACCACAATTACTCTCTCACTTGGTTCAAAGGCTCCTATACATTCACTTAACATCTCCCAAAATCTCTCTCTCTCCTCTGCATTCCTCTCTTCTCCAGGTGCATACACGCTTATTATGACCCACTTCTCGCATCCAACCTTTACTTTAATCCACATAATTCTTGAATTTACACATTCATATTCTCTTTTCTCCTTCCATAACTGATCATTTAACATTACTGCTACCCCTTCCTTTGCTCTAACTCTCTCAGATACTCCAGATTTAATCCCATTTATTTCCCCCCACTGAAACTCTCCTACCCCCTTCAGCTTTGTTTCGCTTAGGGCCAGGACATCCAACTTCTTTTCATTCATAACATCAGCAATCATCTGTTTCTTGTCATCCGCACTACATCCACGCACATTTAAGCAACCCAGTTTTATAAAGTTTTTCTTCTTCTCTTTTTTAGTAATTGTATACAGGAGAAGGGGTTACTAGCCCATTGCTCCCGGCATTTTAGTCGCCTCATACGACACGCATGGCTTACGGAGGAAAGATTCTTTTCCACTTCCCCATGGACAATAGAAGAAATAAAAAAGAACAAGAGCTATTTAGAAAAAGGAGAAAAACCTAGATGTATGTATATATATATATGCATGTGCGTGTCTGTGAAGTGTGACCAAAGTGTAAGTAGGAGTAGCAAGATATCCCTGTTATCTTAGCATGTTTATGAGACAGAAAAAGAAACCAGCAATCCTACCATCATGCAAAACAGTTACAGGTTTTTGTTTCACAGTCATCTGGCAGGACGGTAGTACAACCCCATCTATAAATATATTAAACAACCACGGTGACATCACACATCCTTGTCTAAGGCCTACTTTTACTGGGAAATAATTTCCCTCTTTCCTACATACTCTAACTTGAGCCTCACTATCCTCGTAAAAACTCTTCACTGCTTTCAGTAACCTACCTCCTACACCATACACCTGCAACATCTGCCACATTGCCCCCCTATCCACCCTGTCATACGCCTTTTCCAAATCCATAAATGCCACAAAGACCTCTTTAGCCTTATCTAAATACTGTTCACTTATATGTTTCACTGTAAACACCTGGTCCACACACCCCCTACCTTTCCTAAAGCCTCCTTGTTCATCTGCTATCCTATTCTCCGTCTTACTCTTAATTCTTTCAATAATAACTCTACCATACACTTTGCCAGGTATACTCAACAGACTTATCCCCCTATAATTTTTGCACTCTCTTTTATCCCCTTTGCCTTTATACAAAGGAACTATGCATGTTCTCTGCCAATCCCTAGGTACCTTACCCTCTTCCATACATTTATTAAATAATTGCACCAACCACTCCAAAACTATATCCCCACCTGCTTTTAACATTTCTATCTTTATCCCATCAATCCCGGCTGCCTTACCCCCTTTCATTTTACCTACTGCCTCACGAACTTCCCCCACACTCACAACTGGCTCTTCCTCACTCCTACAAGATGTTGTTCCTCATTCTATTCAAGATTGATGGACTGAACACATCGACTCAAGGTTGAGGGACTGATTACCTCATTCTCCTCCTGTTCTTCAAGTTTCTTGTTTTTTGGGTGGCATTGAAAATTGGGTTGGGCAAATGTTTTGTTAGTGGGATGAATTGTAAAGGACCTGCCTAGTATGGGCCAACAGGCCTACTGCAGTGTTCCTCCTTTCTTATGTTCTTATGTTCTTGTCCTGTACACGAAATCACAGCTTCCCTATCTTCATCAACATTTAACAATTCCTCAAAATATTCCCTCCATCTTCCCAATACCTCTAACTCTCCTTTTAATAACTCTCCTCTCCTATTTTTAACTGACAAATCCATTTGTTCTCTAGGCTTTCTTAACTTGTTAATCTCACTCCAAAACTTTTTCTTATTTTCAACAAAATTTGTTGATAACATCTCACCCACTCTCTCATTTGCTCTCTTTTTACATTGCTTCACCACTCTCTTAACCTCTCTCTTTTTCTCCATATACTCTTCCCTCCTTGCATCACTTCTACTTTGTAAAAACTTCTCATATGCTAATTTTTTCTCCCTTACTACTCTCTTCACATCATCATTCCACCAATCGCTCCTCTTCCCTCCCGCACCCACTTTCCTGTAACCACAAACTTCTGCTGAACACTCTAACACTACATTTTTAAACCTACCCCATACCTCTCCGACCCCATTGCCTATGCTCTCATTAGCCCATCTATCCTCCAATAGCTGTTTATATCTTACCCTAACTGCCTCCTCTTTTAGTTTATAAACCTTCACCTCTCTCTTCCCTGATGCTTCTATTCTCCTTGTATTCCATCTACCTTTTACTCTCAGTGTAGCTACAACTAGAAAGTGATCTGATATATCTGTGGCCCCTCTATAAACATGTACATCCTGAAGTCTACTCAACAGCCTTTTATCTACCAATACATAATCCAACAAACTACTGTCATTTCACCCTACATCATATCTTGTATACTTATTTATCCTCTTTTTCTTAAAATATGTATTACCTATAACTAAACCCCTTTCTATACAAATTTCAATCAAAGGGCTCCCATTATCATTTACACCTGGCACCCCAAACTTACCTACCACACCCTCTCTAAAAGTTTCTCCTACTTTAGCATTCAGGTCCCCTACCACAATTACTCTCTCACTTGGTTCAAAGGCTCCTATACATTCACTTAACATCTCCCAAAATCTCTCTCTCTCTCCTCTGCATTCCTCTCTTCTCCAGGTGCATACACGCTTATTATGACCCACTTCTCGCATCCAACCTTTACTTTAATCCACATAATTCTTGAATTTACACATTCATATTCTCTTTTCTCCTTCCATAACTGATCATTCAACATTACTGCTACCCCTTCCTTTGCTCTAACTCTCTCAGATACTCCAGATTTAATCCCACTTATTTCCCCCCACTGAAACTCCCCTACCCCCTTCAGCTTTGTTTCGCTTAGGGCCAGGACATCCAACCTCTTTTCATTCATAGCATCAGCAATCATCTGTTTCTTGTCATCCGCACTACATCCACGCACATTTAAGCATCCCAGTTTTATAAAGTTTTCCAAGTGTACCTGCGATATATTTTGTATTATTCCAGTGCCTTTAGTACTTGTAACTGCTAAATTAGCCACCATGGGCCCAAAGAAAGTTTCTAGTGCCAAAATTCAAGAAAAAACTCATAAAAAAGTATCAAAGTGGAGGAGGAAGAGAGAGGGGAGAATGTGCCTTTTGCAGTGATTCAGTGATTCTATGATATGTACAATACTAAATCAGCAGGTATCGATAAAGGCTATAGTGCCAGCAAGCGATAAAGTGTAGAATTAACAGTGTAGCAAGTAAGTTAAATGAGTAAGCGATAGAAAAATGACACAAAAGTAACTCTCCAATGTTGTTGGATGTGTGTACATCCACTGAACATACGCTGGCCTGCTATCTTCCACTACCCTAAACCTCTGCCAGCATTTCCTCCATCAAACTAACTAATTAAACTAACATCTCCAAGATAAGTGTAAATATACCATACCCCCGGCCGGGATTGAACCCGCGGTCATAGAGTCTCAAAACTCCAGCCCGTTGCGTTAGCCACTAGACCAGCTAGCCACAATAAGATTCATCCAACTAGGTATATTTCTACACCATAGGAAAGTTAGCACAGGCACCTCTGTGACCACAAATGCAAGTTTTTACAGACGAATCTCCAGCTAGCGTGGCCGTGACGAACTCTAGCTCAAGTCCCTTCACTGCCGTCAACATGACTCAAGAAATCGTAATGACACGATTGCAAATAAACCATACCCCCGGCCGGGATTGAACCTGCGGTCATAGAGTCTGAGTTCGTCACGGTCACGCTAGCTGGAGATTCGTCTGTAAAAACTTGCATTTGTGGTCACAGAGGTGCCTGTGCTAACTTTCCTATGGTGTAGAAATATACCTAGTTGGATGAATCTTATTGTGGCTAGCTGGTCTAGTGGCTAACGCGACGGGCTGGAGTTTTGAGACTATGACCGCGGGTTCAATCCCAGCCGGGGGTATGGTTTATTTGCAATCGTGTCATTACGATTTCTTGAGTTAAGTGTAAATATAAATGTGTAAGCATAAGAGTAAATATATAAGTGTAAATATAAAAGAACCCCAATGGAAATATGTAAGTCACTGACTTTTTTGGGTTATCCTAGGTACTTTACACATGCTGCTATGTATGATAATCTGTGTAACTGTATTTGTGTATACCTGAATAAACTTATTTACAAATTAAAATGTAAATATTTCTTATTTATAAAATACATACATTGTTTAAGTGTGAAGAGGCTTTTAAGTATGTTAAATGTCTCTTACAGAAATAATTTGTTTCTTAGGTTTTTGAAAGGCATTTGTTTCTGTCTTACAGGTTGATGAATGTGATTTTGAAGTAAGGAGAGCCATAGCCTAGAAGAGGTAACCAGAAGCAGTGAGTGCAAACCTGAGGCAGCAAGTGGAAACTAGAATAGAAAGCCTGTGGAAAACTACATGGTATGTATTATTGTTTAATTGTTAAAGTGAAGCAGACTGATGTCTTAGAAATACAGTGGAACCTCTACTTGCGAGTTTAATCCGTTCCATGACCTTGGTCGCAACTGGATTTGCTCGTTTGCAGAGTCAATTTTCCTCATTTAAATTAATTGAAATGCAATTAATTCGTTCCAGTGGAATTCTGTACTTCAATAATTTCGCTAATATCAACTCTACGGCTTATTTAACTATCTCACTTCATCTAATATGACATAATAAACAATATAAATAACATAGAAACCTCAAATATACTCTAAAATGAATAAAATATGTCATTCATGTAGTGGTATGGGCTGTGTCGGCGGTGGACGAGAGTTTGTCTGGACACCAGGCAAAATTCTTCATGAATAATTTCGCTAATATCATCTATACGGCTTATTTATCTATCAGAGTTCATCTAGTATGACATAATAAACAAAATGAATAACATAGAAACATGATATATACTCTAGAATGAATAAAATATATCATTCATGTAGTGGTATGGGCGGTGTCGGCAGTGGACGAGAGTTTGTCTGGACACCAGGCAAAATTCTTCATGAATAATTTCGCTAATATCATCAATACGGCTTATTTATATAACACAGTTCATCTAATATGACATAACAGACAATATAAATAACATAGAAACACGATATATACTCTACAATGAATAAAATATGTCATTATGTAACAGGTGGATGCGGCTACAACCGCTCCCTCTTTGTTGTGGTAAACACTGCCATCTAGTGACGGCCTTTTGAAGCCTTCTATTATTATAATTATTATATGTAGTACATTATTATTATATTATTATTATTATTATTATTATCATCACACTGGCCGATTCCCACCAAGGCAGGGTGGCCCGAAAAAGAAAAACTTTCACCATCATTCACTCCATCACTGTCTTGCCAGAAGGGTGCTTTACGCTACAGTTTTTAACCCTTTGAGGGTCGACAGGCCCTCTCCGAAACTCGTTCTCAGGGTCGGCCAAATTTAAAAAAAAAAAAAATTATTTTCTCTTATGAAAAGATAGAGAATCTTTTCCCGATCATAACGACACCAAAAGTTTGAAATTTGATAGAAAACTTACGGAATTATGCTGTCGCAAAGTTAGCGGTCTCGGCGATGTTTACGCATCGGTGATTTTGCCCACTTTGAGCCCCATTTTCGGCCAATTTCACTGTACTAGTCGACAAAAAACATGAATATTTCGCTAGAACTCCATTTTTTCTATCGAATGGGTGCAAGAAACCACCCATTTATAAATTCAACTATCCAGTACAGTGGTCAGAATTTAGCAATTTTGCCAATTTCACACAAATTTCAAAAGATGCCAATTTCCGAATAGGGTCCAGAATAAACAAGAAAGACATTCCTGGCACTAAAATGACATTTCCTCTAGTGATTAGTCACGTCTCAAGGCCCCTCATATATTCTTTTGCTTTCCACTTTGAATTTTTATTCTCACAAAAAATATAAGATTTACTGTTATGCAGACTATTGCATTAGTGTAAAAAATGGTATAAATATTATTGGTGCACTTGTGAAAGAATATTAGACTCACCAGTTGACGTGTATTGCACACTTGGCACGATTTGTTTACTTTTGAAGTTTGGTAAAAATCGAACATTTCTGCTACTTTGAGCTCAATTTCAAGGCACCTTTCATTGTAAAACCAGTCAAAATCATCTCAATTTCAGTAATATGTCTTCCATTCTATAAAATGAGACCAAGAAAACTAGAATACAACAATAAATACCATACGAAAATACACTGCAAAGTCGCTGATTTATTAAAAAAAAAATGGTCAAAGTTTTTTTTTTCTCATTTTGCACTGTGTGCTGCAGGATTTTTTTTAGACTGTGCACACTGACCACATAGACCCATTCTTTCATATGAAGGCCTACCAGCTTTCTCCCACTAGATTTGAGGCCGCTAGAATTTATGAGTACTAGTACGTCAAAAACCCCTACACGTAAGACGTACTAGTACGACGAAAACCCTCAAAGGGTTAAACTGCAACATTAACACCCCTCCTTCAGAGTGCAGGCACTGTACTTCCCATCTCCAGGACTCAAGTCCGGCCTGCCGGTTTCCCTGAATCCCTTCATAAATGTTACTTTGCTCACACTCCAACAGCACGTCAAGTATTAAAAACCATTTGTCTCCATTCACTCCTATCAAACACGCTCACGCATGCCTGCTGGAAGTCCAAGCCCCTCGCACACAAAACCTCCTTTACCCCCTCCCTCCAAAATTTCCTAGGCCGACCCCTACCCCGCCTTCCTTCCACTACAGACTGATACACTCTTGAAGTCGTTCTGTTTCGCTCCATTCTCTCCACATGTCCGAACCACCTCAACAACCCTTCCTCAGCCCTCTGGACAACAGTTTTGGTAATCCCGCACCTCCTCCTAACTTCCAAACTACGAATTCTCTGCATTATATTCACACCACACATTGCCCTCAGACATGACATCTCCACTGCCTCCAGCCTTCTCCTCGCTGCAACATTCATCACCCACGCTTCACACCCATATAAGAGCATTGGTAAAACTATACTCTCATACATTCCCCTCTTTGCCTCCAAGGACAAAGTTCTTTGTCTCCACAGACTCCTAAGTGCACCACTCACTCTTTTCCCCTCATCAATTCTATGATTCACCTCATCTGTCATAGACCCATCCGCTGACACGTCCACTCCCAAATATCTGAATACGTTCACCTCCTCCATACTCTCTCCCTCCAATCTGATATCCAATCTTTC
This sequence comes from Cherax quadricarinatus, assembly GCF_038502225.1. Classification (NCBI taxonomy): domain Eukaryota; kingdom Metazoa; phylum Arthropoda; class Malacostraca; order Decapoda; family Parastacidae; genus Cherax; species Cherax quadricarinatus. Next base: position 11,174,375 of record NC_091376.1, read on the forward strand.
ATCACCTAATCTTTTTGTTATCCTCATAACCTTACTCTTTCCTGTATTCACCTTTAATTTTCTTCTTTTGCACACCCTACCAAATTCATCCACCAATCTCTGCAACTTCTCTTCAGAATCTCCCAAGAGCAGTGTCATCAGCAAAGAGCAGCTGTGACAACTCCCACTTTGTGTGTGATTCTTTATCTTTTAACTCCACGCCTCTTGCCAAGACCCTTGCATTTACTTCTCTTACAACCCCATCTTTCTTTCAACACACCGGCCGTATCCCACCGAAGCGGGGTGGCCCAAAAGGAAAAACGAAAGTTTCTCCTTTTACATTAGTAATATATACAGGAGAAGGGGTTACTAACCCCTTGCTCCTGGCATTTTAGTTGCCTCTTACAACACGCATGGCTTACAGAGGAAGAATTCTGTTCCACTTCCCCATGGAGAACAACCCCATCTATAAATATATTAAACAACCACGGTGACATCACACATTCTTGTCTAAGGCCTACTTTTACCGGGAAATAATTTCCCTCTTTCCTTCGTACTCTAACTTGAGCCTCACTATCCTCGTAAAAACTCTTCACTGCTTTCAGTAACCTACCTCCTACACCATACACCTGCAACATCTGCCACATTGCCCCCCTATCCACCCTGTCATACGCCTTTTCCAAATCCATAAATGCCACAAAGACCTCTTTAGCCTTATCTAAATACTGTTCACTTATATGTTTCACTGTAAACACCTGGTCCACACACCCCCTACCTTTCCTAAAGCCTCCTTGTTCATCTGCTATCCTATTCTCCGTCTTACTCTTAATTCTTTCAATAATAACTCTACCATACACTTTACCAGGTATACTCAACAGACTTATCCCCCTATAATTTTTGCACTCTCTTTTATCCCCTTTGCCTTTATACAAAGGAACTATGCATGCTCTCTGCCAATCCCTAGGTACCTTACCCTCTTCCATACATTTATTAAATAATTGCACCAACCACTCCAAAACTATATCCCCACCTGCTTTTAACATTTCTATCTTTATCCCATCAATCCCAGCTGCCTTACCCCCTTTCATTTTACCTACTGCCTCACGAACTTCCCCCACACTCACAATTGGCTCTTCCTCACTCCTACAAGATGTTGTTCCTCCTTGCCCTATACACGAAATCACAGCTTCCCTATCTTCATCAACATTTAACAATTCCTCAAAATATTCCCTCCATCTTCCCAATACCTCTAACTCTCCATTTAATAACTCTCCTCTCCTATTTTTAACTGACAAATCCATTTGTTCTCTAGGCTTTCTTAACTTATTAATCTCACTCCAAAACTTTTTCTTATTTTCAACAAAATTTGTTGATAACATCTCATCCACTCTCTCATTTGCTCCCTTTGCTTCACCACTCTCTTAACCTCTCTCTTTTTCTCCATATACTCTTCCCTCCTTGCATCACTTCTACTTTGTAAAAACTTCTCATATGCTAACTTTTTCTCCCTTACTACTCTCTTTACATCATCATTCCACCAATCGCTCCTCTTCCCTCCCGCACCCACTTTCCTGTAACCACAAACTTCTGCTGAACACACTAACACTACATTTTTAAACCTACCCCATACCTCTTCGACCCCATTGCCTATGCTCTCATTAGCCCATCTATCCTCCAATAGCTGTTTATATCTTACCCTAACTGCCTCCTCTTTTAGTTTATAAACCTTCACCTCTCTCTTCCATAAATACTTGTGTACGTATAGCAGAGGTGCTAGAATTAGAAGCTATCTGTGCTGTTCAACTTTATTCAAGCTTGTTAGCTGCTTTATGACAGTTTCCTCAACTTGTGTATTAAAGTACACATAGAGTAAATTGTAGTAGCAGGTTGGTAGACAGCAACCACCCAGGGAGGTACTACCGTCCTGCCAAGTGAGTGTAAAATGAAAGCCTGTAATTGTTTTACACGATGGTAGGATTGCTGGTGTCCTTTTTTCTGTCTCAAACATGCAAGATTTCAGGTACGTCTTGCTACTTCTACTTACACTTAGGTCACACTACATATACGTGTACAAACATATATATATATATACACACACACACCCCTCTGGGTTTTCTGCTATTTTCTTTCTAGTTCTTGTTTTTGTTTATTTTTCTCGTACCTCCATGGGGAAGTGGAACAGAATTCTTCCTCTGTAAGCCATGCGTGTTGTAAGAGGCGACTAAAATGCCGGGAGCAAGGGGCTAGTAACCCCTTCTCTTGTATAAATTACTAAATTTAAAAAGAGAAACTTTCATTTTTCTTTTTGGGCCACCCTGCCTTGGTGGGATACGGCCTGGTTACCTGATATGAGGATGAGGAATAAGATGGGGGCAAGTATTGTGCCTTGTGGAACAGAGCTCTTCACTATGGCAGCCTCCGATTTAACTCTGTTGACCACTACTCTTTGTGTTCAATTTGTTAGGAAGTTGAAGATCCATCTCCCCACTTTCCTAGTTATTCCTTTAGCACGTATTTTGTGCGCTATTATGCCATGACCGCATTTGTCAAACGTTTTTGCAAAGTCTTTGTATATTACATCTGCTTTCTGATTTTCTTCTTAGTCGACTGGTGTGGGTGTTATCCTGGGACACTGACCTAATTTTCTTGAAATACTCAGCATAAAAAGCGGCTTTCTATACAGTAGTATGTCACTGATGTCAGCTATGTCTGTATCCCATGTACATGTACGTGTAGTACATGGGCCACCCTGCCTTGGTGGGATACGGCCTGGTTAGTAAATATATTATTATTATTATTATTATTATTGTTGGGTTATCTTATTGAAACTTGGGCAATGTATGATGGAAAGATACTTCTTAACATATACCAAAAATGAAAGAACTCAGACCATAAATAGCGGAGTTCACTTCTCAGCCATTAGCGGCCGCTTAGCGGCATACACCTACCATCCGACTTACGACCGAGTTCGGTTCCGAGAAACCGGCCGTAAGTCGAAATGGTCGTAAGTCGAATTTTACTACTGAATATCAACAAAACATTTTTGTAATGACTTTATTTTATTGTTTTATTTTGGTATTTCATGTTTTACTTTACTTTTTATGTTGTTAGTACTGTATTTTATACTGTAAGGTTTAGGATAAACACTGTGTACAACACAAATAGTTGTTTATTTCCCAGAAATTTGGCATAAAAAAACACGGTCGTAAGTCGAGTGGTCGTAAGTCGAGCAGGTCATAAGTCGGATGGTAGGTGTATTTTCGTATGGTTTTTATGGTTATATTCTCATTTTTTCGGTCTCATTTGATAGAATGAAAGATATATTACAGAAATAGATACGATTTTGACTGCTTTCATGATGAAAAGTACCTTGAAATTGCGCTCACAGTATCGAAAATGTTCTATTCTTTAGCAAAGCTCAATAGTAAACAAATGACGTCACTGTCCAACACCTGTCCGCCTGCCAATCCAAATTCCAATATGCATTCAAGAATGGGTTAACATTATTTATACAATTATTACAATAATGCAGCAGTCTGCATAGCAGTAAATCTTCTATTTTTTTTTTTTTTTTGGAATAAAAATTCCAAATGGTAAGCAAGAGTAATATAAGAGGGGCCTGTAGCCATGACTAATGAACAGAGAAAATGTTATTTTAGTGCCAGGAATGTCTGCATTGTTTATTCTGGATCCTATTTTGAAATTGGCATCTGTTGAAATTTGTGTGAAATCGGCCAAATTGCCAATTTCTGACCACTTTATTGGGTAGTTGAAATAAGTGAATGGGCGGTTTCTTGTACTCAATTGACAGACTGGAAGTAAATAAATTTATTCAGGTATACACAGATACAGTTATATAGATTATCATACATAGCAGTGTATGTATAGAGAACCTGGGATAACCCAAAAAAGTCAGACAAAGTGACTTATTTCCAGTACTTGGTTTGGGCTTGCCATATATGATTTTTGGTAAATATCTTTTTTTCTCGGTTGTTTGCTGGGCTATCTCATTGAAACTTGGGCAATGTATGATGGAAAGATGCTTCCTAACGTACAACAAAAATAAAAAAGACTGACGATAAATAAGGGAGTTCACTTCTCAGCCATTAGCCGCCTCTTTGCAATATATTTTCGTATGGTTTTTATGGTTGTATTCTCATTTTTTTGGACTCATTGGACAGAATGGAAGATATATTACAGAAATAGACATGATTTTGATTGTTTTCATGACGAAAAATACCTTGAAATTGAGCTCAAAGTAGCAGAAATGTTCGATTTTTGCCGATGTTCAATGAACTTTGTATAAGTCAAGTTGGTTAATTTTATTAAGTGTATTCTAACCTAACCACTCTGTAATCTGGCAGACTCAGTAATCCGGCACACTACAGGCCCCAATGATGCCTTATTTGTGATGGTGGACCTGTATAAGACAATTAATGAGCCCAAGACATAACATATTACTTTAAGAGTAGAGAGACTATCAGTGATTTTAATGTGTACCTGCATGCCAGCACACTGTGTAAGTATATTTAGGTACAGGTACACATAAGTATAATTACCAGAGTACATATGTAAAATATTCAATAACTTTAAAACACTTGAAATTCTGGAAAGTTTCCAGATATTATAGAGAGATGAGCTCATAGCTCATGGAGAATGTAAACAAACTGACGGGGGGGGGGGGTAATGCCATATTTGAAAGACCACTCGCTGTATACCAAGTTTTGGTTCTAATTTGAAATCTCTGAATTAGTGGAACGCCGTAAGGCTTGGCCCCACTACACCTGTACACTAGTACACCTGTGCACCTGTACACTATTCAGATGTCAGCTTGTAAGTCCTCATAATAATTTAATGATTTATTCTAGACTTTGTTAATAATAATTAGGCCTATTTTATTTCTATTGGTCATGAGATCCTGACTGAATAAGAGACACCTGACTGTCTTGAAAAAGGCACTGGACAGGTACCTAAAGTCAGTACATGACCAGCCAGTCTGTGGTTCGTACATCAGTCTATGTGCAGCCAGCAGTAACAGCCCACTTGATCAGGCCCTGATCCACCACGAGGCCTGGTCATAGACCAGACCATGGAGGTATTGACCCCCAAAACCCTCTTCAGGTATACCCAGAACCTAAAAATGACAGTGTTTTGTGCTGAATAACTTGTTTTCTTATCTTACAGAAATTATTGACTACCATGTTACCAACACATGAAGAGATGCACAAGATTCAAGAAGCCACCATTTGCAACCCATACCTTCCTCTGGGGTCAGCAGAACAGTTTCTTATGATACTGTCATCCATATCTGAACTTCCCGCCAGATTAAAACTCTGGATCTTTAAGCTAGACTATGAGAACATGGAGAAGGTAATAACAAACAGGGTAATTTTTGTCCATTTCATCAAAATTTGCTTTGACATTTAGCTGATAACTGACATGGTTGCTCTGCCTGTGTTACTCTCTGAGACTTCCACCTTTATTGCAGAATTTTTTAACTGCATTTCCCCTTATTCCCCTTCCTATTCTGTTCATGTCCTCCCCTTAACACCTCCACCTCTTCTGTTCTGAAATCTTGTTCACCTCTGCTATATTCCATTGAATGAACCGTGTGGGTTTAGCACTTCCCATGAATATAATAATAGTTATGCATGGAAATGCTTCTTCACACCATAAAAATAAAATAAAATATTTATTTCTTTATTAAGATTACAATATGTGTTTATATATAGTATGAATGGAGCAAAGAAAACCACTATCATGCCGAGGCATTTCAGGCAGACTTTACCTAATACTTATAGACTACTTAAGTCTACGCAGGTGAAGAGTGGTAGAATACAAATAGTCAATCTTCACTCTATTGTTAATATGAGAAATTATAAGAAATTCTACTTGCCTGAATTACATTAGTGGCTTTCTTTTGTGCCTAGCAACGTTTTATTGCATATAAATTACATTATTTTAGGTAGTAGGTTGGTAGACAGCAGCCACCCAGGGAGGTACAACCATCCTGCCAAGCGAGTGTAAAACGGAAACCTGTACAGTAGGGCCCCACTTATACGGCAGGTTAGGTTCCAGGCTACTGCCGGAAAGTGGACATTGCAGGAAAGCAGAACGCCATTTCTTTCCAATTATAAATGTCAGATAAGTTTACACTAACATATATTAAGTTAGCAGTAGAACAAGGCATTAAAAAACAATAAAAAGGAAAATACACACACAATACACTCATTACTTACCTCAAAATGTTTGTAGTCTTAATGTAGAGTGAGAAGTGAGTAACGTTTATTGTAAGAAGTTAGGTGTGATAGGTATGGTAGCCAGCCAGGCCACTCCACCCCACCTACACATACTTCAACATTTAACCCTTTGACTGTCGCAAGCCCCTTTCTGAAACTGTTATTCTATGTCTCAAAAATTTTTGAAAAAAAATTATTTTATCTTACGAATTGATAGAGAATCTTTTCCCAATGGTAATGATACCAAAAGTACGAAATTTGTTAAAAAATTCACGGAATTACGCTCCCGCGAAGTTAGCAGTCTCGGCGACATATACTCATCGGTGATTTCACCTACTTTGAGCCCTGTGTTTGGCCAATTCCATTGTTCCAGTTGACCATACTCATAGCTGTTTCTTTAGAACTCCATTTTTTTTCTATCAGTTGAGTACAAGAAACCACCCATTTACCGATTTGAACTACCCAATACAGTGATCAGAAATTGGCAGTTTGGCCAATTTCATGCAAATTAAAAAAAATGCCAATTTCAAAATAGGGTCCAGAATAAACAATGTAGACATTCTTGGCACTAAAATAACATATCCTCTGTTCATTAGTCATGTCTCTAGGCCCCTCTTATATTACTATTGCTTTCTATTTTGATTTTTTATTCATACAAAAAAATACAAAATTTACTGTTATGCAGACTACTGCATTATTGTAAAAATGGTATAAATAATATCAGTGCACTAGTGAAAGAATATTAGACTCCCCAGTTGAAGTGTATTGGACGTATGGTGTGATTTGCTTACTCCTGAACAATGGTAAAAATCGAACATTTCCGCTACTTTGAGCTCAATTTCAAGGTCGTTTTCATCATGAAAGTAAGCAAAATTATCTCTATTTCTGTAATATGTTTTCCATTTTATCACCTGAGACCATGAAAATGAGAATACAGCAATAAAGACTGTACGAAAATACACCTCAAAGTCGGCATTTTAATAAAAAAAAACGGCCAGAGTTTTTTTTTTCTCATTATACACTGCGTGCTGCAGGATTTTTTTATGTGGTGCACACTGACCACACAGACCCATTCTCTCACATGTGGGCCTACCAGCTTTCTGCCGCTTGATTTGAAGCCGCTAGAATTTACGTGTATAATACATCAGAAACAGTGGCGCGCAAGACGTATATATACGACCGAAACAGTCAAAGGGTTATTAAATAGGGACACTTCCCTTGTTTTCTTTTTAGTCTTTACACTTGTTAACATTTCCTTGTGTTCTGTCTAATTGTATGCATGGTGAATTATTTTTATTTATTTTTATTAACACATCAGCCGATTCCCACCAAGGTAGGGCGGCCCGAAAAAAAAAGAAACTTTCATCATTCACTCCATCACTGTCTTGCCAGAGGGGTGCTTTATACTACAGTTATAAAACTGGAACAACACCTCTCCTTCAGAGTGCAGGCACTGTACTTCCCATCTCCTGGACTCAAGTCCAGCCTGCCAGTTTCCCTGAATCCCTTCATAAATGTTACTTTGCTCACACTCCAACAGCATGTCAAGTATTAAAAACCATTTGTCTCCATTCACTCCTATCAAATACGCTCACGCATACTTGCTGGAAGTCCAAGCCCCTAGCACACAAAACCACCTTTACTCCCCTCCCTCCAACCTTTCTTAGGCTGACCCCCACCCCGCCTTCCCTCTACAGATTTATACACACTCGAAGTCATTCTGTTTTGTTCCATTCTCTCTCTGTCTGAACGACCTCAACAGCCCCTCCTCAGCCCTCTGGATAATAGTTTTGGTAATCCTGCACTTCCTCCTAATTTCAAAACTACGAATACTCTGCATTATATTCACACCACACATTGCCCTCAGACATGACATCTCCACTGCCTCCAGTCTTCTCATTGCAACATTCATCACCCATGCTTTACACCCATATAAGAGTGTTGGTATAACTATACTCTCGTACATTTCCCTATTTGCTTCTTCGGACAAAGTTTTTTGTCTCCACAGACTCCTAAGTGCACCACTCACCCTTTTCCCTTCATCAATTCTATGATTCACCCTATAAACCCATCTGCTGACACTTCCACTCCTAAATACCTGAATACATTCATCTACTCCATACTCTCTTCCTCCAATCTGATATCCAATCTTTTTGTTGTCCTCCTCACCTTACTCTTTCCTATATTCATTCTGAATTTTCTTTTACATACCCTACCAAATTCATCCAGACAAAACATACAAGCATTATGCATCACATGTGCATATTTAAAGTTTCCATCTTCAGTTCCCTTGGAGCTGATTATTACATTCTGCTTGATACCTCTAGCATCATTGATATTCCTCTTGGGTGCCAAGTTGAATGTCCAGAATAGAGATGATGTGAGAAAAAAGATCCAAAATACTTTGATGACACTGTGAAAGGAACAAGACAAACCCAACTTGTGTTGGAGGGAAGGAAATCAACTATGCAAACTTAAGTGATTTTTACATATAACTTGAGTATTCTGTGCCTACAAAGTTTTTTCAAATGGTAATCAAGAAAAGAATTCAGTTAATCAGTTGTATTTACACAGAAGCCAAACTACAAGTTTGAGTCCATATTATCTCATTTTTTAATCTATTTCAGTGTTAACTCTGTAGCTGACATCTTGATCAAGCTCTAAAAATCTTACCTTAAATTTGGAAACTACATGAACCTCCTGTACTTCACCTCTTGTTTGAGCTCTAATAATCTTGCCTGTAAATTCTAACCCATGTTACATTCAATTTAAGCCTAGAGGTCTCCCTCACTAGTATAGAATTTAATTCAGAATAGGCTCATTGGATTTGCCACACTCAAATTGCTTTCTTTTATATGAATATAAACCCACAGACTGCTTTTTGAAGAGGTATCCCTCAGATGGTACCTCACCACCACAATAATGTACACTGAACACCAACTTTCTGATGGTACCTCACCACCACAATGATGCACACTGAACACCAACCTTCCGATGGTACCTCACCACCACAATGATGCACACTGAACACCAACTTTCTGATGGTACCTCACCACCACAATGATGCACACTGAACACCAACCTTCCGATGGTACCTCACCACCACAATGATGCACACTGAACACCAACCTTCTGATGGTACCTCACCACCACAATGATGCACACTGAACACCAACCTTCCGATGGTACCTCACCACCACAGTGATGCACATTGAACACCAACCTTCTGATGGTACCTCACCACCACAGTGATGCACACTGAACACCAACCTTCCGATGGTACCTCACCACCACAGTGATGCACATTGAACACCAACCTTCTGATGGTACCTCACCACCACAGTGATGCACATTGAACACCAACCTTCTGATGGTACCTCACCACCACAATGATGCACACTGAACACCAACCTTCCGATGGTACCTCACCACCACAGTGATGCACACTGAACACCAACCTTCCGATGGTACCTCACCACCACAGTGATGCACACTGAACACCAACCGTCCGATGGTACCTCACCACCACAATGATACACACTGAACACCAACCTTCTGATGGTACCTCACCACCACAGTGATGCACACTGAACACCAACCTTCTGATGGTACCTCACCACCACAATGATGCACACTGAACACCAACCTTCTGATGGTACCTCACCACCACAGTGATGCACACTGAACACCAACCTTCTGATGGTACCTCACCACCACAATGATGCACACTGAACACCAACCTTCCGATGGTACCTCACCACCACAATGATGCACACTGAACACCAACCGTCCGATGGTACCTCATCACCACAGTGATGCACACTGAACACCAGCCGTCCGATGGTACCTCACCACCACAATGATGCACACTGAACACCAACCTTCTGATGGTACCTCACCACCACAGTGATGCACACTGAACACCAACCGTGCGATGGTACCTCACCACCATAGTGATGCACACTGAACACCAGCCGTCTGATGGTACCTCACCACCACAATGATGCACACTGAACACCAACCGTGCGATGGTACCTCACCACCACAATAATGCACACTGAACACCAACAATTTTGATTTGCTAAGTACAAAGATAGCCACTATCATGCCCAGGCATTTTGGGCAAACTTATCCTAATACATAGTAACTAATTAAAACTAGATAAGATAATAGTACATAGTAAATATATAAAAACTAAACAAGGAATAGTGGTTACCTGTTTTACAATCTTATTTGAACTTAATAAAGCTTATTTAAACTTAGTACAAAATCTAACTTACAAGTAATGGTGGAGGTGGTAATATTTTATAGAATGGCAGAATTAAAAGCCAGGTCACATAAAATTAATTAGAAGATGTTTTGGCAGATTTGGTTAATATTGAGAAAGAAGATGAATTTTATGGATTGGCAGAATTAAGAGCCTAGAGGTCACATAATAAAACTAGTTAGCAGATGTTTGGTTGATTTGGTTAATATTGTGAGATAAGATGATTTTTTAGCAAAGTCCAAAATTTATAAGCTGTCTGGGGATCTTTGACCTGTTCCGGTAGCGAGTTCCAGATCTTCAGGCCTTTCATGTGCATAGCGTTCTTGCATAGTGAGAGTCTGACTCGAGGGAAGTTGAAAAGTGCCTTATGCCTTGTATTGTGCCTGTGCATTCTGTTGTAACTGTCGAGGAGTGGTTTTAGGGAAGGGTTTACAGTGGAGTTTAATGTTCTGTGTATGTAGTAGGCACAATAATAAGAGTGTATGTCTTGTATGTTTAGCAAGTGGTGGGGTGTGCTGTCTAGCACAGTAGCAGTAACAGTGTGTTAGTGCTTAATTGTAGCCAGAGTCCCTATTTTCTTTTTTACCAGTACAGTTTGCACGAAAATTCAAATTGTTGTATAGAGAAATATCATAGACAGTGATTATTAGAATTTGGTTAATAAATGTATGTATATTTATTTATGTAATTTACCCAAATGAGGTCAAAATGAAAATCTCAGTGGTAATGAATGCTCAGTTGCACCAAATATTATGAAAGTTATATTTTTTTAAACAAATAATTTTTAGTTTCTGTAATAAAATTTTAATTTGTAGGCACCATTTCTTAAGTTGGTAATAATGTAAAACAGGTAAGGATTCCAGTGGGTGGCAACACTATATCAACAATGACTGAAGTCAACACGACAACTGCACGTCCCTATGTCAACACCATTGTCACGTAACTTTTGGCCTAGTGTTCTATCTCGCTATCAATAATCGTCTCTGCTCGCAGTCAGTAGACATGTATTGTTTATGTTAGCAGGTTTATGAATTTTGATGACCAAGGTAGTGTTTTGTGATTTGTCATAACAATTAGTAGTGTACAATGTAATATTTATTAATATTTTTTTTATTAGAACTTATGATACCATAAACAGATACACTGGTACCTCAGTATACATCCACTTTGGAATAAGTCCAACTTGGTATACATCCTGTTTGGACATGAAAATTTTTGCTTGGTATGTGACCTTTCTTTGGAATATCGACTTGCGTACTAGAACTTATATGGGTCAAAATGAGTCATGACATCGTGTGCTACCCTTGTTTACAAAGCCAGGACTGCCCACATTTAATTTATCTAATACGTACACAGCTCTAATATACATTACTTAGGTTTGCATACTGTAACGCCCGCACTGTAACTTAATTTTTACGTGATTTTGTGTTTTGTCGTATAAATTTTTAGTAAATTCATTAACCATGAGTTCTAAGAAAGTTAATGAGAAGAACCAAGCAACGAAGGAAATGGTACAGCGGAGGATATTGTCTCTCTGGGCAGGTCCATGAGTCTGGATGTGTAATGGTGATGTGGAGGAGTTAGTGGAGGAGCTGACCACTGAAGAGTTACAGGAACTTGAGAAGGAGGAGCACAAGTCTAAGATGGATGCACTCTCTTCAGGCTCAGAAGAGGAGATAGAGGAAGTACCTACTTCATTAATCAAGGAAATCTTTGCCAAATAGATGGACGTCAAAAACTTTGCAGAGAAGTACCACCCCAACAAACCCCAAACAAGCCATAATAGCATTGTCTGGAATGATCACACCCCTCAAGGGAGGTTCCTTGATGCTGGTGAGGAGCTCTTGATCTAGGGAATTGGATCTGCACTCCAGTTCCCTGAATTGAGCCTGAATACCTTCCATCCCCCCACATGCTCTGTATAATCCTACGGGTTTAGCGCTCCCATGATTATAATAATAATAATGGAATGACCAAACTGTCACATTTCCAAAACATCCTGAGGAGAAGGCAGAAGCAAAGTTCTTTGGACCTGGTGAGCTTCAACCAGGTCGAAATAGGGAAAAGAGAAGGGGACTCTCCTTCCAAACAATAACATCTCCTCCTCCCTTCTCAGCACTATCCTGGTAGGCACTCGACTCTTTTCAGCAAAATAAAGTGAGGTTAAATTTGCATTTATTTCATCTAATTCTTTTGTATTTACATATTTTAGTGTTAAGCAGTGTTTAAATTATTTTTACAACCCCATCATTGTATAATATGCCAATAACAATAGGATTTTTTTCATGGGAACGATTAATCATTTTCCCTATACAATGGAACCTCGGCTTATGAATGCCCCACCATGCGAACTTTTCAGGATACGAACTGTCATTCGGTCGATTTTTTGCTTCTGGATACGAACGAAATTTGAAGGTGTGCACTTCCTCCTCAAGGGAGGTTCCTTAAATAAATAAATAAAATATTTATTTCTTTGCAAAGGTTACAATGTGTGTTTACATATAACATGATTGGAGCAAAGAAAGCCACTATCATGCCGAGGCATTTCAGGCAGACTTAACCTAATACTTATAGACTACTTAAGTCTAGACAGGTGAAAAGTAGTGGTTACCAATGTTTTGCTGATGGTGGTGCCAACTATTGCCAGCCTTTTATTATTATTATTAGTAGTAGTAGTAGTACATACATGGTGAGGGGCTCTTGATCTATGGAATTGGATCTGTGTTTCAGTTCCCTAAATTAAGCCTGAATCAATATAATAATAATAATACGTATATAATAATAATGTACTATAATAATAATTATAATAATAGACGGCTTCAAAAGGCCGTCACTAGATGGCAGTGAATACCACAACAATGCGGGAGCAGTTATAGCCGCCTCCACTTGTCACATAATGACATATTTTATTCTAGAGTATATATCAGGTTTCTATGTTATTTATATTGTTTATTATGTCATATTAGAGCAATTGTGATAGATAAATAAGCTGTAGAGTTGATATTAGCTCTATATTTAAGTGTATTTTTCCTCTGAGAGCAGGAATTCCACTGGAAAGGATTAATGGCTTTTCAGTTAATTTAAATGAAGAAAGTTGACTCGGCATACGAACAAATCAGGATACGAACAAGGTCACAGAACAGATTAAGTTCATAAGCCGAGATTCCACTGCATTTGAAAGTGCTCATATAATGATATAAATCTTTGGCAGTTTTCTATTAGTTTTATATTCCATTTTTTGTGACTTTTTTTTTGTGTTGTGGTCTTCATGAGTAACAATGTTAAAGTTATATTTATTTATTTATTTATTTAAAAATTTGAGCACACATACAGAGGTACAAAAATACAGATAAGAGCAGCATGCCAAAGCCACTTATACTATGCATAGCATTACGGGCTGGCTTAAAATTAACTTAAGATGAACTAAGCAATGATGACATCAGTGATAATACTTTAATGTAAACAGATTACTATAAAGCACAAGTGAGTATTACAAAGACAGGTCATATGGTTGTATGCATTGTTGTACATTCAGTAGAATGGAGTATTCTGTTAGGTAGTGTATTTAAAAAATAATAAAGTTAGATTGGGTTTTAGGTTTAACATTTATGTGATATAATTGTGAGAAACATTTAAGATATACAATTTATAAGGTTCAGTTATTCAGTATTTATTTGGTTTTGGGTGAGTAAGTGATCTTTGAGAAGAGACTTGAATTTATAAACAGGTAGTGTTTCTTTTATATTTACAGGTAATGAGTTCCAGATTTTAGGGCCTTTTATGTGCATTGAGTTTTTGCATAGTGTGAGATGGACACGAGGAACATCAAAGAGTGATCTGTGCCTTGTGTTATGGTCATGTGTTCTGTTGAGGTTGGCAAGGAGATGTTTGAGGGGAGGGTTAATATCAGAGTTAAGTGTTCTATGTATGTAATAGGTGCAGTAATAAGTATGAATGTTTTGTATGGTGAATAGGTTTAGTGTATTGAATATTGGTGGAGTGTGCTGCCTATAGTGAGAATTTGTTATCATTCTAACTGCAGGTACTACAGGTACTCCTCATATAAGAACCTACCTGTTTAAAGACCACTCAGACTTATGACCAGCTCTCCAACCAGTCAGTATTGTAAGCTGTACCAGAAGTTTAGTCATGGAAACGGCAAAGCATCTCAGAATCAAGCATCTCATTTCTCATCGACCCTTAGTCGGTCGGTATTCACTAACTATAGTTAGTCAAGTCAGTAAGTCAAGTCACTATAGTCAGTCAGTCAGTCAGTCCCATCTCTGGCAACCCCCCCCCCCTCCCACTCTTCATAGATCTAAACTTACTCCCTGTTCAGAACATCCACACTTACTACTGTGCAATCTACATCTACAGGACCTTAAATTCCAATATTAACCTTGACCTAAAACCCTTGATAGTTGTGACAGAACCCACAGGCATAACATCAGACACAAACATCTCTATGACATTCCATGTGTCCGACTAAACCTTTACAAAAATTCAGTGTATGTCAAAGGCCTTAAAATCTGGAACACCCTACCTGAAAACTCGAGAACTGCAGACATATTCATCACCTTCAAAACTACCGTTAGAAAACATCTTATCTCCCTAATACACCCCGTCAACTAACTACATGAAAACCACCTGGTGGTTCACACTTACACTCGCCCATTTGACTATAAACACAGAAATACGATCCTTAATCTTAAAATAATGAATCCTAACTAGTCATAAGTTTGCCTGTGATACTCCAATATAGAAACTATGTATTGTGCCAAAACAAAAGCATTAACATTGCTAAACTCACAAACTATAATTTAGTCACTTAGCCCTAATACCAACTTACTCCATAATTTGTAATAATTTAGAGTTAAGAATTAATCTAAGTCTGCCCGAAATGCCTAGCCATGCTAGGTGTCCTAGTGGCCCCCTCTGTAATTAGTATTTTATAACGTGTAAACCACACAATATCCAAAATCTGTAAACCCCACATTGTAATCCTTATAGAGAATAAACTTGATTGACTGATTGATCAGTAAGTCACTCAATAGAGCCAGTCAGTCAAGTCAGTATAGTCACTTAGTAGGTCAGTCAGTCCAATTAGTAAGTCAGTCAAGTCAATAAGTCAAGTCAGTCAGCCTGTTTATTCTAGTAAACATACACATAAATACAGTTAAATAAATTGCCATACATAGCAGCGTATGTAAACACTGCATGTAGTGACTAGTCTTCAGGAAATCAACTAAGTTAATAATAAACACATAACTGACACTACTGTCACTGACAGTAGTCAGTGACAGTAGTGTCAGTGTAAGTTACTGAGCAGTGGATGTGGAAAGGAATTTTAAGCAGAGGCGGCTCATGCGGGGGTTTTACAGCACCCCCTATTTTCTTTAACCCTTTGATTATATAATGTACAAGTATAAAGGAAGATTTAAAGGGAAAAAAAAGACATATTTAATGTTAGCAATAATACCGAGTGAAAATAGCGGGTGCTGCAGTTCCACAGCACCCTCTCATGAGCCGCCACTGAATTTAAGCTTGACATCTCTGAGTGGACATCTTTTCAGTATAAATGTTACAAACCTCGACTTTTATTCACTATGCACCTCTTCAAGGGGGGCTCCTTGGCGTGGTGAAGAGGCTCTTGGTCTGAGGAATTAGCCCTGTCGGTCTTCTTCCTCAGACCGAACCTAATTACCCCCCATTCTCCCCTCCCCTATCCCATCCTCCCCATCCTCCCCTTTTTCCATTCCTCCTCCTCCTCCTCACCCCTCCCTTTTGCCCTTCCTCTTTTTAGCCTTCGTGATTTCTCCCACAGGCGCGCTAGTTCCTAGGTAGGGGAAAGGACACCGGGGTCCATCCCATTCCGTTGAGGTTTCTTGGCGGTGGCGTAGTTTGCCGTGGAATCTGGATTGCCTAGGGATGTCCCGATCCCTCTCCGGTATCCCGGAGTAGCTTTGGGTGTCTTTTGGGCGACGGGTGTATCTCTGGAAGCCACCTTTCGGATTCCGGGGGTGGTGGCTGAAGGAGGTATGCTTTGTGGCGGATATCCGGCCGCCCTCTCTTTTGTCCACCGAGGTAGCTCGGCAGATGTGAGGTTGCTATCCCAGATTGCTGGTTTACTGGCATGAAGGGTAGGGTATGGCATGGGTTCCATGCTGCATCTGCGCTACTAGCGGTGTCGAGTCCTCTTGGGCGCGGAGGGAGATTTCTGGCCCTTTCATTCCTCCTAGGAACTATCCCTCCCCGGTCCCCCCTTTTTTTTTCTTTTTTTTATTTTTATTTTCTTTTCTTCTTTCTTTTTTTTTCTTAAAAACAAAAAGAAAGAAGTAACCTAACCATGGCAGCCCTAGTCCATGAACCTAGTACCCCCGGGCCCCTTCTTGATACCGCACCCCGTTCTGACCCCGCCTCGTCTTTGGACCACTCTTCAGACATTCCTCATGCCTCTGTACCTATTGCCGGTGCTGTTTCCTCACCCGCTTCAGGTACTGAGGCCTCGACTGACTCCTTCGATTTATCAGACCTTCGCTCTCCTCTGACTATGCTTCCGGCCTCTCCCTCTACGGTGCGGCAATTTTCAAATCGCTGACCCGTTCCACGTCGGACCAACTCTGGTCCCACGCCTAAACGTCAACGACAATTACCTGCTGATGATACTTCTCCACCTTCTCGTTCTTCTCAGAAACGATCGACACGTCCTTCACTACCTTTCCACGCTCAGTTTCAGACTGAACAGTGGACTAAATTCTTCACTTTACGACCAACTTCCTCTACTGCCTATCTTTCTGACCATAGTATTGGCAAGGCACTCCTACGCCATGTTGGTAAAGATATTTCTTTTCATGCTCTTAAGAGCGGTACGCGCATCATTACCGTACAGAATGCTACCCAGGCTCGTGAGCTCTCTCGTCTTTCCCATATAGATACTGTTCCTGTCACCCTTGAAAAACATCATTCCCTCAATTCTTGTAGTGGTACCGTTATTCTGCCCCATACCATAGTTCAACAAAATTTCCAGACATGTGGCACCGACATTCTAGAACAGCTGGAACTCCAAGATCTCCCAATCCTCAAGGTAGACAATTACGTTCTTCCTGCCCGTGGGCGGAGACGATACCCTAGCAATGTGGCTCGTTTAACTTTTGACAGCCGAGAACTCCCATCCTCCGTTTATATAGCAGGACATCGGTTACAAGTTCGAAAGGTGATCCCTACACCACAACAGTGTAGAAATTGCTGGCGATTTGGCCATCCAGCGAAATATTGCAGATCTATCGCCGAATGCCCAGTCTGTGGTGCCGATGACCATTCTAATACGTCTTGCAATCGATCTCCCTCTTGCCTTAACTGTCATGAGGCTCACCCTTCGTACTCTCGCCGTTGTCAGGTCTATTTAAACGAGCGGGAAATCCGTTACCTCAAAGAGACAGAAGGTCTCCCTTATGCCATGGCAGTTTCTCATCTCCGCCTCCAAGGGAGACTCCCACGTGTTTCTTATTCCCGTGTTTCAAAACGTCCCCCCACTTCTGGTATCCCATCTTCTACACCCACCTCTGTGGTTACCTCTCCCATACTCACTCCTGTATCTAATCCTTTTGCTGTCCTCGGCTCAGACGTCCCTACTTCAACGCCTCAGTCTAATCTCGCTTCTTCGAGTTCTCTCTTACAAGCCTCAGTATCGACGAGACCTCGTACGACACCTCTTCCCAATCGTCCCTCTACTTCTCAAAAGTCAAAAAAAGGTCCGGTAACACCTCCTACCCATCTCCCACCTCCTCATTTTACCCTCCCTGTCTCTGTCCCTAGTTCTTCCCCTCTCACTGGCTCAGTTACAAGTGCAGAGGTTCACCCTCCTCCTCGTAATGTACCTTCCTCCCCTGTTCCCTCCCAAGTTTCTTCCTCTTCTGCCACCTCCCAGGTTCCTGTCTCTTCTGTCCCCTGCCACGCTTCTCCAGTTCCCTCCACCCTTTCGCCCCCCCCTACCTTGGTACAGTCCAATACAGTTCCAATCTTTACTCATCCTCCCCCTACCATTCCCAATATTGTCTCCCATACGACATCTCTGAATTCCGAAACACTTGAAGCAATCTCTGAATATATTGCAGAGACCAAACCATCAATGGACACTGATCCACCTTCCGCTCTTTCTCTCTCCTCTGCTCCATCTGCGCAACTCCTTTCTTCACAGCGCACCGTTCCTTCGCTGCTTGAACATTTTCCACTGCCTCCGCATGTGGACTTTTCTAACCCTTCTAGTCCGTAGGAACCCTTACCTGCGGATTTCAAGTATCTTTATCATTACCAATCATGGCCTTTTTACAGTGGAATATACGCGGCCTCAGGGGTAATCGGGGTGAGCTTCAGATGTTACTCTCCCAGTTTGCCCCTGTTGGTGTTTGCTTACAGGAACCAAAATTACACTCTGCTGTTATTTCTCACATCTCAGGCTATAATTTATTGTATTCTTCAGATCCTTTTCCTGATGGGACTTTTAATGAAAGTGCCCTTCTTCTCCGCACTGATATTCCGTACCATCAGCTATTTATTCATACTCCGCTGCATTACACAGCAGCCCGTATCCACTTACATAGGTGGTATACGCTCTGTTCTTTATATCTCTCTCCTTCTCGGGCATTATCTATTCCGGATTTTGCCTTCCTTGTTTCGTCATTACCGCCACCGATTCTGTTACTTGGTGATTTTAATGCCCACCATTTCCTCTGGGGAGGGTCTCACTGTGATTCCCGTGGAATTCAGTTAGAGGCTTTTCTTGCCACCCACCCCCTCCATGTTTTAAATACAGGTACTCACACCCATTTTGATCCTCGGACTCATACTCTCTCTTGCATCGATCTCTCAGTTTGCTCTTCCTCCGCCGCATTAGACTTTACTTGGTCTGTTCTCCCGGACTTACATGACAGTGATCATTTCCCAATCATTCTTACTTCCCCTTCATATTCGCCACCTCTTCGCACCCCACGCTGGCAATTTAATCGGGCAAATTGGAACCTTTACTCACACCTGACTGTTTTTAAAGAGGTTCCTTCTTCGTCCTCCATCGATGAGCTTTTACACCTCTTCTCGTCCTCCGTTTTCACCGCAGCTTCTCATTCTATACCCCAAACTTCGGGCAGGCATTCTCAGAAATGCGTGCCTTGGTGGTCTCCTGCTTGTGCTCGTGCAGTACGTTTGAAACGCGCTGCATGGGGCAGGTACCGGTACAATAGAACCACAGAGCGACTCCTTGATTTTAAACAGAAGCGTGCGATCGCTCGCCGTGTCATCCGTGACGCTAAACGCACTTGCTGGCGAGATTATGTCTCCACCATCACCTCTGCTTCCTCTATGAGTGCAGTCTGGAAAAAAGTACGAAAACTGAGTGGTAAATATTCTCCTGACCCGGCTCCTGTTCTGCGGGTTGCCGGTGTTGATATAGCAAACCCACTAGATGTTGCCAATGAAACTGGCAATCATCTGGTCCGTATTTCTCAGGGACTCCATCTATGCCCCTCATTTCTTTCCTCAAAGTCTGCCAGAGAGTTAGCACCCTTGGACTTTTCTTCTCTCAGAGAAGAACAGTATAATGTGCCTTTTACACTTCAAGAACTGGAGGCAACACTCTCAGCTTGTCGATCATCGGCAGCTGGGCCCGACGACATTCATATTCGTATGCTACAACATTTACATCAGTCAGCCCTTGCAGTCCTATTACGCCTTTACAATCTTATTTGGTCACAAGGAGTTCTTCCACAGCTGTGGAAATCCGCCATTGTTCTCCCTTTCCGCAAACCAGGCACTACGGGACATGAAACCTCCCACTATCGTCCCATTGCTCTTACCAGTGCAGTTTGCAAAGTAATGGAACGTCTAGTAAATAGACGTTTAGTGTGGTATTTAGAGACACACAACAGTCTCTCCACTCGTCAATATGGCTTTCGTAAGGGACGTTCTACCATAGACCCCTTACTGCGCTTGGATACGTATGTTCGTAATGCCTTTGCGAATAACCACTCAGTTATTGCCATATTTTTTGACCTTGAGAAGGCATATGACACAACTTGGAGGTATAATATTTTAGCCCAAGCCCACTCCTTAGGCCTTCGAGGCAATCTACCATCCTTCCTTAAGAACTTTTTAACTGACAGGCATTTCCGTGTTCGGGTTAATAATGTGCTCTCCCCGGACTTTGTCCAAGCTGAAGGTGTCCCCCAGGGATGTGTTCTGAGCACAACACTTTTTCTCCTTGCTATTAATGATTTGGCCTCTAGTCTTCCATCAAATATTTGGTCATCACTCTATGTTGATGACTTCGCTATTGCCTGTGCAGGCGCTGACTGTCACCTCCTTACAGTTTCTCTCCAGCATGCAGTCGACCGTGTTTCCAATTGGGCCACCACACATGGGTTTAAATTTTCCAGCACTAAAACCCACCAAATCACTTTCACTAGACGCTCTGTCATCTCTGATCATCCTTTGTACCTCTATGGCTCACGTATCCCTGAACGTGATACAGTCAAGTTTCTGGGCCTCCTCTTTGATCGTAGGTTATCCTGGAAACCTCACATTACCTCTCTGAAGGCAACTTGTCACAGCCGGCTGAACCTTCTTAAAACCCTTGCTCATCTTTCGTGGGGAGCTGATCGTCGAACCCTCCTTCACCTACATTCCACCCTTATTTTATCGAAACTTGATTATGGTGACCAGATCTATTCAGCGGCATCTCCTGCTACTCTCTCTAGCCTTAACCCCATTCATCACCAAGGATTACGTTTATGCCTTGGTGCTTTTCGCTCTTCCCCTGTCGAAAGCCTCTATGCAGAAGCGAACGTTCCATCCTTATCCGATCGCCGTGATGCCCATTGCCTGCGATACTATGTACGCTCTCATGATCTCCGCAATCCTTCCATTTATAGAATGGTCACTGATATTAGTAGACATTCTTTATTTGTTCGCCGCCCCTGCTTACTCCGTCCCTTCTCTCTTCGCCTTCATTCGCTCTTGTCTTCTCTTCAACTACCACCTTTCTATGTACATGTAGCATCTCACTTTTCCCTACCCCCCTGGGAAGTTCCAGCTGTTCGAGTCTGTTCTTTCTCCCTCCCTTGCTCGAAAGCCCAACTGTCTACGGTCGCTTCCCGCTCTCTTTTTCTTGACCACTTTCACTCTCATTCTCATGCCATTGCTGTGTACACAGATGGCTCTAAGTCTTCTGACGGCGTAGGATTCGCAGCAGTGTTTCCGGACAGCGTCGTACAAGGGCATTTACTATCTTCAGCTAGTATTTTTACTGCTGAATTATATGCCATCCTTACAGCACTTATCCGTATTGCATCTATGCCTGTGTCATCATTTGTGGTTGTCTCAGACTCCCTTAGTGCTTTACAGGCTATAAAAAAATTTGATACACCTCACCCCTTAGTCCTCCGTATCCAACTTTGGCTACGCCGCATCTTTACTAAGCATAAAGATATTGTTTTTTGTTGGGTCCCTGGTCATGTTGACGTACAGGGCAATGAACAGGCAGACACTGCTGCGCGGTCAGCAGTCATGACCTACCAGTTTCTTATAGAGGTATTCCATGTACGGACTATTTTGCTGTAATATCTTCCCACCTTCACACCCGTTGGCAACAACGTTGGTCTACTATGCTCGGCAACAAACTTCAGTCTATTAAACCGAGTATAGGTTACTGGCCGTCTTCTTATCACCAGTGTCGAGGTTGGGAGACTACTCTCTCCCGTCTTCGCATTGGCCATACTCGTCTTACTCATGGATATCTCATGGAGAGGCGTCTTGCTCCTCTCTGTGAGAATTGCCAAGCTCCATTATCAGTCAGCCACATTCTGTTGGACTGCCCACTTTATCAACGAGCACGCAGAATTTACCTCTGTCGTCGTCTTCGCCCCGCTGCTCTCTCTTTACCTTCCCTTCTCGCTGATGGACCCACCTTTCATCCGGACTCTCTCATTGACTTTTTGACAACGACTGACTTACTTCACAAATTCTGATACTTTCAGCCCTTTCTACTTGTATCTCTTGCTACCCTCTACCCCCGTACTATCCCCTGCCCCGCTGTTTTCTGTAACCTGCTGATCATCCCCCCTCCCTTCTGCCATCCAATTCCCTTGCTTCCTTCCCTACCCTGCAGCGCTGTATAGCCCTTGTGGCTTAGCGCTTCTTTTTGATTATAATAATAATAATAATATTCACTATGCACACACACACATCTTTACTTTCCTTGGTCCAGGTTTAATGCTTAGTTTGACAATATTATTATTACAGGAGGTCCCTGTTTTCATAGCTATTATGTTCCTGACCCTCACTGATAAGTGATAGTTGTTGGCGAGTGGAAAAGTCTTTTTTTATTTCAATATCGAAAGAGTCCGAAATGCCCGATAACATGTCAAACCCATTACAAACAATACATGGACACAGAGAGTATATATAGGTATATTGTGAGGTGCAAAGCATAATATAATCATTGTAGGTGGTGGTAGTAGTTGTACTATTACTACCACAACTACTACTGCTATTACCTACAATGTATTATGCTTTGCACCTCGCACTATACCTATATATACTGTGTGTCCTTGTTTGTAATGTCTTAACAAAGTTCCTGCAGAGTGAATTGTTGTTTTACAATAAAATGTTGCATTAGTTGCACTTGTGTCCTTATATCAAACACAACCTTAGACCTGTCCACTACATTATGTGGTTGTCACTTGACTTCATAGGTTACCTGATGCTGTCTCTTACCTCACTGTCATGTCATCACCTTTCTTGCCAGTATGTGTTGTTCTCAAGCCTGTGTTTGTTAGGATCAGTCCCAGAACACAAATATTTTCTAGATATTCACATTTGCTCGGGTCTCTCGACCACTTTCATGCGTCTACTGAAGTTGATGCTAGTGTTGGGCACTTGATGCAAGGAATTGGACTTTTTCCTCTCTTAGATCCTCTCAAGGAAGGTTCCTTGATGCTGGTGAGGGGCTCTTGATCTAGGGAACTGGATCTGTGCTCCAGTTCCCTGAATTGAACCTGAATACCTTCAGTCCTCCCCCCTACGTGCGCTGTATAATTCTATGAGTTTAGCGCTCCCCCTTAATTGTAATAATCCTATCTTGGATTGAATTGGCTGCCTTTCATTGACCCTTGTGGGTTTAGCTCTTAGTTATGATTATAAACAGCGCTGTATAGCCTTTGTGGCTTAGCGCTTCTTTTTATTATAATTGCCTCCCATTTCCCAGGCACACTATGACCTCTGTGGGTTTTGTGCTTCACCCTTGGTAACAGAAAAAGTAAAAGTTAATGAAAATGGCACCAGGCTGCCATCTACTGTAGGGAGAATAAATTAGTTAATTTTTTGCACAATAGATGATACTAAAAATTTATAAAAATGACACTGCCATCTATTGTTGGAATTACATATTAACCCTTAAACTGTCCAAACAGATCTATGTTCACATGCATAGTGCTCCAAAAGTAGATCTACATTTTTTTACATATTTTCCAATATAAAAAAAAGTTTTTTTACACGTTTTCAAATGTAAAAAAAGATTGTTTTTTTACAGTGAAATGTTGAAAAAAACATAGATCTAAGTTTGGACAGTTTAAGGGTTAAATTAGTTCATTTTTTGCATAATAGATGGTACTATAAGTTAATGAAAATGGGAGGAGAGATTATAAATATTTTTAATTCATTTTTTGCACACTAGATGGCACTGAGGATGAAACGGGCACTTGGATGCCATCTATTGGAATTATGCACTGTATAGTCCTTGTGGCTTAGCGCTTCTTTTTGATTATAATAATAATAATAATATTGGAATTATGAACTAAATCTTTAGTTCATTTTTTGCATAATAGATGGCACTAAGTTAATGAAAATGGGAGGATAAATTAGGGGAAACTAAGCTAAATATTTTTTCACTCTTTGCTCAATAGATGGCGAAAAAAAAAATTGAAAATGGGAGGATTAATTAGAGTAAAAATATTTTTAGTTCATAATTCTCTCACTAGATGGCATCTAAGTGCCATTTTCATTAGTAATTTTCAGTGCCATCTATTGTGCAAAAAAAAAAAGAATAAAAATTTAGTTCATAATTCTCACAATAGATGGCGCCGAAGTGCCATTCCTATTGTTAATTTTCAGCGCCATCTGTTGAGCAAAAAATAAACTAAAAATATTTAGTTTAGTCTCCCCTAGTTTATCATCCCATTTTCTAATTTTTTTTTCGCCATCTATTGAGCAAAAATTGAACTAAAAAAAATTTAGTTTAGTCTCCCCTAGTTTATCATCCCATTTTCTAATTTTTTTTTCGCCATCTATTGAGCAAAAAGTGAACTAAAAAAATTTAGTTTAGTCTCCCCTAGTTTATCATCCCATTTTCTAATTTTTTTTTCGCCATCTATTAAGCAAAAAGTGAACTAAAAAAAATTTAGTTTAGTCTCTTGTTTATCTTCCCATTTTCAATAACTTACAGCGCCATCTATTAATCAAAAACTGAACTAATTTAGTAAATTCCAACAATAGATGGCATCCAAGTGCTATTTTCTTTAGTAATTTTTAGTGTCATCTATTGTGCAAAAAATTAACTAATTTAGTTTAATCTCTCTTCCATAGATGGCAGCCTAGTGCCATTTTTCACTAACTTTTAGTGCCATTAGCAAAACTAGTGCTAATCCCACCTGGGTCACACAGTGCTGTCTCCCTGCATTAGATGGCACCCCAAATGCAGTGTAGTGACCTAATGACTCCAAGCACTATTTTCCTTATACAAGATGGCACCAAAGTGCAATGTTATAGGTGCCATCTGTAGTACTATTATAATCAAGGGGAAGCGCTAAACCTGTAGGACTATACAGTGCCTGTGGGGGATGTGGAAGGTATTAAGGCTTAATTCAGGAAACTAGAGGTCAAATCCAATTCCCTAGATCAAGAGCCCCTCACCAGCATCAAGGAACCTTCCTTGAGGGGATCTGTAGTTGTAGACACACAGACAGTAACTAACTTTATTAAGACAACATTGTATCAGAATTTGTGATGGATCATATCTGGTATACCTGGAGAGTGTTCTGGGGGTCAACACCCCCATGACCCGGTCTGTGACCAGGCCTCATGGTGGATCAGGCCCGATCAACCAGGCTGCTACTGCTGGCCACACGCAATCCAACATACCAACCACAGCCCGGCTGGTCAGGTACTGACTTTAGGTGCCTGTCCAGTGCCTGCTTGAAGACAGCCAGGGGTCTATTGGCAATCCCCCTGATATATGCTGGGATGTAGTTGAACAGTCTTGGGCCCCTGACACTTAATGTGTTCTCTTATAGTGCTAGTGACACCCCTGCTTGTCATTGGGGGATGTTGCACTGTCTGCCGAGTCTGTTGCCTTCATAGGGAGTGATTTTCATGTGCAAGTTTGGTACTAGTCCCTCTAGGATTTTCCAGGTGTATATAATCATGTATCTCTCCCTCCTACATTCTAGGGAGTACAGGTTTAGGAACTTCAAGTGTTCCCACAGTTTATAGGCTCGTGCCCACAGTTTATAGGCTGGAGAAACGTGTAAATATTAGAGAAGTATGGCAGTAGGCCTACTGGCCCATGCTAGGGTAAATCTTGAGGCACATTAACATGTTAGGTAGTGATGGTAGTAGGTAATGGTAGTGATGGTAGTAGGTAATGGTAGTTACTGGTAGTGTATCTGTTTCAATATTTATATTACGTATTTGTATTGTGCAGTGAAGAGTTTTTACGAGGATAGTGAGGCTCAGGTTAGAGTATGTAGGAAAGATGGAGATTAGGAAAGGTTGGAGGGAGAGGGTAAATGAGGTTTTGCATGCGAGGGGCTTGGATGTCCAGCGAGCATGCATGAGCGTGTTAGGAGCAAATGGTTTTTAGGACTTGACATGCTGTTGGAGTGTAAGCAAGGTAACAATTATGAAGGGATTCAGGGAAACCAAGAAGCTGGACTTGATTCCTGGAGATGGGAAGTGCACTCTGAAGGAGTTTTATAACTGTAGTGTAAGCACGCCTCTGGCAAGACAGTGATGGAGTGAATGATTACGAAAGTTTTTCTTTTTTGGGCTGCCCTACCTTGGTGAGAGACAGCCAGTGTGTTAATAAAAAATTATGGGAGGAGCACTAAACCTGTAGGGATTGTACAGCACCTGAAGGGGAGCTAGGGTAGAAGTACAGATCAAATTATTATAATCAAAAAGAACGTACAGATCAAAGCCCCTCACCAGCATCAAGATGCTTCAATATCCGTATTAAAGTTTTTTCCAGTTGTAGGTAGTCTTGGTTCTTTGTGCTTGTCTTATGTCACATAATTCTTTCATACTATATATTTCTGCATTTTTTTTCAACCCTCATTAACACTTTTGATTATAATAATTTTCCATTTTTATTATCAATTTTGAGTTAAGAATTTCATTGCATGGTTGTGGTAATTCTTGTGTTGGACAAACATTGGTTTAAGATGCATATTTATGCTCAATAATGCATTTACTTTAGTTTCTTGCAGTTTCTTCCAGATATATCTTTCTGAACTTTAGTGTTGTCATGTCTCAGGCAAGACAGTGATGGAATGAAAGTGTTTCTTCTATTTTCAGGCGACGTGGCCTCGGTGGGAAGCGGCCAATGTGTTAAATAAAAACTAATATCTCTTCACATCCACCACATGGAACTTTGTGAAAAATCTTGTATTGTTAGTGTTTGTCTCAACATCACAAATAATACAAGATGACATGCACAATTGTTTATTGGCTCAGGTACAAAAAAATTGTGATCTTAGAGGTGATGTTACATGTAGGGATAATTATATATTGCTCTAAGATAGAGATAAATAGTATAAAATACCAACATGATGGAGAAATAGAAATGCAGAGTAATGCGATCCTTTATCAACTCTGTTTCACCCACACAGTGGACTTTATCAAGTCACAAACACATCTTGATAAAGCCAGTGTCACAAATACATCTTGATAAAGCCACAGTGTCACAAACACATCTTGATAAAGCCAGTGTCACAAACATCTTGATAAAGCCAGTGTCACAAACACATCTTGATAAAGCCAGTGTCACAAACATCTTGATAAAGCCAGTGTCACAAACATCTTGATAAAGCCACTGTGTCACAAGCACATCTTGATAAAGCCACTGTGTCACAAACCCATCTTGATAAAGCCACTGTGTGTGTGTGTTAAACATAGTAATAAAAGATCACATTACACTTTATTTGTGTCTATTTTTCCATATTGCTTTACTTTGTCCTTTGGATGTATGGAAGTTTGTCATGGGATTCTCTCTGCAGTTTGTGATGATGATTATTGCAGTTTTATAATAAATGTTTTGGGTGTTGCAATCTCCCTGACATATTAACACCACTGTTATATACACACCTCATAATTAATATTATATAATATTGATATTAAAATCTCTGGGCCCACTAGATCCACACTAACCAAAATAAAGTACTACAGTGGTACCTCGGGATACGAACAGCTCAAAACTCGAACAATTATGCAAGTGTATTTATGCAAGTGCTTTTGTAACTGTATTTTTGGGGGTCTAATTTACATTATTCCTTATGAGAACAAATTCGTTCGGTATCAGCACTCGAACAGCCTTCTGGAATTAATTTTGTATCCCAAGGTACCACTGTACTGTACTATATTGTACATGTCTATACCATTACTATGACTTGTAAATGATAAATGTATAGGTAATCCTGGCTTTATACATCATTGTTCCATGCCTAAGACAACTGTACCACACTGCTGTGCCATCGTCTAAGTGTAAGAAAAGGATTTTTCCTCTGAAAGTCATGCGTGCCATAAGAGGCTACTAAAATGCCAGTAGCATTATTATAATAAAAAAGAAGCACTAAACCACAATGGCTATACAGCGCTGCAGGGCAGGAAGGAAGTGAGGGTATCAGGTGGCAAAAGGGAGATGGATGAGTAATAGGTTACGGAGAACAGAGGGGCAGTGGATGGTGAAAGGGTAGAGGGCAGCAAGATATTGAGGTAGAAAGGGCTGAGGGGAGTGCGAAAGGTATCATTATCAGAGTTTGTGGAGTAAATCGGTCGTTGTCAAGAAGTCAATGAGAGAGTCAGGATTAAAGGAGGGTCCATCAGCAAGAAGGGAAGGTAAAGAGAGAGTAGTAGAACGGAGACAACGTTGGAGGTAAATTCTGCGTGCTCGTTGATAGAGAGGGCAGTCTAACAGAATGTGGCTAATCGATACTGGAACTTGACACTGCTCACAGAGAAGAACAGGGTGCCTCTCCATGAGATATCCATGAGTAAGACGAGTGGCCAACGCGAAGGCGGAAGTATTATTATTATTATTATTATTATAATCAAGGGGGAAGCGCTGAACCCGGAGGATTATACAGCGCCTGGGGGGGATGTGGAAGGCATTCAGCCTTAATTTGGGGACCTGGAGCACAGATCCAATTCCCTAAATCAAGAGCCCCTCACCAACATCAAGGAACCTTCCTTGAGGGGAAGGAGAAAGTAGTCTCCCAACCTCGACGCTGATGACAAGAAGATGGCCAGTAACCTATGCTCAGTTTAATAGAATGAAGTTTGTTACCGAGCAGAGTTAACCAATGTTGTTGCCAATGGGTGTGAAGGTGGGTAGCTATTACAGCAAAATAGTCCGGAAATGGAACACCTCTATATGAAATTGGTAGGTCATGTACTGGTGACCGCACAGCAGTGTCTGCCTGATCATTGCCCTGTATGTCGACATGACCAGGGACCCAACAAAAAACAATATCTTTATGCTTGGTAGAGATACGGTAGCCAAAGTTGGATATGGAGAACTAGGGGGTGAGGTGTATCAAATTTCCGTTTAGCCTGTAGAGCACTAAGGGAGTCTGAGACAACCACAAATGATGACACAGGCATAGATGCAATACGAGTAATTGCTGCAAGAATGGCATACAATTCAGCAGTAAAAATGCTAGCCGAAGATAGTAAATGCCCTCGCAAGATGCTGTCCGGAAACACTGCTGTGAATCCAACGCCGTCAGAAGACTTAGAGCCATCTGTGTACACTGCGATGACATGAGAATGAGAGTGGAAGTGGTCAAGAAAAAGAGAGCGGGAAGCCACCGTAGGCAGTTGGGCTTTCGAGCAAGGGAGTGAGAAAGAACAGACCCGAACAGCTGGAACTTCCCAGGGGGGTAGGGAAAAGTGAGATGCTACATGAACATAAAAAGGTGGTAACTGAAGGGAAGACAAGAGCGAATGTAGGCAAAGAGAGAAGGGACGGAGCAAACAGGGGTGGCGAACAAATAATGTCTACTAATATCAGTGACCATTCTATAAATTGAAGGATTCCAGAGATTGTGAGAGCGTAGAGACAAGGATGGAACATTCGCTTCTGCATAGAGGCTCTCAACAGGGAAAGAGCGAAAAGCACCAAGGCATAAACGTAATCCTTGGTGATGGATGGGGTTGAGGCTAGAGAGAGTAGCAGGAGAGGCCACTGAATAGATCTGGTCACCATAATCGAGCTTTGATAAAATGAGGGCTGAATGTAGGCGAAGGAGAGTTCGACGATCAGCTCCCCATGAAAGATGAGCAAGGGTTTTAAGAAGGTTCAGCCGGCTGTGACAAGTTGCCTTCAGAGAGGTAACGTGAGGTTTCCAGGATAACCTACAGTCAAAGAGAAGGCCTAGAAACCTGACTATCACATTCAGGGATACAGGAGCCATAGAGGTACAAAGGATGATCGGAGCTGACAGAGCGTCTAGTGAAAGTAATTTGGTGAGTTTTGGTACTGGAAAATTTAAACCCATGCATGGTGGCACAATTGGAAACACGGTCGACCGCATGCTAGGTTACTTCTTTCTTTTTGTTTTTAAGAAAAAAAAAAGAAAATAAAAAGAAAAAAAGGGGAACAGGGAGGAATAGTTCCTAGGAGGAATGAAAGGGCCGGAAATCACCCTCTGTGGCCAAGAAGGCCTCAACACCGCAAGTAGTGCAGATGCGGCATGGAACCCGTGCCATACCCTACTCTTCATGCCAGTAAACCAGCAATCCAGGATAGCAACCTCACATCTGCCGAGCTACCTCGGTGGAACAAAGAGAGGGCGGCCGGATATCCGCCACAAAGCATACCTCCTTTGGCCACCACCCCCGGAATCCGAAAGGCGGCCACCAGAGATACACCCATCACCCAAAAGACACCCAAAGCCACCCCCCGGAAGACCAGAGAGGGAATTGGATATCTCCAGGCGATCCAGATTCCACGGCAAACTACACCACCGCAAGAACCTCAACGGAATGAGATTGACCCTGGTACCCTTCCCCCTACCTAGGAACCAGTAGGCCTGTGGAAAGAATCCCAAAGGCCAAAAAGAGGAAGGAAATAAGGGAGGGATGGGGGGAGGAGGAGGAAAGGAAAAAGGGGAGGATGGGATAGGGAAGGGGGGATTGGGGGGTAATTAGGTTCGGTCTGAGGAAGGAGACCAACAGGTCTAATTCCTCAGACCAAGAGCCTCTTCACCATGCCAAGGAGCCCCCCTTGAAGAGGAATGCCAGTAGCAAGGGGCTAGTAACCCCTTCTCCTGTATACATCACTTAATATAAAAAAAGACTTGTTTTTCTTTTTAGGTCACCCTGCCTCAGTGGGATATGGCTGACACATTGAAAAACTTCTGAAAATTGTGAGACTTTTACTCACTCTGCCTGAGGTATGCTAGCAAGCGAGCACGTCTCCTGTGTTATCCCAGTGCTTAACAGAATAGGAATGGCATAAGAGGGTACAAATAAAAATGGGAACTATGGCTATAGTTTACTTAATAACATAAAGAGCGAGAATACAACATATCCTGATGGAAAATTACACAACTGACCTATGAGACATTACCAGGGGAAGGGTAGATGTTATCAGTAACACAGACTTGTACTCACTCTTAATTCACCGACCAGCTGACCCGAGATTCGCAATGCATGGTCCACTACACACACAGCTGTCCAGGGCTCCCATTCACCGGACCTGTCACCAACCTCCCTCTCTAGCTGTTTCCTTGAGCTTATATGGTCCTTGAAGTACCCCCCTTCCCTACAAGGCATAGACCACATGTTACAACCTGACACCAGTTCAAGAATAAAAGACCTGACTTAAGCCGAGAGGCATGTCTGACAACTATTTGCCAAGGCAAGGTGTGTGACAATTTACTGGAGTTAGGTCTCCCTTAGTGACCTCAAAAGCACTACATCACAAAATGGCACTGATTGTACAATGCTGTTGTATAACACTGAATTATGAGAAAGGCATTAAAATACTGTTATTCGTTACCTATATGAATTCAGAGATATAGTGTCATGTTGATGCCCAGTAAAACGTAATATATGGAAGATCCTCATCCTACACATTTATACACATTATCATGCACACAACTGTGTGGCTAAATAAATACATCATTGATTATCCAGCAATTGGTCATCTGAAATTCAAAACTGTTCAGCAGTCTTTTTAATACAGAGACCTGAAAAATAATCCAGAAAAGCAATATATATTTTTTTTTTACATATCAGTCGTCTCCCACCATGATGGGGCAATGAAATAAAAGAGGAAAGACATTCACCATCATTCATTTAATCTTTGTCTTGTCAGGAGCAATGTAACATCACAGTTAATGTGACCCTCTGAACTGTAACATCCTCACCCATCCTTCAGAGTGCAGGTACTGTACTTCCCACCTCCAGAACTGTAACATCCTCACCCATCCTTCAGAGTGCAGGTACTGTACTTCCCACCTCCAGAAATATAACATCCTCACCCATCCTTCAGAGTGCAGGTACTGTACTTCCCACCTCCAGGACTGTGACATCCTCACTCATCCTTCAGAGTGCAGGTACTGTACTTCCCACCTCCAGGACTATAACATCCTCACCCATCCTTCAGAGTGCAGGTACTGTACTTCCCACCTCCAGAACTGTGACATCCTCACCCATCCTTCAGAGTGCAGGCACTGTACTTCCCACCTCCAGAACTGTAACATCCTCACCCATCCTTCAGAGTGCAGGTACTGTACTTCCCACCTCCAGAACTGTGACATCCTCACCCATCCTTCAGAGTGCAGGTGCTGTACTTCCCACCTCCAGGACTAACATCCTCACCTATCCTTCAGAGTGCAGGTACTGTACTTCCCACCTCCATAACTGTAACATCCTCACCTATCCTTCAGAGTGCAGGTACTGTACTTCCCACCTCCAGAACTATAACATCCTCACCCATCCTTTAGAGTGCAGGTACTGTACTTCTCACCTCCAGGACTAACATCCTCACCCATCCTTCAGAGTGCAGGTACTGTACTTCCCACCTCCAGAACTATAACATCCTCACCCATCCCTCAGAGTGCAGGTACTGTACTTCCCACCTTCAGGACTAACATCCTCATCCATCCTTCAGAGTGCAGGTACTGTACTTCCCACCTCCAGAACTATAACATCCTCACCCATCCTTTAGAGTGCAGGTACTGTACTTCCCACCTCCAGGACTAACATCCTCACCCATCCTTCAGAGTGCAGGTACTGTACTTCCCACCTCCAGACCTATAACATCCTCACCCATCCCTCAGAGTGCAGGTACTGTACTTCCCACCTTCAGGACTAACATCCTCATCCATCCTTCAGAGTGCAGGTACTGTACTTCCCACCTCCAGAACTATAACATCCTCACCCATCCTTTAGAGTGCAGGTACTGTACTTCCCACCTCCAGGACTAACATCCTCACCCATCCTTCAGAGTGCAGGTACTGTACTTCCCACCTCCAGAACTATAACATCCTCACCCATCCCTCAGAGTGCAGGTACTGTACTTCCCACCTTCAGGACTAACATCCTCATCCATCCTTCAGAGTGCAGGTACTGTACTTCCCACCTCCAGAACTATAACATCCTCACCCATCCTTTAGAGTGCAGGTACTGTACTTCCCATCTCCAGGACTAACATCCTCACCCATTCTTCAGAGTGCAGGTACTGTACTTCCCACCTCCAGAACTATAACATCCTCACCCATCCCTCAGAGTGCAGGTACTGTACTTCCCACCTTCAGGACTAACATCCTCATCCATCCTTCAGAGTGCAGGTACTGTACTTCCCACCTCCAGAACTATAACATCCTCACCCATCCCTCAGAGTGCAGGTACTGTACTTCCCACCTTCAGGACTAACATCCTCATCCATCCTTCAGAGTGCAGGTACTGTACTTCCCACCTCCAGAACTATAACATCCTCACCCATCCTTTAGAGTGCAGGTACTGTACTTCCCACCTCCAGGACTAACATCCTCACCTATTCTTCAGAGTGCAGGTACTGTACTTTCCACCTCCAGAACTATAACATCCTCACCCATCCTTTAGAGTGCAGGTACTGTACTTCCCACCTCCAGGACTAACATCCTCACCCATCCTTCAGAGTGCAGGTACTGTACTTCCCACCTCCAGGACTAACATCCTCACCTATTCTTCAGAGTGCAGGTACTGTACTTCCCACCTCCAGAACTATAACATCCTCACCCATCCTTTAGAGTGCAGGTACTGTACTTCCCACCTCCAGGACTAACATCCTCACCTATTCTTCAGAGTGCAGGTACTGTACTTCCCACCTCCAGGACTCAAAGTCCCACTAACCAGGTTCTATGAATCCCCTGATTAATGCTACTTTGCTAACACTCTAACAACATGAGAACATCAAAAAAATGATGTAACTATCATGTTTTTGACTCTAGTTCAACCCCAGCCAAGGATGCTGCATAATTGAAGATCTATTCTTCATTTGATCTTATATACAAACCATCTAGCAGACAATAACATTTGCCTGTTTGATGTGAGGACACGGGAGCTGTGGCTACAGTACTCCAGAGATGAACATCCTAGCCAGGTAAATTGTTACATTTATGGGAAATGTTTAATCTGTAGAGATCATTTGAGTATAACCAAGCCAGGTGGTGCATAACTGTGAGGGAAAAGTTCAATAGATAGGAGTAGAGAGGGAATATATATATATATTAACAATAGTTTCATTGCCGGCTACTCGTTAAGGTAGGGTCAGTCTAGCTCCCGATATTCCCGCCTTTTCTCCCCCAACCCCTAAATTGATAGTTTGTCTACCGGCTACTAGTTAAGGTAGGATAAGTCAAGCTCCCGTTTTTCCCGCCTTTTCTCCCCCTCCCTGAAAGTGATAGTTTGACTGCCGGCTGCTTGTTAAGGTAGGGTCAGTCTAGCTCCCGCTATCCCTTCCCCTCCCTCTTCCCCCCCCCCCCCGAAAGGTGACATGTGGGGCTCTGGTTAAACAGTAAATCACTAGACTCACAGCTCCCAACTCTACTGTAAGTACATGCCTGCCTTGTATTCTAGTGGATTTATTGGTTGAAAGCTTCACTTTTGATCAATAATAAACTTAGTCTTTTCAGCCTTGCTCTATGTTGATTGTTGTAATAATCACCACATCTTTCAAGTATCAGACTTACCATGGAGAGTGATTTGTAGATGAATGGTTCAGAGAACCGACATGTTGATAAATTAGACACATGTGCAACTCTTGGGTATCTTTATTGAGGAAACGTTTCGCCACACAGTGGCTTCATCAGTCCATACAAAGGAGAATCTTGAAGAACAGGAGGAGAATGAGGTAATCAGTCCCTCAACCTTGAGTCGATGTGGTCAGTATTCTATTCAAGATTGATGGACTGACCACATCGACTCAAGGTTGAGGGACTGATTACCTCATTCTCCTCCTGTTCTTCAAGATTCTCCTTTGTATGGACTGATGAAGCCACTGTGTGGCAAAACGTTTCCTCAATAAAGATACCCAAGAGTTGCACATGTGTCTAATTTATCAACATGGAGAGTGATTATTTAAGCAGTGGGTAACCTGTCTATCTTTACAGCTTGGATGTCAGAGAGGGTCACCTGGCAATCAACGAGTAGAACAGGAGAAGGACTAATGTCCAGAGACTTCTCCAGGTTGTATTGAAGTACCTGTGCACCTGTACGAAATTGCAGGACATAACTCCACAGCATTGCAGCGGTAAAGAACCTGCTTTCCTGTCTTCGGGATAGAATACTCACTGGTATACTGTGAACAACTAGCCAGTGGTGGTCACCAACACCTGCGACCCCCCCCCCCATCATCAGCAACGGCTACGATTTCAACAACAGTGTCACCAACACCAGACACCCACGTTTTATATACATTTAAATTAGCGTTGAATTCAGTTATCATTTATATTTTTCATTTTTCATTTTCTTTAATGTAGGATTAATATTTCATATTTAAGTGTTTTAAATATTATATTTTCTATATAATAAAGTGTTTACGTTTGTCTGTTATTATTTCTTTTTCTATTCACTAATTTTCCTGAGGAGGAGCCAGCCTGAGTAATACTGACTGAAGTTGTTACAGGGCTGAGTAAGCCTTCACAAGTGGCGACCTTGCCAGGATTAACACTACTGAATCAAGATTCAACTCCATCTCGAATCTACCATTGGAACTTCAACGCCGCATACCACAGACGGTTACCACCAGCCATGAGTAATCATTCTCTATGGTAGGACTACGGTACAGGTATTTGAAAGATTAGTTCTGGCCAGCCTGTAAGGTGGCATACCTGAAATCTTTCCTGTAAGAATTAGTGGTTTTTTGATATGCTTTAAGGATTGCCTTCTTTAGTAGGTTATAATTACATATGATATCCTGCGACAAAGTTGCATAGATATTCAAGGCTGTACCAGAAAATAACATTCTTAACCTGGTAGCCCAGGTGTCAGCAGGCCATTCACAGAGGGTAGCAGTATTTTCAAACTTGATAATGTATGAAGTAATGTCTTCACCTTCTGTGAAGGGAGGTAAATTAGGTGTTGGAATATGTGCACTAGCTGCATGATGTTCAATTACTCCTTCCTCTAATTGTTGTTGTGTAAATGTTAACTTTTTATTCTCTAATTCAAGGCAAGATTTTTCGAGCTCGCGATCCTTTTCTCTCTCTATTAACTCGTGTTCTCTATCCTTTGCTCTTTCCTCAAGTTCTCTTAATTTAACCTGTTCCTCACGTATCTTAGCTTGTTCCTCACGTTCCTCACGTTCAGAATTGCCATAATGCCGCTAAACAAAATCAAGTGATCCAAAGGAAAAACTTTTCATATAAATTTGAATATATAAAAGGTATCTTGTACAAGTCAGTATTCAAATTAAATTCAGATGAGATAGACTATTCCATCTTAGTTGTTCCAAGTCAATGCAGAGAGACTGTTCTTAAAATGGCTCATGACCTGCCAGTGGCCGGACATTTCTCGCATCGTAAAACTTTAAATAAAATTAGGGAAACCTATTTTTGGCCTAAAATGTCCTCAGATGTCACTACCTATTGTAGATTGTGTAAAGTTTGCCAACTGTCATCCTCCCGAGGTACCAGGCGAGTACCTATGGTCAAAATGCCTATCTTTACGGTACCGTTTGAAAGAGTAGCTATTGACATCGTTGGTCCTTTATCTCCACTTTCATCTGGGGGACATAGATATATATTAACATTGGTTGATTATGCTTCGAGTTTCCCTGAAGCCATACCCTTAAAGACCATAACTACTACAGAGGTGGCTGAAGCCCTTTTGTCCATCTTCTCCAGAGTGGGCATCCCTAGAGAAATTTTGTCTGACTGTGGGACACAATTCACATCTGACTTAATCCAACATCTATGCCAACTTCTGGGAGTGAAGCCTCTCTTCACAGCACCCTATCATCCCAGCTGTAATGGGAGGATTGAGCGCCAGCATTCGATTCTCAAGTCCATTTTAAGGAAACTTTGCTCCCTTAAACCTAAAGAGTGGCATCGTTACCTACCCTGTGCTTTGTTTGCCATGAGGGAAGTTCCCAGTGACTCATTGGGGTTTTCACCTTTTGAACTTCTCTATGGTAGACAGGCCAGAGGTCCACTGTCCATCCTTCATGACTTATGGACTAATGAGAAGGTAAATGCTGAGATTCAGTCTTCTTACCAGTTTCTCCTTGACCTTAGATCCAAACTTGAGGAGACCTCTGACATAGTTTGGAATTGACACAGTTGCTTTTTGTTGATGATACTGTGCTTATGGGAGATTCTAAAGAAAAACTGCAAAGATTAGTGGATGAGTTTGGGAGTGTGTGTAAAGGTAGAAAGTTGAAAGTGAACACAGAAAAGAGTAAGGTGATGAGGGTATCAAATGATTTAGACAAAGAAAAATTGGATATCAAATTGGGGAAGAGGAGTATGGAAGAAGTGAATGTTTTCAGATATGTACTTGGGAGTTGACGTGTTGGCAGATGGATTTATGAAGGATGAGGTTAATCATAGAACTGATGAGGGAAAAAAGGCGAGTGGTGCGTTGAGGTATATGTGGAGACAAAAATCGTTATCTATGGAGGCAAAGAAGGGAATGTATGAAAGTATAGTAGTACCAACACTCTTATATGGGAGTGAAGCTTGGGTTGTGAATACAGCAGCAAGGAGGCGGTTGGAGGCAGTGGAGATGTCCTGTCTAAGGGCAATGTGTGGTGCAAATATTATGCAGAAAATTCGGAGTGTGGAAATTAGGAGAAGGTGTGGAGTTAATAAAAGTATTAGTCAGAGGGCTGAAGAGGGGTTGTTGAGGTGGTCTGGTCATTTAGAGAGAATTGATCAAAGGAGAATAATATGGAGAGCGTTTAAATCTGTAGGGGAAGGAAGGCGGGGTAGGGGTCGTCCTCGAAAAGGTTGGAAGGGGTAAGGGAGGTTTTGAGGGTAAGGGGCTTGGACTTCCAGCAGGCGTGCATGAGCATGTTCGACAGGAGTGAATGAAGACGAATGGCATTTGGGACCTGACGATCTGTTGGAGTGTGAGCAGGGTAATATTTAGTGAAGGGATTCAGGGAAACCGGTTGTTTTTATATAGCCGGACTCAAGTCCTGGAAATGGGAAGTACAATGCCTGCACTCTAAAGGAGGGGTTTGGGATATTAGCAGTTTGGAGGGATATGTTGTGTATCTTCATAAGTATATGTTGTGTTCTGAGCACCTCTGCAAAAACAGTGATTATGTGTGAGTGAGGTGAAAGTGTTGAATGATGATGAAAGTATTTTCTTTTTGGGGATTTTCTTTCTTTTGGGTCACCTTGCCTCGGTGGGAGGCGGCCGACTTGTTAAAAAAAAAACTATTATTATATTCAAAATAGGCACTAAGTCCATATGTAAGGAACTGAGAAATACAAACAGGTGAGTATAGGCAGACAGAGAGGAAAAAAAAAGGCTGTGCATCCAGATAGGTGAGTCAAAGATTGCCAAGATGTGCAGACCAGCTAGCAGCACCTCTAACTTGCATCTATCAGCAGTTCCTAGCAGTGTAAATGGCCTTCTCTGTGGAAAGAGGCAAATGTTTCCCTGTTCACAAAAAGAAGAGCAGAACGGAAATCAACAACCACAGACTTGTGTCAATCTTGTCAATCACTGGCAAGATTCCTGAGACAATAACCTCACAACAGATGAGGATGAGTTTTCCACTACCACTCCTTTGTGACTGTCAATATGGCTTCAGAAAAGGTAACTCTTCTGCTGATCTGTTGTTAAACTTCTCCACTAAGTGGCACCAGTCATTAGATGAATCCACAGTCAGCTGTGTAGCAGCATTGGACATTGCTACATTTCCACCGAGTATGGCACCAAGGACTCTTGGCGAAACTGCAACCACTAGGAGTCACCAGCTAGATCTACACTATGCCTTCTCAGTGATTACCTTCAAGGTATATCTCTAAGTGTAGCTCTCAGTGGTAGATCTATAAAAGTAGTGGAACAGAGTCAACAAGACACACTACTAGTGCCAGTGTACCACAGGGAAGTGTGCTTGTGCTATTGTTATGGAATGTTTATTTCAGTGACCTTCAAAAAAAGCTAACTGCTCTAAGTTACATCAATCACCAGCTTACAGTTATATTAGCCTAGGAAAAATGATGGCAGGTTGCATTTGCTTCTAAGAAAACACAGATGATGGTCTCTAGGCACCATCATCTGATAGTAATGCTGGAACAGCGGTAAGAATGAATGGGAAGGTGTTGGTACCCTGGGATGAAGTTGATATCCTTGGGGTAAAATCTGACTCTAAACAGTAGAGGCTGCAAGACTCTGTATGAGGCAAGACTGCTTACACCTTGAGTATGCTCCACTTTCTTGGATTGCCTGCCCCATGTCTCATTTGTGATTTCCTGACAGAACAGAGAACAGAGCAAGACAACTTATCTCTTGTCTGAACCCAGCCTGGACAGATCTGTCATTTCAGCAAAGCCTTCAACACCGGAGGGATGTGGGTTGCCTTACTGTTATAGACAAGGCCAATAGTGTCAAAGTACCTCCACTCAAAGGACAGCAAGAAGTAAGCTTCTACACCACAAGACGGGCAACAAGCAGCAACTACACTCTGACTACCCTACTCCAGAACATCACTTCATATGAGATCATTTATTCCTAAGATGATTCTAAAATGTAACATGTTTGTACAACCTAACCCAACTAAAATAAAGTCAGTTGACCAAATGAAATGGCTGGCCCACATATGCCTCCATTTTGTAAGCTACAGGTACACATAAGTACAATTACCATACATAGTGTAAAATATCCACCAGGATAACCCAAAAAAAAGTCGAAGTCCATTGTGGTCATAAAATAAAAAGGTTTTCAAATGAGCTGAAGTTAAGTAACAGCTCTTGTAAATAAAGATAGGAACTTTTAACCCTTTGACTGTCGCGGCTGTATATATACGTCTTACGAGGTACCGTGTTTGACGTATATATACTCATAAATTCTAGCGGCTTCAAATCAAGCAGGAGAAAGCTGGTAGGCCCACATGTGAGAGAATGGGTCTGTGTGGTCAGTGTGCACCATATAAAAAAAAATCCTGCATGCATTATGCACGCAGTGCATAATGAGAAAAAAAAACTCCGACTTTTTTTAATTAAAATGCCAACTTTGTGGTCTATTTTCGTATAGTATTTATGGTTGTATTCTCGTTTTCTTGGTCTCATTTGATAGAATGGAAAATATATTATAGAAATAGCAGTGATTTTGATTGATTTTACTATAAAAGGATCCTGGAAATGGAGCTCAAAGTATGGGAAATGTTTGATTTTTGCCGATGTTCAAAAGTAAACAAATGATGTCATTGTCCAATAAATGTCCAACTAGCCATTCTGATATGCAGTCATGAATGGCTTGATGTTATTTATACAATTATTACAGTATTGCAGTAGTCTGCATAACAGTAAATCTTCTATTTTTTGTTTGAATAAAAATTCAAAATAGAAAGCAAGAGTAATATCACAAGGGCCTGGAGACATGACTGATGAACAAAGAAAATGTTATTTTAGAGCCAGGAATGTCTGCATTGTTCATTCTGGTCCTTATTTTGAAATTGTCATATTTTTTAATTTTCGTGAAATTGGCCAAATTGCAATTTCTGACCACGTTATTGGGTAGTTGAAACCGGTAAATGGGCAGTTTCTTGTACTCAATCGATAGAAAAAATGGAGTTCTAAAGAAATAGCTATGAGTTTGGTCGACTGGAACAATGGAATTAGCCGAAAATAGGGCTCAAAGTGGGCGAATCGCCGATTTGTAAATATCACCAAGGTCGCTAACTTCACGAGAGCATAATTCCGTCAGTTATCCATCAAATTTCGTTTTTTTTGGTGTAATTACAATCGGGAAAAGATTCTCTATCATTTCATAAGAAAAAATAATTTTTTTTTTTTTTTTAAATTTTGCGACGCCAGGAGACACCTCAGGACTGGGGGTTGCGACAGTCAAGGGGTTAACCCAACCCAGTAGATATCCTTGTGTAAATATAAAGAAACTTACACTGGTCGGGAGCCAGGGAGTGTATACAGGCTGCAGAAGGAACTTGGCATCAGGGATGGTTAGAAGTTTGGGCGAGTTCACTGCCCCGTATATACCACTGATGATCACCATGGCATATGGTGCCACCTGAAACAACCAGTGAAATGAATGAAGACATATACAGGTTCTATGTACAGTGAGAAGATACAAAAGTGAAGATATATACAAGTTCTAGTATATACTTAGAAAATATATACAATCTCTACATACATGTGTACAGTGAAAAGTTGTATGATTCAGGGTTGGCTTGCCATAATTTTCTCATTGTCTGGTAAGAAAATTATCTTACAATCAAGAAAACTGCTCTTATGACCAAGAAAATGACCTTATGACAAGAAATTAATTTGGTGAGCGGGACAATAACCTTGTATGCAGGACAATGTCCATGTTTACCTGGAGTTTACCTAGAGAGAGCTCTGGGGTTCAATGCCCCCGTGGCTCGGTCTGTGACCAGGCCTCATGGTGGATCAGGGCCTGATCAACCAGGCTGTTACTGCTGGCCGCATGCAATCCAACATACGAACTACAGCCCGGCTGGCCAGGTACTGAGTTTAGGTGCTTGTCCAGTGCCTGCTTGAAGACAGCCAGGGGTCTATCAGTAATCCCCCTTATGTATGCTGAGGGGTAGTTGAACAGTCTTGGGCCCCTAACACTTATTGTGTTGTCTCTTAACATGCTAGTGGCACCTCTGCTTTTCATTGGGGGGATGTTGCATCATCTGCTGAGTCTTTTGCTTTCGTAGGGAGTGATTTTCGTGTGCAAGTTTGGTACTAATCCCTCTAATATTTTCCGAGTGTATATAATTATGTATGTATCTCTCTCGCCTGTGTTCTAGGGAGTACAGGTTTAGGAACTTTAAGTGTTCCCAGTAATTGAGGTGTTTTATCTCAGTTATGCGTGCCATGAAGGTTCTCTGTACATTTTCTACGTCAGCAATTTCACCTGCCTTGAAAGGTGCTGCTAGTGTGCAGCAATATTCCAGCCTAGATAGAACTAGCGACCTGAAGAGTGTCATGTGAGCAGGACAATAACCTTGTAAGCAGGACAATAACTCTGTATGACTCAAGAAATCGTAATGACACGATTGCAAATAAATCATACCCCCGGCCGGGATTGAACCCGCAGTCATAGAGTCTCAAAACTCCAGCCCGTCGCGTTAGCCACTAGACCAGCTAGCCACAATAAGATTCATCCAACTAGGTATATTTCTACACCATAGGAAAGTTAGCACAGGCACCTCTGTGACCACAAATGCTGGAGATTCTTCTGTAAAAACTTGCATTTGTGGTCACAGTGGTGCCTGTGCTAACTTTCCTATGGTGTAGAAATATACCTAGTTGGATGAATCTTATTGTGGCTAGCTGGTCTAGTGGCTAACGCGACGGGCTGGAGTTTTGAGACTCTATGACCGCGGGTTCAATCCCGGCCGGGGGTATGATTTAATAACTCTGTAAGCAGGACAATGACCTTGTGAGCAGGAAAATGACCTTGTGAGCAAAAAATACTGACCATGTGAGGAAAGACAGAGATGCATCTCTCAGGATGTTCTTCATATTCAACAGCATCGTACTGTCCACTGTCTTTATGAACCAAGTGATTGCGACAGCTCACATCACAAGAGTAAATCTTGTTGGTCACTGCTCACATAAAGAAAATAACTAAGTCACCCAGGGGAAATAAACATGGCATGGTTTGTGACCAGTTAGTGATGGAGGTTTGAGCCTTCACCCAGTAATCCAACTGGTGTGGGTCACATCCTGGGGACAAAATTACCGTATTTCACAGCTTATGACTTGTTTTATTTCGATGGTTCGGCATCATAAATAACTGGGAGAGCTACAGCCCACCCCACACCCCAAAATAACAAAAAAGGCACAATACCGTGACTGGAACGATACACAAACAACCCGCTCCAGTTACTGACCTTCAGTTTATAGGAAGCAGGGTGGTTTCTGGAGACACTTTATGGAAAAAAAAATGTGTCTAATAAGCTGCAAAATACAGTAACCCAAGTTGCAGGAAATGCTCTGCATAACAAGAGATTTTCTATATACACAGTAGTATGTCACTGATGTTAGCTGTAGTCTGTATACCTTGTACAGTTAGTCCTTGACTTACAAACACATTGAGAATCTTGTGTATTATATCATTACAGGAGGCCCCCCATATTCACGAGGGTTGGGGATCAAGAACCCCGCAAATCTTGAAAATTCGCAAATGTTTGGTGCACAGATATGATTTAGGGTAATATAATAATACTGTACTAGTGTTCACGAATGTTTTAATGTGCAAATACAGTGGACCCCCGGTTAACGGGGGTCAACGATATTTTTTCATTCCAGAAGTATGTTCAGGTGCCAGTACCGACCGAATTTGTTCCCATAAGGAATATTGTGAAGTAGATTAGTCCATTTCAGACCCCCAAACATACACGTACAAACGCACTTACATAAATACACTTACATAATTGGTCGCATTGGGAGGTGATTGTTAAGCGGGGGTCCACTGTATATTGCAGGGAAATATAATAAAGCATTTACTTAGCCTAACAATATTGCTTCCTTAACCTATTGAACCATGAACAATCATAAAACACATGAAAACATCATAAAATATTATATATACATGTTATGATTGGGCGGCTGGGCATTCGCGAATATTCAAAGCTCGCGAAAGTGGAACTCACAAAAGTGGAGGGCTAGCTGTATTGTGTATAATATCATTATTATACGCAATACAGAAAGTCCCCAACGTGTTCTTAAGTTGAAGACTTCCTCTATTATGAATATAATAGACAATACATGAGATTCTCGATGTGTTTGTAAGTCAAGGATTTACTGTACATGTACTTGCAGAAATAAATATTATTATTATTATTAATCATGTTAAACAATTCTTACAACCAAAACGCTAACCAAGTATTTATTTTCAAGCAACAATATGATCAAAAGTTTAGAATTACAGCAACAGTAGAAACATCACTGTTAAAGGCACAGGAAGGTGCTCCTTGACATACAATGAAGTTGTGTTCCAACGAACCCATCGTAAGTTGAAAATATCATAGTAGAATATAAATACACCTACCATCCAACTTACGACCTGCTCGACATACGTCCACTCGACTTACGACCGTGCATCTGGCAGCTGGGCTGGGCCAGTTGATGCACACCGCTGTACAATATTTGACAATACTCGCGGCGGCAATGTGATGCAGGCAGCATCAGTTTGAGTAACCCTGCCCTATCAGAAGCATCATACTGTATTAACTGTACTAACTGGACAGTAAATTTCACCATGGCCCCTAAGATGAAGTCTGAATATTTCACTGGAGATTGTGGCAAGAAAGGCTCTTACTCTCGAACACTCTAT
This sequence comes from Cherax quadricarinatus, assembly GCF_038502225.1. Taxonomy (NCBI): domain Eukaryota; kingdom Metazoa; phylum Arthropoda; class Malacostraca; order Decapoda; family Parastacidae; genus Cherax; species Cherax quadricarinatus. The sequence goes on from NC_091376.1 coordinate 11,219,156, forward strand.
TTGTTTTCACTGTTGCACATAAACCTGTCTGTATCTGTCTGTCTACTAGCGTGTGTCTTTCTGTCTACCTATGTGTCTGTCTTTCTGTCTACCTGTGTGTCTTTATGTCTACCTGTGTGTCTGTCTTTCTGTCTACCTGTGTCTGTCTGTGTCTACCTGTGTGTCTGTCTTTCTGTCTACCTGTGTCTGTCTTTCTGTCTACCTGTCTGTCTTTCTGTCTACCTGTGTGTCTGTCTTTGCTTGTCTGTCTCAGAGCCACTCATTAAGAGTGTACTTGTTCTTTTAGACGCCATATTAATAATGATAATAACAATAATAATCACTGAGGCGCATTAAATGTGTATAAAACATTAATATAGACATTTTGCTTAATCCATCTATGATTTTTTTCAAAATTATATAATAAACATGCTACATAACATATAAATTAACAAATATGAGATGTTTTTCTGGTCGGCTTGACAGTGAACAGGAATCATTCGTGTCCGGGCTGGTAACAACAACAACAACGTTTGTTTACATAACTCGTGAACATTCTACATTCTCATTCTCTCTCTCATTTATTCATTTAATCTTGTTTACTCACCTCTCACTCTACATTAAAACTACAGATATTTTAAGGTAAGTAATGAGTGGACACGATTATTATATTATAGCTTAATAATAATATTAATATTAGTACATATGTATTATTGTAATAATAATGATTATTATTATTATTATTAATTTAGGGCACTGGAGCACAGATCCACTGTATAGCACTTTGTCTGGATTTTTTTTTTTTTTTTTTTTCAACAAGTCGGCCGTCTCCCACCAAGGCAGGGTGACCCAAAAAAAGAAAGAAAATCCCAAAAAAAGAAAATACTTTCATCATCATTTAACACTTTCACCACACTCACACATTATCACTGCTTTTGCAGAGGTGCTCAGAATACAACAGTTTAGAAGCATATACGTATAAAGATACACAACATATCCCTCCAAACTGCCAATATTCCAAACCCCTCCTTTAAAGTGCAGGCATTGTACTTCCCATTTCCAGGACTCAAGTCCGACTATATGAAAATAACCGGTTTCCCTGAATCCCTTCACTAAATATTACCCTGCTCACACTCCAACAGATCGTCAGGTCCCAAGTATCATTCGTCTCCATTCACTCCTATCTAACACGCTCATGCACGCTTGCTGGAAGTCCAAGCCTCTCGCCCACAAAACCTCCTTTACCCCCTCTTTCCAACCCTTTCGAGGACGACCCCTACACCTCCTTCCTTCCCCTACAGATTTATATGCTTTCCATGTCATTCTACTTTGATCCATTCTCTCTAAATGACCAAACCACCTCAACAACCCCTCTTCTGCCCTCTGACTAATACTTTTATTAACTTCACACCTTCTCCTAATTTCCACACTCCGAATTTTCTGCATAATATTTACACTACACATTGCCCTTAGACAGGACATCTCCACTGCCTCCAACCGTCTCCTCGCTGCTGCATTTACCACCCAAGCTTCACATCCATATAAGAGTGTTGGTACTACTATACTTTCATACATTCCCTTCTTTGCCTCCATAGATAACGTTTTTTGACTCCACATATACCTCAACACACCACTCACCTTTTTTCCCTCATCAATTCTATGATTAACCTCATCCTTCATAAATCCATCCGCCGACATGTCAACTCCCAAGTATCTGAAAACATTCACTTCTTCCATACTCCATCTCCCCAATTTGATATTCAATTTTTCTTTATCTAAATCATTTGATACCCTCATCACCTTACTCTTTTCTATGTTCACTTTCAACTTTCTACCTTTACACACATTCTCACTCATCCACTAACCTTTGCAATTTTTCTTTAGACTCTCCCATAAGCACAGTATCATCAGTAAAAAGTAACTGTGTCAATTCCCATTTTGAATTTGATTCCCCATAATTTAATCCCACCCTTCTCCCGAACACCCTAGCATTTACTTCTTTTACAACCCCATCTATAAATATATTAAACAACCATGGTGACATTACTCATCCCTGTCTAAGACCTACTTTTACCGGGAAGTAATCTCCCTCTCTTCTACACACCCTAACCTGAGCCTCACTATCCTCATAAAAGCTCTTTACAGCATTTAGTAACTTACCACCTATTCCATATACTTGCAACATCTGCCACATTGCTCCTCTATCCACTCTATCATATGCCTTTTCTAAATCCATAAATGCAATAAAAACTTCCCTAACTTTATCTAAATACTGTTCACATATATGCTTAAATGTAAACACTTGATCTACACATCCCCTACCCACTCTGAAGCCTCCCTGCTCATCCGCAATCCTACATTCTGTCTTACCTCTAATTCTTTCAATTATAACCCTACCGTATACTTTTCCTGGTATACTCAGTAAACTTATTCCTCTATAATTTTTACAATCTCTTTTGTCCTCTTTCCCTTTATATAAAGGGACTATACATGCTCTCCGCCAATCCCTAGGTACCTTCCCCTCTTACATACATTTATTAAACGAAAGTACCAACCACTCCAACACTATATCCCCCCCTGCTTTTAACATTTCTGTCATGATCCCATCAGTTCCAGCTGCTTTACCCCCTTTCATTCTACGTGATGCCTCACGTACCTCCACCACACTTACATTCTGCTCTTCTTCACTCCTAAAAGATGGTATACCTCCCTGGCCAGTGTTTGAAATTACCGCCTCCCTTTCTTCCTCAACATTTAAAAGTTCCTCAAAATATTCTCGCCATCTACCTAATATCTCCCTCTCCCCATCTACTAACTCCCCTACTCTGTTTTTAACTGACAAATCCATACTTTCCCTAGGCTTTCTTAACTTGTTTAACTCACTCCAAAATTTTTTCTTATTTTCATTAAAATTTCTTGACAGTGCCTCTCCCACTCTATCATCTGCTCTCCTTTTGCACTCTCTCACCACTCTCTTCACCTTTCTTTTACTCTCCATATACTCTGCTCTTCTTATAACACTTCTGCTTTGTAAAAACCTGTCATAAGCTACCTTTTTCTCTTTTATCACACCCTTTACTTCATCATTCCACCAATCACTCCTCTTTCCTCCTGCCCCCACCCTCCTATAACCACAAACTTCTGCCCCACATTCTAATACTACATTTTTAAAACTATTCCAACCCTCTTCAACCCCCCCACTACTCATCATTGCACTAGCCCACCTTTCTGCCAACAGTCGCTTATATCTCGCCCGAACTTCCTCCTCCCTTAGTTTATACACTTTCACCTCCCTCTTACTTGTTGTTGCCACCTTCCTCTTTTCCCATCTACCTCTTACTCTAACTGTAGCTACAACTAAATAATGATCTGATATATCAGTTGCCCCTCTACAAACATGTACATCCTGGAGCCTACCCATCAACCTTTTATCCACCAATACATAATCTAACAAACTACTTTCATTGCGTGCTACATCATACCTTGTATATTTATTTATCCTCTTTTTCATAAAATATGCATTACTTATTACCAAATTTCTTTCTACACATAGCTCAATTAAAGGCTCCCCATTTACATTTACCCCTGGCACCCCAAATTTACCTACTACTCCCTCCATAACATTTTTACCCACTTTAGCATTGAAATCCCCAACCACCATTACTCTCACACTTGATTCAAAACTCCCCACGCATTCACTCAACATTTCCCAGAATCTCTCTCTCTCCTCTACACTTCTCTCTTCTCCAGGTGCATACACACTTACTATAGCCCACTTTTCACATCCAATCTTTATTTTACTCCACATAATCCTTGAAATTATACATTTGTAGTCCCTCTTTTCCTGCCATAACTTATCCTTCAACATTATTGCTACTCCTTCTTTAGCTCTAACTCTATTTGAAACCCCTGACCTAATCCCATTTATTCCTCTCCATTGAAATATGTATGATATGTATGATAACTTGACTTACATGTACCAGTCAGAGAGAGAGAGAGAGAGAGAAATACAGAGAGAGAGAGAGAGAGATACAGAGAGAGAGAGATACAGAGAGAGAGAGAGAGAGAGAGAGAGAGAGAGAGAGAGAGAGAGAGAGAGAGAGAGAGAGAGAGAGAGAGAGATACAGAGAGAGATACAGAGAGAGATAGAGAGAGATACAGGGAGAGATACAGAGAGAGAGATACAAAGAGACAGCCACATTCGGTCAGCCAGTCAGCCAACTACCCACCCACCCATCCGGCCACCCACCCATCCAGCCACCCACCCGGCCAACCACAGACCCGGCCACCCAGCCAGATACGTATTACGCATGTTCCAGAGTTGTTTCTCTTTACTTAGGGTATAGGTTACACAACATTCTGGCAGGATGACACTACCAGTGGTATTCTCCCAATCCACTGTGTCGACAATACATAAAGCTAATAGTAACATATGATGCTGTATGCGATGTAAAATTTACAATACATATCACTACCATGTATACATTATATACAGTACATAAATAATTAAAATACAACAATAGAAGTAAATTATGGTAAAAAGAATGAAATAATGATTGTACATTACATTACAGTATTATTTAGGTAGTTTATATAGGAAAGTTTTGACATTATGCCCTACCCAATATGTCGGCAATTTTCAAAGGTTCGACTTGCGTCCATTTCGACTTACGACCAGTTGATCGGAGCCAAGCTTGGTCGTAAGTCGGATGGTAGGTGTATATGCTAAATAAATAACAAATTAATAACTACTCTCATTGAATCAGTAAATAAGCAAATAATTACTGTAACTAAATACAGCCTCTCCTCACTAAGCAACACACTTGTTTACCAACACCTCGGACTTACGATGGGCTCTCTGACCAATATTCATACCTAAATAATGTAATGTTTATTACAATATACAGTACACTGCTGTATATGTAAAAATATACCGGAAATGTTATAATTGGTGCAAAGATGACATTAAAAAATTATCGAAGATGGTTGACAAACCCACTACCATTATACATCTACCATCCGACTTACGACCTACTCGACATATGACCACTTGACTTACGACCGTGTTTTGTATGCCAAATTTCTGGGAAATAAACAACTGTTTGTGTTGTACACAGTGTTTGTCCTGAACCTTACAGTATAAAATACAGTACTAACAGCATAAAAAGTAAAGTAAAAAATGAAATACCAAAATAAAACAAAATAAAGTCATTACAAAAATGTGATGTTGATATTCAATAGTAAGGTTCAACTTACGTCCCATCACTGTACAAGCACTGTATCATGTCAACCATCACTGTACAAGCAGTGTATCATGTCAACCATTACTGTACACACATTGTATCATGTCAACCATCACTGTACAAACATTGTATCATGTCACCCATCACTGTACAAAGATTGTATCATGTCACCCATCACTGTACAAACATTGTATCATGTCACTCATCACTGTACATTGTATCATGTCACCCATCACTGTACATTGTATCATGTCACCCATCACTGTACAAACATTGTATCATGTCACCCATCGCTGTACAAGCATTGTATCATGTCACCCATCACTGTACAAACATTTTATCATGTCACCCATCTGAATAAACATTGTATCAAGCTGAAATAAATATTTAACTTTGTCTGTGACTAGTTAGTGAAGATTACAACCTTTAAACAGTAATCATGGTACAGTCTGTGACCAGTTAGCAGTGGAGGTTTGAACCTTCATCCAGTAATCATGGTATGGTCTGTGACCAGTTAGTGGTGGAGGTTTGAACCTTCACCCAGTAATCATGATATGGTCTGGGACCACTTAAGTCATTTATGATTACTCACCCCATGTACAGCAGTGTTAGTAGAATTAGTGTTAGTAGAACTTGGTTAATAAATCTTTCTTTCTTTCAACACACCGGCCATATCCCACCAAGGCAGGGTGGCCCAAAAAGAAAAACGAAAGTTTCTCTTTTAAATTTAGTAATTTATACGGGAGAAGGGGTTACTAGCCCCTTGCTTCCGGCATTTTAGTCGCCTCTTACAACACGCATGGCTTACAGAGGAAGAATTCTGTTCCACTTCCCCATGGAGATAAGAGGAAATAAACAAGAACAAGAACTAGTAAGAAAATAGAAGAATACCCAGAGGGGTGTGTGTATATATATGCTTGTACATGTATGTGTAGTGTGACGTAAGTGTAAGTAGAAGTAGCAAGACGTACCTGAAATCTTGCATGTTTATGAGACAGACAAAAGACACAAGCAATCCTACCATCATGTAAAACAATTACAGGCTTTCGTTGTACACTCACTTGGCAGGACGGTAGTACCTCCCTGGGCGGTTGCTGTTTACCAACCTACTACTTAGGTGGGTAATAAATGTATACATTTATTCCAGGACTGGATTGATATGTAGCAAGGTCCAGGGATGTGATAACTGTATAAAGGTGGTGGTGTGTGGTCAAGAACAAAAAATCCAGATGATTGCTTGATGTAAAGTATTGCTCATGTCCTCCACTTTCCACAAACTGTATGGCCTCCAGTCCTTGGTTTCTTCAGTAAAGTGAAATGTTTAACTTCCATTATATCCTTTGTGGCTATGGATGTTGCACCGACTCGCAGAGCTCGATACAGTGTACATTGTCAACAACAACTCTAGAACTTGACCTTTACAGTTATTCACATGTTGGGGTCAAATGCTCTTCTCATTATGGCTTTTGCTCCCATGTATTCCACATTTTCTCTAGGTTTTATAAAATCTGTTTACCTAGTGAAACACTAAAGAATAGTCACAATACTGCACTTGACACTGTACGAAGACGCTTCTCCTAAATGAGAGTTTTTGAAGTGAAACATTGTCTTAATGAAGTACTCATTTTGGTTTTGTATTTGTTTTACAATTAATCAGTATTTTTTACCTTGTATGCCCACCATGGGAAAATGTTTAGAGCCAAAATGCTAAGTTCTTTTGGGTCATTTGGTAGTGCACAGTAGGAAGGGTGAGGAAGGTAGGGAGATGCTTATGTTAGGAAACAGGAGTGTGGATGGTATGTGTGAAAACAGGAGTGTGGATGGTATGTGTGAAAACAGGAGTGTGGATGGTATGTGTGAAAACAGGAGTGTGGATGGTATGTGTGAAAACAGGAGTGTAGATGGTATGTGTGAAAACAGGAGTGTGGATGGTATGTGTGAAAACAGGAGTGTAGATGGTATGTGTGAAAACAGGAGTGTAGATGGTATGTGTGAAAACAGGAGTGTAGATGGTATGTGTGAAAACAGGAGTGTAGATGGTATGTGTGAAAACAGGAGTGTGGACGGTATGTGTGAAAACAGGAGTGTGGATGGTATGTGTGAAAACAGGAGTGTGGATGGTATGTGTGAAAACAGGAGTGTAGATGGTATGTGTGAAAACAGGAGTGTAGATGGTATGTGTGAAAACAGGAGTGTAGATGGTATGTGTGAAAACAGGAGTGTAGATGGTATGTGTGAAAACAGGAGTGTAGATGGTATGTGTGAAAACAGGAGTGTAAATGGTATGTGTGAAAACAAGATATGAGTAGCAGTGAAAGAGTAAATTCAATTAATTGCTTGAACAAGTTACTGACATCAAATATTTTAAACCATGTTCTTTAATGTGTTCACGAAAAAAAAAAAAAAAAAAAATCTTGTGTTAGTCATACAGGTGACATTTCTGAAAAAAACTCCATTTTTGCCACTGGATTCATCCACTTTATATAACTGAAGAGCAATTAGAGATGAGAGAATATATTCATTGTGTTCAGTGTTCTTAAAAAGACTTACTGATGTAAATGTCTTTATTTGATATCTGGCTACATTCATATATAAAGATATAAATGAGAAATGATAATTCCAATTAAATTCATTGGAGAAAATATACTAATACAGTATGTACATAAAATAAAGTATATACTCAAATGGAAAAAAAAAGTTTTATAAGCTTACCAATATTAATTGGCAGAAGGAAAAAATTAATTGTACTGTACTTGTGTACAATTCTGCTGCCCGTTTTGACAACAAAAATCCAACAGGTTAATTAATACATTCAATCAGTATTGTAGAAAGCTAAGAATGACAGATTTTGAAGATAACTGTACATGAATTAAAATATCCTAAACATGAAACACATATATCCATCAATGATATGCTTAAAAACAGCAATACTCAAAATGGTTATGCACACAAAAACTTCACAGTTCATGATGCTTCAAGGTCATGACAATTTCAGTAACCTAGCACAATCTCTAAATACTGCTCAAGCAAGTACCATATAAAAATCTACATACAGTAGCACCAAAAATATAACCGACTATCATTATTTTTTAACTCGGAAGCACTCAAATAAGTGCTAATTTGTTGGAAAAAATCTAAACAAGTCTGATGTAGGTTTTTCTGTATGCTCATTTAGTAAGATGTTTGATCACAGTATCCTCAACATATCTACAAAATGATATAATATACTGTACACAACTATACACAACTCAGCATGTAACTGGAGCTTTGTTGGAGTAAGGCACTACTGCAACTACAGAATGCATAGTTACAAAGTCCAATATGGAGAATATACCAGAAGTCCATTCCAAAAGGCAAAAATTGCCTTTTAAATTAACTGTATAATCAAGCTAAACCCAAAAGGGGTCATACAGCTTATTTGAAATCACTAAATACCAATATACTACACTGCATAAGTAAAGCAAAACTAAGTGCTCAAAATACCCAAGAACACTATTTCTTTTGCATTGAGAAGTAACAGTTCTGTTGTTATATTAAGTTCATTCTGCTTTACTTATATCTGACTGTTACAAAATTTAAACTGACTGTCCTAATAAACTGTCCAAGATAATCAATATCAATTATGAAAACATTTAGGTATGTGTCCTCCGTAGTCCTTTTATACCACCATGATTCTTGATAGCCATCATAAGTTCTTCTCGAGCATCCAACTCGGGCCCAGTCTTTGATGACACAATACGCTTTCCAGAAGCAGTTCGCCTTTCACCATCCATTGCTTTGGGTACTGGAGGTGGTGGTGGTGCCATAGGTGGTGGTGGTGGTGCCATAGGTGCTGAAGGTGGGGGTGGTGCCATAGGTGGTGATGGTGCCGTAGGCAGTGATGGTGCCATAGGTGCTGGAGGTGGTGGTGGTGCCATTGGGGGTACTGGAGGTTGTGGTGGTGGCACACTGCTAGTTTTATTTCCTGGTACTAGAGCAGGCGGGACTTGTGATGAGAATGAAGCAGGGGCTTCGAGGGGTGATGAAGCTCTCAACCCAGCTGGCACAGGTCGAAGCTGCACATTTGGAAAAGCCGGTCCAGAAGGCGGACTGATACGAGAAGGTGGAGTGCGTGCAGGTGAAATGCGAGCAGGCGATGTACGTGGGGATGAAATGCGAGAAGGTGATGTACGAGGTGGAGAGATACGGGCAGTAGCAGTACATGATGTAGGAGCTTTTGAAGTAGGCTGTGATACAGCAGCAACAAGCCTTGCAGCTGTTGGTGCCTCTGGTACCTGGGCTGACATGAGAGTTGACACAGAGCCATTCACTGCAGGTGGAGAGAGAGACGAACGGGACTGTTGTTGTGAAGGTTGTGAATTCTTTAAAGCACTTGATATAATTCTGCTGTGAGTTGTGCCTCCTTGACTGGGTGGTTCCTCTCCTAGTTGTCTGAACCCTCGCACTACTGGAGCTGTTCGGGGTGGCACTTTCTGGTCACTACTGTTTAGCTGAACTACTGATCTCACTTTGTCTTTTGGTGGTGGGGCTCCACTAGGTTGCTCACTTTTATCTGAGGAGAGAGTTACTACAGAAGTATAGCGTGGTCCTCCTACTTCAGTGTCTGCTTCCTTTGGTCTTATTACTGAGACACTGTTAGCAATCTTTGGTTGAACAGAGTTGTCATTTCCATTATAATAGTATGCTGGTGGAGGTTCATGGACAACTGCCTTTTGACCAAAGTATGTTAAAGGTTTAACCATCTCATGATCCTGGAAAAAAAAAAGAAGAGGCTTGGATAAGAAAAAATTATTAGCTAGTTACTGGAGGAACAAACATGTGTAAAGACATATAATTGAGAGTAAGCCTTTATTTTAGAAATATACAGGGAAGATTGCATCACATGGTGGTCAAGCTATAGGTGGCATAATATGTAAAGGTTATCTAGCAGTGAAGAGTTTTTACGAGGATAGTGTGGCTCAGGTTAGAGTATGTAGGAGAGAGAGAGATTATTTCCCAGTAAAAGTAGGCCTTAGACAAGGATGTGTGATGGCACCGTGGTTGTTCAATATATTTATAGATAGGGTTGTAAGAGAAGTGAATGCTAGGGTCTTGGCAAGAGGTATGGAGTTAAAAGATAAAGAATCAAACACAAAGTGGGAGTTGTCACAGTTGCTCTTTGCTGATGACAGTGCTTTTGGGAGATTCTGAAGAGAAGTTGCAGAGGTTGGTGGATGAATTTGGTAGGGTATGTAAAAGAAGAAAATTAAAAATGAATATAGGGAAGAGTAAGGTTATTAGGATAACAAAAAGATTAGGTGATGAAAGATTGGATATCAGATTGGAGGGAGAGAGTATGGAGGAGGTGAATGTATTCAGATACTTAGAAATGGATGTGTCAGCAGATGGGTCTATGAAGGATGAGGTGAATCACAGAACTGATGAGGGGAAAAGGGTGAGTGGTGCACTTAGTCTGAGGAGACAAAGAACTTTGCCTGTGGAACCAAAGAGGAGAATGTATGAGAGTATAGTTGTACTAACACTCTTGTATGAGTGTGAAGCATGAGTGATGAATGTTGCAATGAGGAGAAGGCTGGAGGCAGTGGAGATGCCATGTCTGAGAGCAATGTGTGGTGTGAATATAATGCAGAGAATTCGTAGTTTGGAAATTAAGAGAAGGTGTGGGATTACCAAAACTATTATCCAGAGGGCTGAGGAGGGGTTGTTAAGGTGGTTCGGACATGCAGAGAGAATGGAACAAAACAGAATGACTTCGAGTGTGTATAAATCTGTAGTGGAGGGAAGGCGGGGCAGGGGTCGGCCTAGGAAGGGTTGGAGGGAGGGGGTAAAGGTGGTTTTGTGTGCGAGGGGCTTGGACTTCCAGCAGGCGTGCATGAGAGTATTTGATAAGAGTGAATGGAGACAAACGGTTTTTAATACTTGACGTGCTGTTGGAGTGTGAGCAAAGTAACATTTATGAAGGGATTCAGGGAAACCGGCAGGCCGGACTAGAGTCCTGGACATGAGAAGTACAGTGTCTACACTCTGAAGGAGGGGTGTAATTGTTGCAGTTTTATAACTGTAGTGTAAAGCACCCCTCCAGCAAGACAGTGATGGAGTGAATGATGATGAATGTTTCTTTTTCAGGCCACCCTGCCTTGGTGGGAATCGGCCAATGTGTTAATAAAAAAAAAAAATCTAGCAGATGGTGTGCAAGAGGTTTTGCAAGCAAGCATCTTGATTCTGCTCAGTAGTGATGATGACCAGTTTAGACACTACCTCCTTGCCCTGTCATCCTGTCAGAATAAGTTTGGCCTTGTCCCATGCCACAAGATGTGAGAGTTTGTCTGTGTAAATGACGCATGTGCTTATGCCATGAATTCTGCATCCCTATTTTGTGCTCTTGAAGTCTGACGTTAAGGCAACGTGCAGTCTTACCATGTATTTTACCTGTCACAATCTTCACAGGGAATGGTGTACATGCTGACTTTGCCGCTGGAAGCTCTACGGAGGTTGGGGCAGATTATGTCTTTGATGGGTTTATGATTATTGCTGTATTACTGATGTGTGTGTGATGTTGATGGTTGTTTGACCAATGAGAACAGAGATGCATCATATTTCCTGCTTTTCAAATAGCAGTCTACATCATGCCTACTCTCTGGAAGTCCAGATTAAATGTTGCAATAATACCTCTAAAACCATCAAAGACATTACCTGCCCCAACCTTCACTGATCATCCAACAGCAAAGTTGGCATATTCACCTCTCATCCCATCATCTTATCATCAAAGATCACAACAATGTATCTACCACACCTGCTAGGAAAATGATAAGATGGATAATGAGAACCTTCAAAACTAGGGATACCAAGCTCATGATGATTCTCTTCAAATTGCATGTTCTCTCTAGACTGGAATATTGCTGTACACTAAAGGCCCCTTTCGAGGTAGACAAAATTGCAGACCTGGAGAATATACAGAGAACTTTCATAAAAATGTATAAGTATGATAAAGCACATAAATTACTGGTAACAGTTGAAGCTTTGTATTTCCTGGGACGGAGGCAAGAAAGATATATGATAATATACACTTGGAAAAATCCTACCAAATCTGCACACAAAAATCACTCCCTATGAAAGCAAAAGACTTGGCAGGAAATGCAACATCCCCCCCCCAATGAAAAGCAGGGGCACCACGAGTATGCTAAGAGATAACATGGTAAGTGACAGAGGCCCAAATTTGTTCAAATGTCTCCCAGAATACATAAGAGGGATTACCAATAGACCCCTGGCTGTCTTTAAGAAATGTAGACAGCCTGTACTATCAGCACAGACAGCCTATGCCGTCTGCCAGCTTAGTTCATATTTCGCGGCATTTAAGTGCTGCCCTCTGTAGGCTCACCCAGGTCGGTGGGAGGCTGGGCCCATTTGTCCTCACTCCCCGGCCGACCGACTTGATAGGCACAAGTACTCTCCCTCCACGGACTGGTTATCGATCATTCCCTCACATTGCCCGTTGTGTACTCACTCCTATCCAATTAAAGCCAAACTAGTCCATGGCCGTATCATTGCTACCTACGCTACCTCCATCGGCACTAAACCGCTGTTCAACTGCAAGAACAGCAATAACAGTGGTGACAGCGGAGTCAACGGCACTGTGGGCCTACTCTCGGGGTGGAGGGGTCGACGCCAGTCAACACCATTGTTCGATGCCCAGTCTAACCTTCACTCTAACTCTAGCGCTGTTGTAGAGAACAGCAGTTGTCAAGCCGCAGTATCCCTGTCGGCAGGCGACTGTGACTCGTGTCATGGCATCAGCGAGCAGAGTTACTGCTTGTACAAAGTATGACGTCACTTTGTCAGCTAACTCACCCACTCCTGTTATGGGGTATGTGAGCAGAGCTTTTGAAGGAGACCATGTGCTGGTTGACAACGACACATGCCGAGTCAAGGGCCTTTCCCTTGAACCGTCCTTGCACACAGTGCAACGTGGTAAGTTGCAAGTCCTTGTTGTCAACATGCACAGTCGAGAATTTCCCCTGCAGAAGAATACCTCACTTGTCGATCTTGTCAGATTCCCTCTCCCAGTGAGAGTGGAGGGTGTAGCCCCAGCTGACTTTCTCGTAAGTGCAGTTCTCCCAGGCGAGTCTGCTGCTGACTCTTCCAACACCCGGCCAGTGCAGGAAGATGATCTAGCTTTGACAGACTATCCTGAAGAAGTCCCAAAACTTCTCCAGGTTCTCAGTCATGTACGTTCTGCAGTCGCGCTAGATGGTGAGTCGATGGGTTTGACCCCACCGATCTCTCACCGTATTCCACTTGACAAAGGTACTAAACCCATTTATGTACCTGCATATAGCCTGCCACATGCGCAAAGAGTCTTCGCTGAAGAACTCATTACACGGATGCTCCGTGATGGAGTTATTGAGGAGTCCACTTCCCCATGGAATGCTCCTCTCATTCTGGTTCCCAAGAAAGACGGAACCTCATGCCCTGTTATCGATTACAGGAAACTGAATGCATGTACAATCCCAGACCGCTTTCCATTGCCAGTTCTGAACGACCTGTTCCAGAACATCGATGATAATAAGGTCTTTTCAACTCTTGATCTTCTTCAAGGGTTCTGGCAGATACCCCTCGATAATGAGAGCAAAGAGTTGACAGCTTTCTCTACGTCGACCGGTCATTACCAGTTCAGGAGGATGCCCTTCGGCTTGCGCGGAAGTCCAGTCACATTTAGTCGTTTGATGACGACAATTTTCCGTACCCTCCTAGGTGGCACGCTCATGGTCTACCTAGATGATCTCATAGTTATGTCACAAGATGTCCCGACACATCTCGAGAAACTTGACAAGGTATTGGACAAGCTAGCTCAGGCAAACCTTAAGATAAAGCTCGCCAAATGTCATTTCCTCCGGAAGGAAATAAAATTTCTGGGTCACGTAGTGACTCAGAATGGCATAAAGACAGACAAGTCTAAAATCTCGGCCGTGCAGAAATTCCCCAGACCCATGACGGCGGATGCAGTCCGGTCATTCATAGGCCTGGCGAGTTTCTACCGCACCTTTATCGCAGGTTTCTCCACCACTGCTGCACCCCTGACATGCTTACTCAAGAAGGATGCCCCTTTTGAGTGGACATGTGATCAAGAACGAGCTTTTGTCACTCTCAAGAACAAGTTAACATCAGCCCCAACCCTTAGATTCCCCGATTTCACCAAGGCATTTACCTTGACAACTGATGCCAGCAAAGTTGGCATCTGTGCAGTCTTGTCACAGGAATCTAATGGTAAGCAACAGCCTATTGCCTATGCTAGCTGTGTCCTTACTAAAGCGGAAGTCAATTATTCAGTGACAGAGCTAGAAGCTTTAGCCATTGTATGGGCCTCAAGTCATTTTCGGGATATCATCTACCATTATCCTATCAAGATTTACACAGATCATCTACCTTTATTGGCCCTTTTTACTAATAAGAATCTCTTGGGAAAGCATGCTCAGTGGTCGCTCACGTTCAATGACTACAACCCTGAAATTTGCTATGTCCCAGGTAAGCAAAATGTTGTAGCTGATGCCCTGTCGAGGCATATAGCATTTGTGAGTGTCGACAACTTGTTCTCTGTTGAGGATCTTGAGAGAGCCCAACGACAGAACCCTGTGTGGTCTCCAGTCCTTCGTTTCCTGACCAAGGAGGACGTTGACTTACAGGTCAAGTCTCCCGTTCCACTGAAGGATTTGGTGGTCAACCAAGGAGTACTGTGCCGTGTTGCACAGCTGGTGGACCCTGGCAGAACCATATACCAACTGGTGATACCGGAGTCCATGATACCAGCTACTCTTAGGTTGATCCATGATGTCCCAGGTGTAGCGCACCCCGGGAAGGACCACAGTATCAAACAGGCATGAATGAAATATTTCTGGCCTAAGATGGCAGCGGATATTGCCAAGCATGTACACCAGTGTGTTGTTTGCCTACAGCACAAGGTTGCTGTTACAGGTCCTAACCCCATTCTAAAGTATCCTATTACAAAGGAGCCCTGGGAGAGAACTTCTGTCGACCTGTTGGTGAACTTCTCGACCTCGGAGAAGGGAAATAAGCACCTGCTTTTAATGGTAGATAACTTGACGCGGTACAGTGAATTAGTACCCATTCCTGATAAAACTGCCGAAACTGTTGTTAATGCTTTCCGTGAGCATGTCGTTCTCCGTCATACCTGCCCACGTGTCCTTCTGTCAGACAATGGGTCTGAGTTCATAAATGCCATAATGCAGGATCTTTGCTCCAGATTTAACATTCACCAAGCGCCAGTAGCTCCACGCCACCCTGCAAGTAATGGTCTTGCTGAACGTACAAATCGCAAAGTCCTGGAGGTGCTCAGGGTAACCGTTAACCCAAGTTGTACTACATGGGATGAGGCTATCCCAGATGTTCAGTGTACATTAAACTCCTCCCTCAACAGCTCGATCGGTATGGCTATGACAAGCACTTACCATACGAAATTCTGTTTGCTCCGCCTCGACCTACTTACGATACTGATAACCCCAGTGTAGTGAAGATGCGGACAACGCAGCTTGTTTTCCAGCGGGTACAAGAGAACCTTATGAAAGCTACTGATTGGTTCACGTCTGAGCGCAATGCCCTCGCCAAGGAAAGCAAAGTGGAACCAGGTTGTAAAGTTATGTTGCTCAACCCAGTGCAGACCCTAGGTATTACCTGGAGTTTACCTGGAGAGAGTTCCGGGGGTCAACGCCCCCGCGGCCCGGTCTGTGACCAGGCCTCCTGGTGGATCAGAGCCTGATCAACCAGGCTGTTGCTGCTGGCTGCACGCAAACCAACGTACAAGCCACAGCCCGGCTGGTCAGGAACCGACTTTAGGTGCTTGTCCAGTGCCAGCTTGAAGACTGCCAGGGGTCTGTTGGTAATCCCCCTTATGTATGCTGGGAGGCAGTTGAACAGTCTCGGGCCCCTGACACTTATTGTATGGTCTCTTAACGTGCTAGTGACACCCCTGCTTTTCATTGGGGGGATGTTGCATCGTTTGCCAAGTCTTTTGCTTTCGTAGTGAGTGATTTTCGTGTGCAAGTTCGGTACTAGTCCCTCGAGGATTTTCCAGGTGTATATAATCATGTATCTCTCCCGCCTGCGTTCCAGGGAATACAGGTTCAGGAACCTCAAGCGCTCCAAGTAATTGAGGTGTTTTATCTCCGTTATGCGCGCTGTGAAGGTTCTCTGTACATTTTCTAGGTCAGCAATTTCACCTGCCTTGAAAGGCGCTGTTAGTGTGCAGCAATATTCCAGCCTAGATAGAACTAGTGACCTGAAGAGTGTCATCATGGGCTTGGCCTCCCTAGTTTTGAAGGTTCTCATTATCCATCCTGTCATTTTTCTAGCAGATGCGATTGATACAATGTTATGGTCCTTGAAGGTGAGATCCTCCGACATGATCACTCCCAGGTCTTTGACGTTGGTGTTTCGCTCTATTTTGTGGCCAGAATTTGTTTTGTACTCTGATGAAGATTTAATTTCCTCATGTTTACCATATCTAAGTAATTGAAATTTCTCATCGTTGAACTTCATATTGTTTTCTGCAGCCCACTGAAAGATTCGGTTGATGTCCGCCTGGAGCCTTGCAGTGTCTGCAATGGAAGACACTGTCATGCAGATTCGAGTGTCATCTGCAAAGGAAGACACTGTGCTGTGGCTGACATCCTTGTCTATGTCGGATATGAGGATGAGGAACAAGATGGGAGTGAGTACTGTGCCTTGTGGAACAGAGCTTTTCACCGTAACTGCCTCGGACTTTACTCTGTTGACGACTACTCTCTGTGTTCTGTTAGTTAGGAAATTATAGATCCATCGACCGACTTTTCCTGTTATTCCTTTAGCACGCATTTTGTGCGCTATTATGCCATGGTCACACTTGTTGAAGGCTTTTGCAAAGTCTGTATATATTACATCTGCATTCTTTTTATCTTCTAGTGCATTTAGGACCTTGTCGTAGTGATCCAATAGTTGAGACAGACAGGAGCGACCTGTTCTAAACCCATGTTGCCCTGGGTTGTGTAACTGATGGGTTTCTAGATGGGTGGTGATCTTGCTTCTTAGGACCCTTTCAAAGATTTTTATGATGTGGGATGTTAGTGCTATCGGTCTGTAGTTCTTTGCTGTTGCTTTACTGCCCCCTTTGTGGAGTGGGGCTATGTCTGTTGTTTTTAGTAACTGTGGGACGACCCCCGTGTTCATGCTCCCTCTCCAAACTTGTCCCAAAATTCGTGGGTCCTTACCATGTCCTCCGACAGCTCCGTAGCAATAAGTTCGAGGTGAGGGAGATTGCTACTGGAACTATCAAAGAAGCCCACCTTGATCACATGAAGTATGTGGACCATGTGCAGGCCGAAGCAGAGCTGGAGTCGCGTGCGTTGCAATGCCACAATCAGACCAATGCTAGCAACAACCCGTCTACTCCTTCTCCCACTACTACTGTTCCTGAAGACGGCCCAGTAAGGCTCCATACTTATGGACTGCGACCCAGGACAACAGTACATTTCTGTGACATTGATGTACCTACTGACTTGTCTGACTCCTACGCTAGTTATGCTAATTGTTTGCTTGCAGAAATGGGTATAAATGTGCACACATTGTATAGCTAGTTGATAATGGAGTCAGGGTGGACATCATCATGTAATTATGTAAATACTTTTAGAAGGGTACCCAGAGTGTAATGAATTCCATGGATATGGTATTATTGTAGTTATGTGCACCCAGTGTCTTTTAAAAGCCTGTATGTATTACGGTCAGGGCAGTGCTGCCCTCCGAGTCACATGTCACACCTTAGGAAATGCTACTGTCAGTCATTGTTTGCAGATGTGAGGGTGCAACAGCGTTCGTAGAAGAGTGGTCAAGCCGGATGTTTAGACCTGTGGACAACCTGCTATATAGAAGATTTTAGTTCTAGTGCTGACGTCTCCGGACTCCCTCCTCAATGAAGCAGCGCGGGCAAGCCAGTTTTCTCTTCCCCTGGATGGGAGAGTTTTTTTTTTTTTTTGCCTGTTGCATTTTTATGTCCAATTTTGATTTACAAGTGAGCGAAAGCCAGTTTCTCTCTGGGGTAGCTAGTGTAAGTAATTCCTTTGCACCTACGGGCCCACCAGTATTGTCCCGACGAGGTGCGTGGCCGAGCAAATGTAGACAGCTTGTACTATCAGCAAAGACAGCTTATGAAGTCTGCCAGCTTAGTTCATATTTCGCGGCATTTAAGTGCTGCCCTCTGTAGGCTCACCCAGGTCGGTGGGAGGCTGGGCCCATTCGTCCTCACTCCCCGGCCGACCGACTTGATAGGCACAAGTACTCCCCCTCCACGGACTGGCTATCGGTCATTCCCTCACATTGCCTGTTGTGTACTCACTCCTATCCAATTAAAGCCAAACTAGTCCATGGCCGTATCATTGTTACCTATGCTACCTCCATCGGCACTAAACCGCTGTTCAACTGCAAGAACAGCAATAACAGAAAGCAGTGAACAGGCACAAAGTCAGTACCTCACCAGCCAGGCTCGTACATCATTTACGTGTGGCCAGCAGTAACAGCCTGGTTGATCAGGCCCTCATCCACCACAAGGCCTCGTCATGGACTGGGCCACAGGGGTGCCGATTCCCAAAACTCCCTCCAGGTATACAATGTACATATAGAAATCTTATTATTATTACATTACATTATTACTGTTGTACCCTCGTTTGCAAGGTAATGAACAAATTGTAGGAACTATGATGTACTTACATTATTTTGCACTTTGCATCTGCATATATCAATTTTTCTTTAGGCCACCAATCCATTTTTTATCTTAAATACCTACGAATGATTTTTAACTTACTTTATTAGCTTACCATATAAATAAAAGAAAGTGAAAAAGTGAACATAGATAAAAGTAAGGTGATGAGGGCATCAAGTGATTAGAAAAAAACAGTTTACCCCATTGGAGAGAGGGAGTATAGAAGAAGTGAATGTGTTCAGATATTTGGGAGTTGACTTGTCAACAGATGGGTTTATGAAGGATGAGGTTAACCATAGAACTGATGAAGGAAAAAAGGAGAGTGGTGCTGAGAGGTATCTGTGGAGACAAAAAAAGTGCTATCCATGGAGGTAAAGAGGGAAATGTACAAGAGTATACTGGCATCAACAATCTTATATGGGTGTGAAGCATGGGTTGTAGATGCTGCAGCGAGGAGGAGGCTGGAGGCAGTGGAGATGTCATGTCTAAGGGCAATGTGTGGTGCAAATATTAGGCAGAGAATTTGTAGTATGGAAATTAGAAGGTGTGGAATTACTAAAGGTATTAGTCAGAGGGCTGAAGAAGGGTTGTTGAGTTGGTTTGGTCATTTAACTCTTAAACTGTCCAAACAAATTTACGTTCACATGCGTAGTGCTCCAAAAGTAGATCTACGTTTTTTTACATATTTTCAAATTTAACAAAAAAAAAGTAGATCTAAGTGTTTTTTACACGTTTTCAAATGTAAAAAAAAGTAAAGAAGATCTACTTTTTTACATACTTTCAAATGTTGAAAAAACGTAGATCTACGTTTGGACAGTTTAAGGGTTAAAGAGGATGGAACAAAGTAGAATAACTTGGAGAGCATATAAATCTGTAGTGGAAGGAAGGTGGGGTAGGGTGTCGTCCTAGGAAAGATTTGAGAGAGGGGCTAAAGGAGTTTTTGTGGGAGAGGGGCTTGGACTTCCAGCAAGTGTGCCTGAGTGTGTTAGATAGGAGTGAATGGAGATGGATGGTTTTTGGGACCTGACAAGCTGTTGGAGTATGAGCAGGGTAATGTTTTGTGAAGAGATTCAGGGCCAGACTTGAGTCCTGGAAGTTGAAAGTACAATGCCTGCACTTTAAAAGGGTTCGTATCTGAGCGCCTCTGCCAAGACAATGATTATATATGAATGATGGCGAAAGTACTGAACGATGATCAAAGTTTTTTCTTTCTTTTTGAGTTTTTCTTTCTTTTTGGGTCACCCTGCCTCAGTGGGAAATTACCGAAGTGTTGAAAAAAAATATACGTACAGTGGACCCCTGGTTTACGATATTATTTCATTCCAGAAGCATGTTCAGGTGCCAGTACTGACCGAATTTGTTCCCATAAGGAATATTGTGAATTAGATTAGTTCATTTCAGACCCCCAAACATACACATACAAACGCACTTACATAAATACACTTACATAATTGGTCGCATGGGAGCTGATCGTAAACTGGGGGTCCACTATATATGCAAAACTCTAGTGTACCTAAAGTTCTTAAGTAAGAGGTAGGGAACTGACTTATTTATTGGAAATGCTCATAAAAAGTTTAAATTTATAGACTGTAACTGTTGCACTAAGCAACAGAAAGCTGTACAGCAGGCCTACTAGCCATTTTAGGTAGTTTGTACTCAAACCCATCCATTACATACACCTACATTTCTTTTACCGAACCAGCACTTTTCTGTATGAGAGCATAAGACCTATGGCTGGAGGAGCCTTGCTGTAGGTCTTCTGTTCCAAGCTAGATGCATCCTCTTCTCACCCACCCACAAGCTAAATGCCTTATTTGTATATAATTACTGTACAAAGAGCTCTCACCTGTGGAGGAGAATCTTGACGAGAGTTTCGTCGAGGAGGCCGGGTGGGTTCAGACACTTCCTGGTTGTTCTGCATACCTATATTTTGACTCTTTCCTTCCAGTTCTCGCCAAAAGGCTGTCTTATCTGGCTGAGGTACAAACTGAGGCTTTGGTGGTTGTTGCTGTGGCTGTGGTTGCCACTGCTGCTTTGGTTGTTGTAGTGGCTGCTGCTGCAGTAGTGTTTGTTGCTGATGTTGCTCCGGTTGCTGCTGCTGTACAAATTGAGCAAACTGCTGTTGCTGATCAGGCGAGAGAAACTGATACTCTAGTGGTTGAGTAACCTGAGCCTGCTGCTGCTGCGGAACCCTCTGGTAAGGCCTAGTCTCGGGCTTCACAGTGTCTGCTGGACGAGAATAACCTCTAGGACCTACAAAAGTGGTGCGTGAAGGAGTTCTTTGGCACTCCTCTAATACAGGATGAGAGGAGAGGTCCTGAGTAGACTGTGAACGTGGAGCAGATGTAACATAGTCACGATCTTGGTACACTCCCACAGACTGAGGTGGTCGTTCCATCCATGCCCCAACACTTACACTTGGCTCCTCCCCCCACCTGTAGTAAAAATATAATTAATGAATTCAAGGAGTATTCAAATCAATTACTGCTACAGTAATAGCATAGCTTTCCCAGACACAAACTGTTGTCACTGTTTACAGTGTTTATGTTAAACTTTAAATATTTCTTGAAAGAATTCTACAAGCTGCTTTACTTTTCCTTAACTAGCAACAAGTTTGCTTGAAATACTGATCTATCTGTTGATGGCTCCAAGGGTTACTGTTCCTGTGATCTGGTACCAAATCAGGCTTCCTAGTTGATGTTATGCTGTTTAATCAGACTATTGGTGCTAACTACACACATTTCAAGCTGGATGATCAGAAACTAATGATATATACACACACACACAATTTTAATTAGATACAGAAGACAGCCACCTTTTGTACATGCTGGGTTCCAAAACTGGCACTGTACACAGAAAAAACACGATGAATGGAGTTATCAACTTATGGAAAAAATTGGGTTACATGCTGTGACACCTCAAGCCATACAATTTTTTTTTTCAATTCTTAAACCATCATATTAATAAAGTTTTTGACAATTTATCTTGCAGAGGTAAGCCAACCAAAGTAAATAATTATAGGCTAATATCCAACTTGCCATTACTATCTAAAATCTTTGAAAATAAATCAAAAGTTTACTCTTTACTAGTGTCTCAATATACTCAACCCCCTGTCAGTTTGATTTTAGCCCCCCCCCCCAAAATACACATTATACCATTATAAAAATGCTTGAAGTGCTTTATGTAGGTCTTGAAAATAATGAATATTCTCTGGGCCTCTTCATAGACCGGTGAAAAGCTTTCGAAAGAGTGGACCTCAACATCCTGAACCTTAGGCTAGAACATTATGGGGTCTTGCATACCTAAATTCTTATTTTAGCAACAGACACCAATATGTGTCCATTAATAGCATAACTTCATCAACTCAGCCTGTTGATGTAGGAGTACCTCAGGGCAGTGATCTTGGCCCTTTGCTCCTACTTATATACATACATCAATAATCTCCCCACTGCATCTCATCTCCCTGAACCTGTTCTGTCCACAGATGACATAACTTTTGTCATCTCTCACTCAAATCCAACTTCTCTCAACAATACTGTTAATGCTGAGCTCCTATAAATCTGTGAATACATGCATATAAGCACAGTAAAGATTCATTGTGGAAATATTCTCACAAAACCTAGCTTGAGCATTATGAAACAAACACTACTACTAATATAATACCAAGCAGCACAAACTAATTCTAGGATCTCCTTAACATAATCAAGACAGCAATATGCTATGTCAAACAAAACCAGCTTTCATCTAATTCTGTCTGTTCTTCTTCCAGCCTTTCTTCAACTCCCATACATAATTGGTAACATATATTGTCCCATTTTATTTGTATTGTAATTTAAGTAACTTGCTATATCTTCATCTCTATTCAATTACTCCACAAAACTGAAGATCACCGAGTAATAATAGGTAATTGTTTTTGTAACTGACCAACTGTCATTAGCTACCTTCTTTAATGTACTTATGAAAGCGGTTAACTGAATAAGAAGTCCCAATGAAGTCTTACTTAATAGTTTATGTCTAGATCTTGAGTAACTTTTAAGCCTTATGATTAGTTGCCCAAAATGTACTGCATAATTAGTGGCTTATGTGCCTACCAATGTATTAATTCACGTAAACTATGTTACATATTTGTACAGCATAAAATACTGATAGATCACGTTCATTAGCAATGTAATATCTTCTGTCTGATTGATTTTCTTCCAGCAATTGTACCTTCCCTCACAAAACACTAGGGAGAAAAATCAAGCAAAGTTACTTTAGGCATTAAAGATTATGTTTTTTCTTGGTAATCTCCTCATGGGAGGTTCCTTGACCCTGGTGAGGGGCTCTTGATCTAGGGAATTGGATCTGTGCTCCAGTTCCCTGAATTAAGCCTGAATAATTCCATCCCCCCCACAGGTGCTGTATAATCCTATGGGTTTAGTGCTTCCCCCTTGATTACAATAATAATAATTTTCTTGGTAATACACCCATTAACATAAACCTTGCCCTAATAGGTCATTTCTTTCTGAACAAGAGTGGAATTTTAATATGCAGTTCTTGTACCATGAACACATGCTTTTTTATGACTCACGAAATCGTAATGACACGATTGCAAACAAACCATACCACGGGCGGGGATAGAACCCACGATCAGAGAGTCTCAAAACTCCAGACCGTCACGTTAGCCACTGAGACTCTCTGATCGCAGGTTCTATCCCCGCCCGTGGTATGGTTTGTTTGCAATCGTGTCATTATGATTTCGTTAGTCATGTTGACAGCTTTAAGGGGACTTGAGCTAGAGTTCGTCACGGCCACGCTAGCTGGAGATTCGTCTGTAAAAACTTGCATTTGTGGTCACAGTGGTGCCTATGCTAACCTTCCTATGGTGTAGAAATATACCTAGTTGGACCAATCGTATTGTGGCTAGCTGGTCCAGTGGCTAACGCGACGGTCTGGAGTTCCGAGACTCTCTGATCGCAGGTTCTATCCCCGCCCGTGGTATGTTTTTTTTTTTTATGCTTCTTTTATTTTGCAGTTCTCTGTATTTCTCTGAAGCTCATCCTTAATGAGATGAAGTGCAGTTTCAAGACAGGAAGCTTGAAAGGAGACAGTGAAACTAGTAATGTTAACAACAGCATCTGAAAGTTGTTGCTCCTCAAATTGAAAGACAAAGTGAAACATAGAATACATAAGGAGAAATAAGGTGAGCAGTTTGTTTAATCATCTGTAGAAAGGAAATTTATCTATGGAGACAAAAGAGGGAATGTACCAGGATACAGTGGTACCAGTACTTTTATATTAACATCAGGCTTGGGTTTTGAATGCTGCATCAGTGAGGCCGGAGGTAGAGATGCCATGTTTGAATGCAATACTTGATGTGAATATCATGCAAGAGATGCCATGTTTGAATGTAATACTTGATGTGAATATCATGCAGAGAATTCAGTACAGAAATTAAAAGGTGATGTAGGTGTCAAGGGTATAATTAGGAGGGCTGAGGAGGGATTGCTGATGCAGTTTAGGTATGCAAAGAGTATGGAGGGTCATAGAATGATGAAAATACATAAATCTGGGGTGGAAAGCAGATGAATGGGTCATCCCAGGAATGGTTGGAGGGAGAGGGGCAATGGAGGTTGAGTTTTTGGGCTGAAGCATCCAGCATCCTTGTGTGTACATATTAAATAAGAGTGAATGAATACAAGTGATTTTTAATGTGTTGTTGGAGCCTGAGTAAGGTGACTTTTATGAAAGGATTCAGGGAAACCAGTAAGCCAGATATGACTCCTGAAGGTGGGAAGGGCAGTACCTGCACTTTGAAGCAGAGTTGGGGATGTTACAGTTTGGAGTGTTACATGAATTATGATGTCAGAAAACCTCTAGCATGACAACATCTGCATGAATGATGGTGAATTCATTTTATCTTATTTTATGTCACTCAACCTTGGTTGAAGATGGCCAGTGCATTAAAAAAATTTAAACAGTTTGCAAATAGGGAAATTTTAGAATCTAACAGGGAGTCTATATTTTTTGAGTCAAATGCATGGGATGGCAAAGAGTTATTTGTTACTTGCAAGTTCCTAAGAATTCTAGATCTGGGTTTCTATTTGTATTATCTGACCTGTATATATAGTAGGCACAGTTTTTTGAAGAGTTTTGACAGATTTGAGGTGATCTGCTGTTGTAGATCTTTATACACTCATACCACAAGTGAGGTAATGATAGATTGAAGAATAGTACAGAGTGAGCAATGAAGTTTGAGGGACATGGCAGCATATAGCTAAACAAATATATAAATAGGAAATTAACCATTTCAGTGGCATTCATGTAGAACTATGTCATTGAGGCCAGGGCCCCTCATGTAATTCTACATCATGAGCTCAGCTCACTCGGATAAGCTGTGAGCAGTAAATTTTGGCCTAGACGAGACAGAATGGGTCTACACAGTGAATATGCACAGTATAAACAAATTCTACCCCAAGCGTTGAATAATGGGAAAACAAAACTCTGACCATGTGTTTAGTTGAAAATAGTGACGTAGTTTTTTAGGATAGATTTTATGGTTTTATTGGCTGTTTCTTGATACCATTTGATAGAATGGAAGACATACTACTGAAATGGAAATAATTTTGGTTGGCTTCAGGACTGGAAGTACTGTAGCTTAAAATCCTGGTTATATTTTATTGACCAGGAAATAGAGTAAGTCTTCTATTTTTGTGCATCATGAATTCCAAACAAATGGTAAGGGTAATAGAGGAGAGGCCCAGAGACATGATAAATGAAGAGTGGAAATGTTTTAGTGCCAGTAATATCTACACTTTATTTTGTATTATTTTTAAGTTATTTTTTAAATGTGTAAAATTGGCCAAATTACCGAATTCTGTGCACTTTATAGCGTAGTTGTAACAGCTGAATTGGCAATTATAGCGTAGTTGTAACAGCTGAATTGGCAATTTCTTCTTCTCAATACACAGAATAGAAGGCATACTAACAAAATAGATAAGAATTTGTTCACACTTAAGTCAGCAAAATCACCAATGCGTAATTGCGCCCAGGCCGCTAACTTTGCACCTGTGTTATACACAAGTTTTCCATCAATTTTCATACTTTCAGTGTAATTACCTTCAGAAAAAAAAAAACGGACACTAGGAACAATTCATTTTGGGAGGTCAGAATAAGAGGAATAGTCAAACACAAGATATGTTAAATAATGTGCATCATCATCACTGTAGTTAGCCTTACCTCCTTGGCTGAGCATTGCTGGGCCTTCCAAAGTCACTGGTAGAGAGCTGGCTCATGCTTGTGGTAATATTTTGGTTCAGACTAGGTATAGAATTTGTGCGTACCTGGAGTAAAAAAAGAAAATTCCTGCTCTGTACTGTATGTGGAGTTTATTTACCTACTCTGATTTCCAAAATTAACTGTTCATTTATTTATTTTGTATCTATGACTGGGATGGAATAATGTATTCTCAAGTCAAATTGTAGTTACTTTCAAAGTTCAAAGACTTAAATAAATAGGAAATACTGAAGAAACATTCTACGTACTTGCTGGTATAGCTAACAGTGCCAACTTGTTGGGAAAAAAAAAAAATCATGAAGGAAGCACTAAACCTGTTTGGGTTATGTAGTGCCTGCAAAAAGGGAGGCAATATGATATGATTCAAGTTAGAGTAGCTCTAATTCATTTACCAGCATCAAAAATTCCCTTGAAGGGAACAAGCAGAGCAAGTGCCACTCAAGTATATGAAGAAAAAAATAAGCAGAGCAGAAATAAAACACAACACAATTTAAAAAAATAATCTGTAGTCACTGAATATACAATGCAGAGATAAAGAAAATGAAGTGAAGAATAGAAGCATAGGTGAAGCATAGTAGCTAGAAAAGTAATCCTCACGTACAACCAACCAGAGCTTGGTAAGGAGATCCATCCCAGAAAATGGCATTAAGATTAACCTAACATGGCAGTAAAGTATGGGAGATATGTTTCACCCCAATTTGACCATTTAACTTACCCCAAAGAGAAATCTCACAAAGACATGAGAGAGAGGGTATAGAGGAGAAAGGCTTCCTCACTGACTGATACAAATGCTTACCAGCTGTTTTCTAAAGCATTTTTTTTTTCAACAAATCGGCAGTATCCCACCAAGGCAGGGTGGCCCAAAAAAGAAAAACGGAAGTTTCTCTTTTAAAATTTAGTAATTTATACAGGAGAAGGGGTTACTAGCCCCTTGCACCTGGCATTTTAGTCGCTTCTTACAACAAGCAGTTATTGCCTTCAATAAAACATGATATACTTGCCAATAAAAGTGAGCATTTATAACCATTGTTGTTTTTAACACACTAGCCATATCCCACCGAAGCAGTGACCCAAAACAGAAGAAACACTTTCACCATCATTCACTCCATTGCTGTCTTGCCAGAGGGGTGCAAATACTACAGGTCAAAACTACAAACATCCCAACCCCTCCTTCAGAGTGCTGGCAATGTACTATTTATTAATATGAAAGAAGGATGAAGGGTGGAAAGGAAAGAAGTAAACATATCTATCAACTGGTAACTGCTAATACACAAGCACAATACCTTCAGTAAAGCCTCTATTATTAAACTAACCAAGACAGGTAAATATTGATAAATTTTAAATAAATTGAAATGAGAATCTTACCATATTGTGAAAGGAAGAAATGGTGTAAAAAGTACTGGTAGTTGAGTCAGCATTCTTGCTATTGCTATTTAATGGGCATATTAACCCAGCCACAGTATACAAAACATTTCAACATGAGTAGCCCCAATTAATGTGTCTTTAATTTGAATTTCGTTATTAGCACTAATTTTTTGTGATGTTACAAGAAAAATTTAAGGTAAGAGCTGGTCAAAATATCAATCATGATTAACCAGTAGACTGCAGAGAAGTTTCTAGTATATTACAAGATGACCAGCAGCCATGCCTTGCAAGAGAGATCTTTCTTACTTTACAACACACAACACTAACTGGAACAAAATGGGAGTTGACACAGTTACTTTTTGCTGATGATACTGTGCTTTTGTGAGATTCTAAAGAAATGTTGCAAAGGTTAGTGGACGAGTTTGGGAAGGTGTGTAAAGAAAGTTGAAAGTGAACATAGATAAAATTAAGGTGATAAGGGTATCAAACAAGTTAGGTAAGAAAAAACTTTGATATCACATTGGAGGGAGGGAGTATGGAAGAAGTGAATGTGTTCGGATATTTGGGAGTAGATCTGTCAGCAGATGGGTTTATGAAGGACGAGGTTGACCACAGAATTGTGAAGGAAAAAAGGCAGTGGTGCAATGAGGTATCTGTGGAGACAAAAAAAAAAAAAAAAAAAAAAAAAGTCATCCATGGAGGATAAGAAGGTAATGTACAAGTGTATAGTGGTACCAACACTCTTATATGGGTGTGAAGCATGGGTTGTAGATACTGCAGCAAGGAAGAGGCTGGAGGCAGTGGAGATTTCATGTCTAAGGACAATGTGTGATGTAAATATCATGCAGAGAATTCGTAGAGTGGAAATTAGGAGGTGCAGAGTTACAAAAACGGTATTATTCAGAGGGCTGAAGAGGGGTTGTTGAGGTGGTTTGGTCATTTAGAGAGGTTGGAGCAAAACAGAATGACTTGGAGGGTGTATAAATCTGTAGTGGAGGGGTACGAGTCATTCTAGAAAAGGATGGAGGGAGGCGGTAAAGCAGGTTTTGTGTGCAAGGGGCCTGGATATGCAGCAGGCACGCCTGAGCGTGTTAGACAGGAGTGAATGGAGACTAATGGCTTTGGGGACCTGACAAGCTGTTGGAGTATGAGCAGGGGAATATTTTGTGGAAGGATTCAGGGAAACTGGTTAGCCAGACTTGAGTCCTGGAGGTGGGAAGTATAATGCCTGCACTTTAAAGGAGGGGTTTGGGATATTGGCTGTTTAGAGTGACATCTAAACTGTCATATCTGTGCACCACTGCCAAGACAGTGATTATGTGTGAATGACTGTGAAAGTGTTTCTTCTTTTTGGGTCACCCTGCCTCAGTGGGAGACAGCCTAGATGCTGAGAAAAAAAAAAATCTTTAAAAATGAAAAGAAGTCAGCACACCCCTGGTCCAAGACTTAATTAATTTTAATTTAAAACTAAGTAATATATTATTGAGCAAACACATGCTACTGACTGGGAGAAGTTAACCACTTCAGCATGATCAAGACTCATCTTGGGGTTCAGGCCCCAAAATGTTGCTGTGCTTGCAGCTGCAAATGTTGCTGCTTGTGCTGCATAAGCATTCCAAATTAACAGCTTTAAAATTGTGGATTAACAAAATAAATGTTAATTTAATTCACATTTTAATAAGTGAAAGAAGGGTTGATGGATAGATGGGTACTGCAAACCACAGACAACTTCCTGCACCAGTTACTGGTGACATCCAGTGCCAGCATCCAAACCAAGTCTCAAGGAATTTAATGGAAACCTACACTATTTCTAAATTAATAAACAGCTTAAGACTGGCATAATAAATATGGATAATAATTAATTACTCTGTAAGGATGATACAGTGAATATATTTTTGAAGCAAGTAAAATATAAAAGTAATCTAAGTGAAGAAGTATTAACTCTTATTGTGAACAAAATCAAATTTGCAGCAACAAAAACAAGTAAAAATTGAGAATCAGTATAATTTTCCCATGGTGCTGCAGAAATTTTTTTAAAATGAACATGGATAATAAAATTAGATCACTGACGATGTGGTTTAATCTCACAAAAGTAATCAAAGCCAGTCAAACCCTGTTATATTGGACCTGATTAACAAAAAATTTAACTATGGCAAGCTTGCTACTTCAGTGCTCAACCCTTTCAGGGTCATTGCCATACATGTACAGCTTGAGAGCCAGGGTCTGTGCTGTACTTATATGACAAAATTCTAGCACCTCCAAATCGAGTGGAAGAAAGCTGGTAGGACTACATATGAAAGAATGGGTCTGTGTGGTCAGTGTGTGCAGTATAAAAAAAAAAAAATCTTAAAGCATGCAGTGCATAATGAGAAAAAAACTCCGACCATGTACAGGTCCGCCATCATAAATCCGGCAATCAGTTATTCGGTTCCTTCAGTTATTCGGCACTAATTTTGGTTAGCATAATATCAAATTTCCAGGGTCGCCACACCAACCTGCTGGTACTGTTTGGTGGCGCTACTTGCTGCATAAGTCATTCCAATTTCTTTTTCTCCATTTACTGTTTTAACCTGCTTATTTTTAGCCCTATCCATGGTTCCAATGAATAAAAGAAATGCTTCTCATTATGTAAAGCACCAACACAGTACATTATCCATTAAAGATAAGGTGGCTTTGAAGCCACTGTCAGTTGTCATGAGCTCAGTCTCATGATGCAGAATATGCTTTATTATTACACTAATATCAACACTACAGCTTATTTGCCTATCACAATTGATCTAATATGACATAATAAACAATATAAATAACATAAAACACGTTAAATACTCCAGAATAAAAAATACTTGGCATAACACCGAACAGTTCGACGGAGGTATGAAGAGGAAATGGCATACAAATACCATTTTCCTATCCCTGTCTTGGGGGCTTATATTAAGAGAAAATGGAGCATAGCACAGGGCTAACTGTGATATACACTCGTACTGCACCATAAACCTGAAACAAAAAAGTTATTTTCTCTATATAGATTATCACACATAGCAGCATATGTGTAGAGAACCTAGGATAACTCAAAAAAGTCAACGTGGCTTGTTTCTAGTACCTGGCTTGGGTTAGCCATATATGATTTTTGGTAAATATTTGATTCCCAGCCAGGGTAGAAACATTAGGCGTGTTTCTTTACACCTGTTGTCTATGTTCACCCATCAGTAAATAGGTACCCGGGTGCTAGCCGACTGGTGTGGGTGTTATCCTGGGACACTGACCTAATTTTCTTGAAATACTCTGCATAACAAGCGGCTTTCTATATAGTATGTCACTGATGTCAGCTAGGTCTGTATACCTTGTATATGTACATGTGGTAAATAAAGATATTATTATTATTTTTATTATTATATTATTATTTTCTCAGTTGTTTGTTGGGTTATCTTACTGAAACTTAGGCAATGTATGATGGAAAGATACTTCTTAATTTTTATTTTTTATTATCACACTGGCCGATTCCCACCAAGGCAGGGTGGCCCGAAAAAGAAAAACTTTCACCATTATTCACTCCATCACTGTCTTGCCAGAAGGGTGCTTTACACTACAGTTTTTAAACTGCAACATTAACACCCCTCCTTCAGAGTGCAGGCACTGTACTTCCCATCTCCAGGACTCAAGTCCGGCCTGCCGGTTTCCCTGAACCCCTTCATAAATGTTACTTTGCTCACACTCCAACAGCACGTCAAGTATTAAAAACCATTTGTCTCCATTCACTCCTATCAAACACGCTCACGCATGCCTGCTGGAAGTCCAAGCCCCTCGCACACAAAACCTCCTTTACCCCCTCCCTCCAACCTTTCCTAGGCTGACCCCTACCCCGCCTTCCTTCCACTACAGACTGATACACTCTTGAAGTCACTCTGTTTCGCTCCATTCTCTCTACATGTCCGAACCACCTCAACAACCCTTCCTCAGCCCTCTGGACAACAGTTTTGGTAATCCCGCACCTTCTCCTAACTTCCAAACTACGAATTCTCTGCATTATATTCACACCACACATTGCCCTCAGACATGACATCTCCACTGCCTCCAGCCTTCTCCTCGCTGCAACATTCATCACCCATGCTTCACACCCATATAAGAGTGTTGGTAAAACTATACTCTCATACATTCCCCTCTTTGCCTCCAAGGACAAAGTTCTTTGTCTCCACAGACTCCTAAGTGCACCACTCACCCTTTTCCCCTCATCAATTCTATGATTCACCTCATCTTTCATAGACCCATCCGCTGACACGTCCACTCCCAAATATCTGAATACATTCACCTCCTCCATACTCTCTCCCTCCAATCTGATATCCAATCTTTCATCACCTAATCTTTTTATCCTCATAACCTTACTCTTTCCTGTATTCAATTTTAATTTTCTTCTTTTGCACACCCTACCAAATTCATCCACCAATCTCTGCAACTTCTCTTCAGAATCTCCCAAGAGCACAGTGTCATCAGCAAAGAGCAACTGTGACAACTCCCACTTTATGTGTGATTCTTTATCTTTTAACTCCACGCCTCTTGCCAAGACCCTCTCATTTACTTCTCTTACAACCCCATCTATAAATATATTGAACAACCACGGTGACATCACACATCCTTGTCTAAGGCCTACTTTTACTGGGAAATAATTTCCCTCTTTCTTACATACTCTAACTTGAGCCTCACTATTCTCGTAAAAACTCTTCACTGCTTTCAGTAACCTACCTCCTACACCATACACCTGCAACATCTGCCACATTGCCCCCCTATCCACCCTGTCATACGCCTTTTCCAAATCCATAAATGCCACAAAGACCTCTTTAGCCTTATCTAAATACTGTTCACTTATATGTTTCACTGTAAACACCTGGTTCACACACCCCCTACCTTTCTTAATGTACACCAAAAATGAAAGAAATCAGACCATAAATAGTGGAGTTCACTTCTCGGCCATTAGCAGCCGCTTAGCGGTATATTTTTGTATGGTTTTATGGTTATATTCTCATTTTTTCAGTCTCATTTGATAGAATGAAAGATATATTACAGAAATAGATATGATTTTGATTGCTTTCATGATGAAAAGTACCTTGAAACTGCACTCACAGTAATGAAATGTTCTATTCTTTAGCAAACCTCAAGAGTAAACAAATGATGTCACTGTCCAATACCTGTCCGCCTGCCAGTCCAAATTCCAATACGGAATTAAGAATGGGTTGACATTATTTATACAATTATTACAATAATGCAGCAGTTTGCATAACAGTAAATCTTCTATTTTTTTGTAAATAAAAATTCCAAATGGTAAGCAAGAGTAATATAAGAGGGACCTGTAGCCGTGACTGATGAACAGAGAAAATGTTATTTTAGTGCCAGGAATGTCTGCAGTGTTTATTCTGGACCCTATTTTGAAACTGGCATCTGTTGAAATTTGTGTGAAATCAGCCAAATTGCCAATTTCTGACTACTTTATTGGGTAGTTGAAATAAGTGAATGGGCGGTTTCTTGTACTCAGTTTACAGACTAGAAGTAAATAAATTTATTCAGGTATATACAAATACAGTTACGTAGATTATTATACATAGCAGTGTATGTATAGAGAACCTAGGATAACCCAGAAAAGTCAGACAAAATGACTTATTTCCAGTACCTGGCTTGGGCTTGCCATATATGATTTTTGGTAAATATTTTTTTTTCTCGGTTGTTTGTTGGGCTTTCTCATCGAAACTTGGGTAATGTATGATGGAAAGATGCTTCTTAACATACAACAAAAATAAAAAAGACGGACAATAAATAAGGGAGTTCACTTCTCAGCCATTAGCCGCCTCTTTGCAGTATATTTTCGCATGGTTTTTATGGTTGTATTCTCATTTTTTGGACTCATTTGATAGAATGGAAGATATATTACAGAAATGGACATGATTTTGATTGCTTTTATGATGAAAAATACCTTGAAATTGAGCTCAAAGTATCAGAAATGTTCGATTTTTGCCGATGTTCAAGAGTAAACAAATCATGCCACGCGTCCAATACACGTCAACTGGCGAATCTAATAGTCTTTCAAAAGTGCGCTGATATTATTTATACCATTTTGACAATAATGCAGTAGTCTGCATAACAGTAAATCTTCTATTTTTTGCAAGAATAAAAATTCAAAATGGAAAGCAAGAGTAATATAAGAGAGGCCTGGAGATGTGACTGATGAACAGATAAAATGCTATTTTAGTGCAAGGAATGTCTGCCTTGTTTATTCTGAGCCCTATTTTGATATTGGCATCTTTTGAAATTTTCCCTATTTGGAACATAAGTTGTCTGGGCAGCTAGAACTATGCCCTGAAAAACATCATATTGGCAACCAACACCACCTACCTGACCCATAGCCCTGTCGTTCCAATTTAGCTCACCCAGGTAATTTCTCAGTCCCATGAAATCGGCCAAGCAGAAGTCTGGGACAGAGACTTTTTTTTTTTTTTTTTTAACAAGTCGGCCGTCTCCCACCAAGGCAGGGTGACCCAAAAAACAAAGAAAATCCCCAAAAAGAAAATACTTTCATCATTCAACACTTTCACCTCACTCACACATAATCAGTTTTTGGAGAAGTGCTCAGAATACAACAGTTTAGAAGCATATACATATAAAGATACACAACATATCCCTCCAAACTGCCAATATCCCAAACCCCTCCTTTAAAGTGCAGGCATTGTACTTCCCATTTCCAGGATTCAAGTCTGGGTATATAAAAATAACCAATTTCCCTGAATCCCTTCACTAAATATTGCCCTGCTCACACTCCAACAGATCGTCAGGTCCCAAATACCATTCGTCTCCATTCACTCCTATCTAACACGCTCATGCACGCTTGCTGGAAGTCCAAGCCCCTCGCCCACAAAACCTCCTTTACCCCCTCCCTCCAACCTTTTCGAGGACGACCCCTACCCTGCCTTCCTTCCCCTACAGATTTATATGCTCTCCATGTCATTCTACTTTGATCCATTCTTTCTAAATGACCAAACCACCTCAACAACCCCTCTTCAGCCCTCTAATACTTTTATTACTCCACACCTTCTCCTAATTTCCACACCCCAAATTTTCTGCATAATATTCACACCACACATTGCCCTTAGACAGAGACTTGATTGCAGTTATTTGAGTAATTCCATGATATACTGAAACAAAGTGATTTGTGACTGCTTTTCCCAAGCTCATCATTAACCTCAAGATTATTAATTAGTGATTCCTTGTTGGCAAGAACGAAGTCAGGTAGACTGTTTCCACTAGTTGGTTCTGTCAAACTGTTTTAAAAAGCAATCCTGAATCATATCAAAAAAGTCACTAGACTCAAGATTTCCTGTCATACTGTTCCAATCAATTTGTCTAAATTTAAAATTTCCCATTAACACAACATTTTCTTATCTAGAAGCCTTATGAATTCTGTCCTATAGCAGCTTACTGTACCCCCTTATCAAGATTTGGGGAGCTTCAAATCGCACCCAAAATAAATTTGTCATGACCCTCAACAAACTGCAGCTATACAGATTCTGTGTTCGATGCTTCTAATCTTATATCTTGCCTAACACAGCAATTTAAATTATCTCTGACATACATCGCCACTCCACCACCGTTCCTGTTGACCCTTTCACTGTGGAATAGTTTATAGCCTTGTATGTGGCATTCAGCAGGCACGTCTATCTCTCAGGTTGAACCATGTGTCCGTTATAGCAATAATCTCTACATTACCTGCACATGCAAGTATTCTTAGCTCATTTATCTTATCTCTTAGCCTCCTACTATTAGCATGTATACTAAACCTTAAAGGAGCTAGTCACTCTTCTCTCTACTGTCTCTCTTTGTTGATCAAATGCTTTGCCTTTACTAGCAACTTTATTTTGAATATTGTCTATTAAACATATCCCTGAGTTTTTTTTTTTTTTTTTTTTTTCTCAACAAGTCGGCCGTCTCCCACCGAGGCAGGGTGACCCAAAAAAGAAAGAAAATCCCCAAAAAGAAAATACTTTCATCATCATTCAACACTTTCACCACACTTGCACATTATCACTGTTTTTGCAGAGGTGCTCAGAAAACAACAGTTTAGAAGCATACACATATAAAGATACACAACATATTCCTCCAAACTGCCAATATCCCAAACCCCTCCTTTAAAGTGCAGGCACTGTACTTCCCATTTCCAGGACTCAAGTCCGACTATACGAAAATAACCGGTTTCCCTGAATCCCTTCACTAAATATTGCCCTGCTCACACTCCAACAGATCGTCAGGTCCCAAGTACCATTCGTCTCCATTCACTCCTATCTAACATGCTCACGCACGCTTGCTGGAAGTCCAAGCCCCTTGCCCACAAAACCTCCTTTACCCCCTCTCTCCAACCCTTTCGAGGACGACCCCTACCCCGCCTTCCTTCCCCTATAGATTTATATGCTTTCCATGTCATTCTACTTTGATCCTTTCTCTCTAAATGACCAAACCAAACTGAGGTATCTTGGTAATATCTGCTGTTTTCAACCCTTGTACTGCAGCCTCATTGTTTCCCACACACACCCATACCTCTATAATCTACCAGTTGAAAGTTCTAGACAAGTCAGCAATGGCTCACTCAATCAAGTTGGCTACTGCAACCACTCCAGCCCCTGAGAGATGTAGCTCATCCCTTGCATACGTATCATGTTTGCCATAAAATTTTTCCCAGTTATCAATGAATGGGACTGCAAATTCCTTGCAGTACCTGTCTAGCCAGCAATTTACACCAATTGCCCTAGACATCCATTCACTGCCCACTCCTCTTCTAGGCAAGATGCTACACATGACTGGGACTCCTCCCTTAGACCTAATTACATCTATAGCTGACTTGTACTTATCCAGCGGCTCTTGTTTCCTGCCCTTCCTGATATCATTTCCAGCAGCACTAAGACAGATGATGGGCTTGTTTCCATTACCTGACATAATATTATCCAACCTGTTGGTGATAATATAGTATCATCACCACCACCACCTGGTGGTTCCTACCTCTGTTACAGAAAGCACAGTACATGTCTTACTTGTGAGTCACCCACAACCAGAATGTTCTTACCTTAATTAGCAGGGGAGTTAGTGGTACCTTTAACCTCACTAACCACTGAGGTACACTCATCCTGGAGAAGAGAAAATCGATTTCCTACCCTCAG
Source organism: Cherax quadricarinatus (assembly GCF_038502225.1). Taxonomy (NCBI): domain Eukaryota; kingdom Metazoa; phylum Arthropoda; class Malacostraca; order Decapoda; family Parastacidae; genus Cherax; species Cherax quadricarinatus. The sequence goes on from NC_091376.1 coordinate 11,255,947, forward strand.
ATCTTCTATTTTAAGCTTCCTTATCTTGATACTTCTACCTTTAGTAGAGACCACATTCCACTTGAAGCAGTTGCCACTTTTCAACTCACTGTTGGTAACCTTTTCCTCCATATTGACTCCACCCTTTGCAAATTTTCAGCCTCCTATATTCCTGTTGAAGAAGTTGAACCTCCTCCTTCAACACTTTAACCTGAGATTCCAAAACACTACAGCAAGCCATGGTGCTCTATAATGCTCCATACTACTAATCCCCCAGACAGCTAGAAAAGGATGACCTTTCATGACCACTGACCATGATATATATACATAGGAGACTTCTGTAGAGAATGGTAGCTTCTATACCCCTTTTTTTGATCCCTTATAGTTTTTGTTTTATGTAAATAACAATCTTGGTTTTACCAGATAACAGGGTTAGATGTATACTATATAATAAAGAAGCATGTAGAAAATACCTTTTGAAATACAAAACTTACCTGAGAATCATCTGTCTCTCTTGGGCCATCTTCAAACTGTATATTAATAACTCTCTCAACTGGGCCTTTTCTTTCTACAGAAGGATTACGTGCCTCGACAAGTTCAGGACCTACATTAGTAGATGGTGACTGAGACATTATGTCGCGCAAAACCTGTGAAAAAAAAAAAAATCCTGAGAATTGGTTATTAGAAACGTAAACAGGCAATATATTATGGCTGTACTGTCACATCCAGGTTCTGAACGTGAAAGACACAAAATCGTCTTAGTTCTCTTTTGCTGGAAATCTGGACTTAAATGACAAATAGAAAAACTAAATGAGGGTAAAACTGTTTATTATCTGGGGAAATTTGAGAAAAATATAGACTGTAGATTTTGGGGCCTTCAACTATGTTACTGTCAGTTTGCAGCCTATGGGATCAGTGAAGATTCTAAGAGTCAACCTGGATTCTTTATTTGTTGAAAACATTAAACCCAACTGTTAAATCTCGTAATGTTCATATTTATAATCTCTCTGCAGTCAGAAAATATCTTGATACAGAGTATTTTGGTACTGTACTTATCTTCAGGATAAATTTTAATAATTATTATTAATTACCATTAAATAGTAACAAAAAATAAATAGAGGCAAAGTGATTATTCCATATACTGACAAAATTGCAATCCTACTTTTACCGACATAATTCTATATAACCTAACTTCTGAGTCAGCATTCCAGTGATAGGAAAGAGCAAGAGCTGCATGTTAAGTGGTAGAGACAGATGAAACTCAACTCCTGCATCTACAAATAGGAGAGTACAATACATGAAGTAAAACAATATATTGAAGACATGACACCACAACTATAACTCTACCTCTGATGCTCCAAACAGGAAATTACAAAACAGTAATCAAATTATCAATAAGTATATACACTACTGTAGATTTCAGGTACATCTTGCTACTTCTACTTACACTTAGGTCACACTATGTATGTACAAGCATATATATACACACACCCCTCTTGGTTTTCTTCTATTTTCTTACTAGTTCTTGTTCTTGTTTTTATCCTCTTATCTCCATGGGGAAGTGGAACAGAATTCTTCCTCCATAAGCCATGTGTGTCATAAGAGGTGACTAAAATGCCAGAAGCAAGGGGCTAGTAATCCCTTCTCCTGTATACATTACTAAAGTTAAACAGAGAAACTTTTGTTTTTCTTTTTGAGTCACCCTGCGTAAGTGGGATATAGCCGGTTTGCTGAAAGAATAATAATAATAATAATATCTATTTCTATAAGTACATGTACAAGGTATACAGGCCTAGCTGACATCAATGACATACTAATATACAGAAAGCCGCTTGTTATGCAGAGCATTTCGAGCAAATTAGGTCAGATTTGTCTCAGGATGCGACCCACACCAGTCGACCAACACCCAGGTGCCCATTTTACTGATGGGGAACACAGACAACCAGTTTAAGGAAACACACTCAATGTTTCTACCCTTGCCGGGAATTGAACCCAGACCCTTGCCGTGTGAAGCGAGAGCTTTAGCCACCAGGCCATGGGACCTGGCAGTTAAAAATTAAAAAGAGAAACCTTTGATTTTCTTTTTGGGTCACCCTGTTTCAGTTCAATATGGCCAGTTTGTTGAAAGAAAAAGAGTGAAAGCCACCTGACAGCATGGGATTTGACAACCATCTTGTCTCCAACTGTCATTATATATGATGAAAGTTAATTTAGAGTTAAAACTTAACGTTACTGACTGCTTGTTTATTTTTCATTCATTATTTTGGTTCATTAATTCATGTTCAAAGAATGGGTTAAGCCACAAAATAAAGCACTGACTGCAAACAAATTTAGTTTCACTTTTTTTACTTTTTTTTTTTCAATGGGAAAAACAAATCCATTTTCATAAATACTGCAAACCTTGTTATATGTGGTGCTGAATGACCCATACTGATTTACTGCTTTTTTTGCAAAAACTGAACCTGTACAAAAATAACTTGCTTATACCTTTCCAATTTAATACTATATTATTCCACTTTATTTCTGTGATGTATCAACTCAGATCATATTTTTCTTTCTTGAAAACTAGTTACAGGTGTACCTCACTACGTGATAAATGTCCAAAATCACATACTGCAAACCCATTATAACATGTACTACAGAGATATGCGATCTCAGACTTTTTCCAATTCCACATAGTTTCTCCTCACTTAGTTTTTTACCAAATATATTCATACTTGTCCTAGGTAGTAGGTTGGTAAACAGCAACCGCCCAGGGAGGTACTACCGTCCTGCCAAGTGACTCTACAACGAAAACCTGTAATTGTTTTACATGATGGTAGGATTGCTGGTGTCTTTTGTCTGTCTCATAAACATGCAAGATTTCAGGTATGTCTTGCTACTTTACTTGCACTTAGGTCACACTACACATACATGTACAAGCATATATATACACACCCCTCTGGGCATTCTTCTATTTTCTTTCTAGTTCTTGTTTATTTCCTCTTATCTCCATGGGGAAGTGGAACAGAATTCTTCCTCCGTAAGCCATGCGTGTTGTAAGAGGTAACTAAAATGCCGGGAGCAAGGGGCTAGTAACCCCTTCTCCCGTATAAATTACTAAATTTAAAAGAGAAACTTTCGTTTTTCTTTTTGGGCCACCCTGCCTTGGTGGGATATGGCCGGTGTGTTGAAAGAAAGAAAGATTCATACTTGTGTCACTTTTATTTTTTTTTTTTGGGGGGGGGGGGAAAGATTAGTCAAGAACTGTAGATTTATTATTTATGTTGTTAGAATGTGAACTGTCAGCTTGTTAGAGGTAACATGGGTTGTTAAGGCGTACGGTGGTGGGTGGGTAGCCAGCGAGCCATGGAGGAGGTCCCAGCCTTGGCCATGGGAGAGGAAAGGGGGTGGGTTGGCTGGAAGCCCAGGAGGGTGGCCTCTCCGAAATTGGTGGCCATGTTACTCACTCACTACTTCACTGTCTCATTAGTGGCTCTTTTCTCTTACCTAACATTATCTGTAAATTTACCAATATTTATAACACTAGACTGACCCCAACACTCTGTAGCTGTGGAGGGTTGGAAGCAAGGGGAGCCACTCTACTATGAAGCACATGTTGGTTTTGCAGAAGTTGCTGTTGCCACTTGAAGAAATCCTGTTGGAGCTTCATAAATTCTTCTGCCAGTCGCACATCATGGGGCAACATGTTATCGCTTCCCATGCTCTGCATGCCAAACATTCCTGGCATGCCTGACATTCCAGACATCCCATTTCCACTTCCACTATCATTGCCACTGCTTCCTAAAAATATAAAAAATAAAACAATTAAATAAAATAAAAAGAAGCTGACAGTATTCTATCAAATAATGTTGCTTAAAAATCCTTCAAAATAAATATCATATGTAACCTAAAAAAAACATCTGTAGTATCAAATTTAACACTGTCTCAGCATTTTCCCAAAAATACAATTACTTGAAATTTTATTATGCTGCTTCTGTGTATAAAAAACAGGTCATGGCAACTGTACTTCACTTGGCCTTTACTGTAAAGCTTTAAGACAACTATATATACTCAATGATTCCCTTCAGTAGAAAGGTTTGGGCATTTTCCAGTAGCCCTAAATCTTAATTACTCCTTTTCCATTTTGAGTAGAAGTCATCAAATCATGAGCTACTTACTCAGTTGTCTCCTTTCCCTTATTTTCTTCTCTGATTTTTAAGCAAAGTCCTAAATTTATAAGTAGTCAGGGGATCCTTTACCAGTTCAGGTAGTGAATTCCAGATTTTTGGGCCCTTTTTGTGCATTATACTGTGCAAAAATACAATGCAAATAAAGGGTTCGAAGATCTGGAATTCACTACCTGAACGAGTAAAGGATCCCCTGACTACTTATAAATTTAGAACTATGCTTAAAAATCATCTCATCTCTCAATACTAACCAAACCCCAAACCAACCAAAATAACTTCAAATCAGTTATTATATGACCTCTAATCTATTAAACATCTGCCAATCCATGAAATATTACTGCTTGAACCATTAATTGTAATATTGTTTTTACTATGTGCAACTTCAAGATTATTATTCTCATAACCCTCCACCTTGACTACCTCGCATTAGTATCAAGATTAAATAAAGATTTTAATGCCTGAAATACCCCAGCATGATAGTGGCTTTCTTTGTACTTAGCAAACCAAAATTGTAATTACACACTGTAACCTCTATGAAGAAATAAATCTTTTACTTTTACTTTACTTTTACTCTATATTCATCCTCTCAAACATTTAATGTTATCAAGTAAAGCAGACTGACACATTCACAGCATTACTTTCCAGTTTCTAGCCTCTCTCCTTACACATTAGTTTATCTTTTTGGGAAATCCTCTGTACATACTTCACTGGCACAGCATACATATTCTACTACATATTTCTTGGAGAATCGTCACTCAGTTATTGAAATAAACATCTTGGGTGCCCTACAACACACACACATCCACATTAATCATACCTTAAACGACATCTAGATGAATGAGTCAAACATAAATGCATGCACATAAAAACCTGCCAGCTAACAAACAAACTTTTCATCAGTAAATTCTTATATATCTGATACATTAAGCTACTACATGTATAGTAGAAAAACAAATTATGCAAGAAACAATGAATGGTCAGACAATGCAGTTAGACCCCAATACTGTAATGCTTAAAAAAAAGCTGGTCACATATACACAAGTGATGTAGTGCACAAATTAAGAATACAAACAGGTCCATAAGACAGAAAAAGCTGAGGGGGACTATAAAATACCTTCCAAATTTAAAAATAGTATTTAGTATACAAAAAGGATAAATATACAGTATGTACTAAAAAGAAATGGCCTTGTTGGCTAATAGAAGTAACAAGGGGATTTGATAATCACTTTTTGGTCACAAGGCTATAAAATGTAAAATACAATCTCTCAGTACCATCAATGGGAAGTTTTAAAAAAACAGGTCAAAAGGATGATGTATATTTTTTTTTCATATAAGAAGGGAGTACAGGTAGTAGGCTGGTAGACAGCAACCACCCAGGGAGGTACTACCGTCCTACCAAGCGAGTGAAAAACGAAAGCCTGTAATTGTTTTACATGATGGAAGGATTGCTGGTGTCCTTTTTTCTGTCTCATAAACATGCAAGATTTCAGGTACGTCTTGCTACTTCTACTTACACTTAGGTCACACTACACATACATGTACAAGCACATATATACACACACCCCTCTGGATTTTCTTCTGTTTTCTTTCTAGTTTTTATTCTTGTTTATTTCCTCTTATCTCCATGGGGAAGTGGAACAGAATTCTTCCTCCGTAAGCCATGCGTGTTGTAAGAGGCGACTAAAATGCCGGGAGCAAGGGGCTAGTAACCCCTTCTCCTGTATATATTACTAAATGTAAAATAGAAACTTTCGTTTTTCCTTTTGGGCCACCCCGCCTCGGTGGGATACGGCCGGTGTGTTGAAAGAAAGAAGTATAGGTAGTAGGCTGGTAGACAGCAACCACCCAGGGAGGTACTACTGTCCTGCCAAGTGAGTGTAAAACAAAAGCCTGTAATTGTTTTACATGATGGTAGGATTGCTGGTGTTCATTTTTCTGTCTCATGAAGATGCAAGGTTTCAAGTACATCTTGCTACTTCTACTTACACCTAGGTCACACTACACATACATGTACAAGCATATATGTACACACCCCTCTGGATTTTCTTCTATTTTCTTACTAGTTCTTGTTTATTTCCTCTTATCTCCATGGGGAAGTGGAACGAAATTCTTCCTCCTGTGTGTTGTAAGAGGCGACTAAAATGCCAGGAGCAAGGGGCTAGTAACCCCTTCTCCTGTATAAATTACTAAATTTAAAAAGAGAGACTTTCGTTTTTCTTTTTGGGCCACCCTGTCTTGGTGGGATACAGTTGGTTTGTTAAAAAAAAAAAGGGGGGGGGGGGGAAGTGATTCAACTAGAATGGAAATTTTAAAATAGTATGATAGATTAAGCACTCAACAAGCAACACCACAAATTGGCAGTGCTCCTTTGCTCCTTATATACTAAATTTCATTATCCAGCATTTTTACTGAGGAGTAACAAAAACAACGATTTTTATTTTAGTATTATACATGTTTGTACAAAGGAGTGTAACAATTGAGTGAACATGCCCAAAAGCCCCTTCATATGTAGTGCATTTCAGGCAAGTTTAAGACTAACTTAAGATTAATAAGGCAATAACAGTGCTGTAGTTGTACATATGGCCATTACGCGAGTTACAGTGAATACAAGAAAATTGAATATTCAAGTAGTTCATGCTATATGGCATTAATAAGTTCGGTAGAGATGAATTACAGTTTTGATATACAGATGGCATATACAGTACATGAAATGTGAGAGATAATGTCTAGTACATATTGCTACATGTTTGTCACTGATTATAATGCGAAAATCTCATCCAGCTCTTCAGAACTGGGGCGCGTGCCCAAAATACAGCAAGCATTACCCCTCTGAACAGCAGCGCTGAGTCGCTGGAACAGAAAACTAACTGCCCTGGGATCCCTAGTTACCCTGATGAGTCTTTTGCCTAGCTCCTTAAGGAACTTAGATGCACTCTTTACCCCATGAGCCAAGGGTCTCTGAGCCTATGGGAACAAACATATAATGATGGGCAAGTTCTCCATATTTTCTAGACTTCTGGAACTCCCTGAAGCTGGCAGCTGCCCCTCCTTCTTCCCTGGAGATAGGTATCAGCCAACGTAGATGCACATGTGTAGTCCCACAGTATTACAATTTAGCATAATTTAAAACAATGAAGTTGAAACAGTTTCAAGTTTGAAGTAATGATTAAACTGTCGAGTTATCATCAAGCACAATTTACAATGTACGTATTATAATTACATAATTAAATTCAATAAACCAATAGTTTTCTGGCAGTACCTATATACCTGAAGGTTTTCCAAAGCAGAATCTCTTCATTCTGGTTTTCCCTTATTAATATTAATATTAACCCTTTAACTGTCAAAGAGACCTCAAGTTAAATGCTGGTATGTCACAAACTTCAGAGAAAAAAAAAATATGTTCTAAAATGACAATGTTTTTCTAAAGGCAATGACACCAGACAGTCTACATTTGATACTTACACAAATAACTTGCACATGGGAGAAGGGAGCTTATGACAATGAGAAAGCTATGTTTGGCTTTAATGGATCATGTCATACCAACAATTATGTATTCCAAGTACATGTATTACAAAAGTCTATACAGGGCTACACAAATGCCAATTACTAACACTGTTGACAATGCCTCACAACTATATAATAGTGCTGGTACAGTTGAAGAAACAACTAGTACATTCCTCTCTCTGCCTCCATAGGTAAGGTCCTTTGCCTCGTCATCCCACCCACTTTTTTTCCCCTCGTCTAATACATGTATGATTAATCTCACCTTTCCCAGACCCATCTGCTGACAAGAACCTATGTTCTTTACATTCACTGTAGTCTGCAGAGCAAAAAACTGTGACCAAAGTGTAAAATCATTATGATCATATTTCCAGGAAATATTAACAATAGATCTGCCATCATTTTTCATCTCGTTTCTTCGATCTGTACATTATTTATAAGTTTTAGTTCTGGGACCATTGTTATGGAATGTCTACTTCAATGACCTTCTTCATCTCATCCCAGAATCCCATGCATATTCAGACGACTGTACACTGACATTCACTTGTCCAAGAGAAGAAATGCCAGCTGCTCTAAGCTACATCAATCACCAGCTCAGAGCTATATCAGCTTGGGGAAATAGATGGCAAGTAACATTTGTGCCCAAGAAAACACAAATGATGATGATCTCCAGGCACCATGATGGTAATGCTGGTGCAGTAGTAAGAATGAATGGGAGGGTGTTGGCACCTGGGGAAGAAGTTGATATCTTTGGGGTGAAATTTGACTCCAAATTGACCATGAAAAACCACATTGTAAATCTTGCAAACAAGGCAGCCAGGAAGCTTACAGCACTTCGCCATATCTTGCATCTGCTTGACAGCAGGGGTTGCAAGATTTTGTACGAGGCACAAGTATGCTCACACCCTGAGTATGCTCCATTTTCTTGATTCGCCTGCCCCCCTTCTCATCTGCAACTGCTTGACAGAGTAGAGAACAGAGCAAAACGTCCCATCTCTCGCCTCGACCAATCCTGGATAGATCTGTCATTTCAGTAGAGCCTTAAACACAGGAGGGATGTGGGTGGCCTTACTGTTATGTACAAGGCCAATATTGTAAAAGTACCACACTTGGATCCACTTTGAGGACAGCGTGAAGCAAGTTTCTATACCACAAGATGGGCAGAAAGCAGCAACTTCACTCTGGCTGTACCCTTCTCCAGAACATCACTTCATCTGAGATCATTTATTCCCAGGATGACTCGAACCTGGAACACATTTGTACAACATTACGATGTCAACGAGATAAAGTCAGTTGATCAGATGAAAATGCTGGCCCACAGATGGCTCCAACTTCATCCTGTTCCCCATTTGTATGTTTCGTACCAATAAAAATGCTTTCAAATGAGCTGATGTAGGTAACAACTCTTAGCTGTCAATAAGGTTAGGAATCCTTAACCTGTAAATAGCTTGTCAATAAATCTAGGGATCTATAACCTAACCTTGTCAAACCCTGTGTAAAAAAGAAACAAAAAACAAAAAACATCAGACAGGTTATTACCAGTTTATGGTCAAGAGCAGAAAGGATAGAGCAACACCTGAGAATATGTGAGGCTTTCAGCCAAATGTGTATTATTAGAAATCCCTACTCTCAAGTGCTTGGTTGAATTTTTATTAAAATTATATATATTTAACTTTTATCCATGAAGAAGTGGAGCAGAATTCTTCCTTCATAAGCCATACGTGTCATAAGAGGTGACTAAAATGCCAAGAGCAAGGGGATAGTAACCTCTTCTCCTGTATACATTACTAAATTTAAAAAGAGACACTTTCAGTTTTTCTTTTTAGGTCACCCTGCCTTGGTGGAATATGGCAGGTTTGTTGAAAAAAAAAAAATTAAACTTTTGAAGATTTTTGTCTATAATTTGTGAACACCAAACCAGATTCGCTTCAAATTTTCAAAATTGGTGTAGTATAACTAGGGAGAGAATCACACAACAACTGGAATGTACACATGTCTTCTGGGTAATTTTATATAAACCATTACCAAATTTATTTTCTATGAGGTTAAAAGATCTCACATTCAAGGATCCAATAATATTTCCATTACTATAGCAAGAAAAATGATAGGCCTGATAAGTAGAACTTTCAAGACAAAGAGATGCTGAGCAAATGATGATATAGTAGAACCTCAGTTGTCGAACTTAATTTGGTCCAGATGTTGATTCAACAACCAAAATGGATAACAACCAAAGCAATTTTCCCATAAAGAATAATGTAAACAGGATTAATCTGTTCCAGACCCCAAATGACAATACATCTATAATAATTTATTAAAAATGTACCACTACATAAAACTGTAAAAATGAATACTATAAGAAACTTTAACTGAAACACTGTACAGTAAATGAAAATTTAACTGCTTCTTGCTTATCAGAGCAGAGCTAATGGCATACTAAAGCTAGAGATGGAGAAGAGGAGGGCATATGTTACTGCTTGGAAGGAGAGTCACCTTCTATTAATATGTCAGGCAACTGTCCTTCTGGTGTTTGTTTCTCTTTGTCTCTTTTCACCACTAACACCTTGTTCTGGTTCACTGGGTCTTTGTCTCATTAAAAACCTGTCCAGTGAGGTTTGTCTCAAGTTAAGTTTTAACACTTGTCTAAATTGAGACATTACACTGCCATTGTACATGTTAGAGAGATGGATGGACACTGTCTTGTCTGGATGGTATTTTTCAGCAAACTCCTGCACTTCACGCCAAGTGCAATGGGCACATCATCCCTTCCTACTGCTCCTCCTCTGATGACAGTGCCTCTGTTGCAATCTGTTGCTGCTTCTTCTGAAGGTCTACAAGTTCTTCTGTGGTGAGTTCAGTTCTATGCTCCTCCACATCATCTTCAGTCACCTCTAGGCCCAAGGTCTTCCCCAGGAACACAATATCCTCTACCGGCTCAGTCTCATCTTCAAAGCCTTCAAAATCCCTGGCTGCCACAAAGTCAGGCCACAAATTCTTCCATGCTGACTGCATGGTCCTGGAAGACGCATTTTCCCAGGCTTTGTCTCTAAGCTTCAAGGAGGTGAGGATACTGGAATGGTCCTTTCAGAACTCCCTGAAAGTTAAATTTGTTTCTGAAGTGATTTCAAAGCACCTTTCAAAAAATGCTTTGGTGTAGAGTTTCTTGAAGTTAGAAATGACTTGCTGGTCCATGGGCTGGATGAGAAGAGTGGTGGTAGGAGGTCAAGAACTTCACAGTTATAAAACTCTACTGCTCCAGCAACTCATTTTCCAAGCTTGGAGAGTGAGCAGGAGCATTATCCATAAGTAAAAGGGACCTGAGTAGTAATTGTTTTCTAATGAGGTACTTTTTGACAGTGGGAGCAAGGACCTCATGAACTCACTCAATAAAAAATTGTCTTGTTACCCAAGCTTTTGTGTTGGCCCTCCACATTACAGCCAATTTATTTTTCACTACATTGTTCTTCTCAAAAACTCATGGATTTTCAGAATGCTAAACAAGGGCTTCAATTTCAAGTCCCCACTTGCATTACCACACAGTAACAGAGTGAGCCTGTCTTTCATTGGCTTATATCCTGTTCAGGTATGTAGGTCCTCTTGGGAATTTTCTTCCAAAAGAGCCCTGTCTCATCACACTTAAACACTTGTTGGGGGATAAACCCCTCAGCCACTACGTACTCCTGGAATTCAGTAACATACTTTTCAACACCCACATTGTCAACCTCCCCATGCCTTGCCACACAATGAATGCCACTGCTTTTCTTAAAATTATTAAACCAACCCCTACTAGCCTTAAAGGATTGAGTTTCAGCACTTGTTCTGTTTTTTTTTTTTTCAGGAGGTCATCGTGCAACTGCTTTGCTTTTTCACAAATAATGGCCTTGGAAACACTACCACTGTGTAACTTTTTTGTTTATCCAAATCAACAAGAGTTTTGCAACCTCCTCAATAATTTGTGGCCTTTGCTTTGATATCACTTCCTCGCCTTTTGCAGGTCAGCTGCTTTAATTTTTTCCCTCTGGCCCAGTATTGTGCTAACAGTAGACTTTGATTTACCAAAAAGTTTGGCTATAACAACCATGCAGAGCCTATCTTCATACTTTCTAATGACCTTTTTTTAAAATCAGCAGTGCTTTTTATAACTTCTCTCTTTGCTTTCATCTCTTTATCCTTCTTTGGACCCATGATGGCTTATCTCAATAAAAAATTGCACCAAAAATGCAAAATAACAAAAAAAGTTTACAAGATGCACAACAAAAGATCAAGAAACGTTTACAGCTGACGAGTTTGTGAGCATGTGACTAGAGCCATTCACATTGCCAGTCGACAACCAAGAGAACGTACAAAAACCAGGACATTTTTTTTCTTGAATTTCTCATTCGAAAACCAATTTGTTCAACAAGTAATGGAGTCAACCGAGGTTTCATTGCACTTTTCAAGTCACTTCTTCTCTCCAGGCTAGAATACTGCTGTATACTATGGCCCCCTTCCAGGAATAAGAGACTGACAAGCTGGAAAAAGTATAGAGAACTTTCACTGCTCTTATACAATTAATCAAGTGTCAGGACTAATGGGAACACTTGAAGTACCTTCAATTACAGTGGACCCCCGGTTAACGATTTTAATCCGTGCAAGAGGGATAATTGTTATGCGAAATAATCGTTATGCGAATGAATTTTCCCCATAAGAAATAATGGAAATAAAATTAATCCGTGCAAGACGCCCAAAAGTATGAAAAAAATTTTTTTTTACCACATGAAATGTTAATTTTAATACACACAAACTGAAAAAGGCATACACAATTACATGACACTTACTTTTATTGAAGATCTGGTGATGATTGATGGGATGGGAGGAGGGGAGAGCATTATCTTCTTACTGTTTAGAAGGGGAATCCCCTTCCATTACGACTTGAGGTAGCAAGTCCTTTTCCGGGGTTACTTCCCTTCTTCTTTTAATGCCACTAGGACCAGCTTGAGAGTCACTGGACCTCTGTCGCACAACAAATCTGTCCATAGAGCTCTGTACCTCCCGTTCCTTTACGATTTGTCTAAAATGGGCCACAACATTGTCATTGAAATAGTCACCAGCACGGCTTGCAACAGCTGTGTCAGGGTGATTTTCATCTATAAAGGTTTGCAGTTCAACCCACTGTGCACACATTTAATCTTTGAAGTAGGCACAATGGATTCCACAACTGGCATAGGCTTCTCAGGGTTAGCCCCAAACCCTTCAAAATCTTTCTTAATTTCCATACTAATTCTCACCCTTTTTACCACAGGGTTGGCACTAGAAGCTTTCTTGGGGCCCATGGTCACTTATTTTCCAGAAACAGCACCGAAAACACTGTAATAATACGAAATATTCCGAGTGTATGCTTGGATGTTACCGCGGAGGCTGGCTGGTAAACAATGGGACGGGCGGCACATGTGAGGGCACATTGGACGCGTCTCGGACGAAAATCGGTGAGCGGGTTTTTAATCGGTATGCGCGGCAAAAATTTTGCGATAAAAGTAAGCGGTATGCGGAAAAATCGCTATGTGATGCCATCGTTATGCGGGGGTCCACTGTACTATATTCCTTGGAACATACGGTGTCCTGTAGCTTGATCACTAGCACACTCGGCTCACACACTGAGGCCCGAGTTTCAATTCTCCAGTACAGCAGTAAACATTATGATGTGTTTCCTCAAGGCACCTGCTGTCCATGTTAACCCATCAGTAAAGTGGGTACCTGAGGTGTTAGTTGACTGATGTGGGTCACATCCTGTGACAAAATTTACCTAATTTGCCTGAAATGCTCTGCATAACAAGGGTCTTTCTATATGGTAGTATGTCACTGATGTCTGCTAGGCTTGTATACCTTGTACATGTACAGTTGAACCTTGACTTATGAGTTTAGTCCATTCCAGGAGCTAGCTCGTAACTCAATTTACTCATATATCAAATTAATTTTCCTAATTTAAATTAACTGAAAAGCCATTAATTGGTTCCTGCACTCTGGAGAGACGAGAAAAAATACTTGAATATGATGCTATTCTCAACTGTACGGCTTATTTATCTATCACAATTCATCTAATATAACATAATAAACAAAATAATTAGCACAGAAACATGATATATACTTATAGAATGAATAAAATAATCCATACTATGGTGGCAGAGGCAGCGGCAGAAGTGTCTGCCATTTCTGTCCCAATTTGACTAGTATCTTCCCATGTTCCTACTGTAAGAGAAAACTGAGTATTTTTTAGTGATTTGACTAACTTACTGAATGACTTGACTAATATTATTATTATTATTATTATTAATTTAGGGAACTAAAGCTATCATTATTATTATTATAATTATTAATTTAGGGAATTGGATCTGTGCTCTCATTACTTTAATAATAATAACACTAATAATAATAATTATTATAATATCGAACGCCACCCCAGGCCCGGTGGCCTGGGGTGGCCCGGTGGCCTGGTGGCTAAAGCTCCCGCTTCACACACGGAGGGCCCGGGTTCGATTCCCGGCGGGTGGAAACATTTCGACACGTTTCCTTACACCTGTTGTCCTGTTCACCTAGCAGCAAATAGGTACCTGGGTGTTAGTCGGCTGGTGTGGGTCGCATCCTAGGGGGACAAGATTAAGGACCCCAATGGAAATAAGTTAGACAGTCCTCGATGACACACTGACTTTCTTGGGTTATCCTGGGTGGCTAACCCTCCGGGGTTAAAAATCCGAACGAAATCTTATCTTATCTTATCTTACCTCGTTGTGGGAGCAGTTCTCTCCTGCTTTGCTTACATTTTTTAACAGTCATTTGGCCAAATTTCATTTTTCTAAGCATGGGTCCTAAAAAGGTAAATGTAAAGGACAGTGCTGAGAAGAAACAGAGAATGACTTCCATGGAATTAAAGCACGAAATCACAGATAAACAAGCGAGGTGTCCAGGTTTTGGGTTGAGGGGGAAGAGGGGAGGAGCTGGCTTGTAACTCAAATGTTGACTTGTAACTCAGAGCAAAAAAATCAACCCAGGGATGGCTCGTATCTCAAAAACTCACAAGTTGGGACACTCGTAAGTCAAGGTTCCACCGTACTTGTAGAAATAGATATTGTCATATTTTTATTAGGCAAGAAAGGCACATCATAATGTACACATGGAGAGAATGGGCCTTAACTTGAATACTGAAATGACTATGACAATAAGACTTGGCAAAGCACAAAATACAGTAAACCCTCAACATAACAGACTACTAGGGGATAATCCGAGTGTCTTATATCAGAAAAATGTTAAAAAATTTCAATAAATTGCACTCGAGTATTTCACTGCATACCTAATATAATACTGTACTCTCAATTTAGTCATATTGCTATAAACACTGAATTAAGGGAATTAAAAGTATAATTTACCCAGTGGCTTTGCCCCCATATCCAATTTTAAAAGTCCATTATATCGATAGTTTACTGTACCTCCAATAAAAAAGCAGGGACTCAATGAACTTGACAAGTGTCGGAAGTCTCAACTTGTCAGTGCCCTCCCTCTGTGCATAAGGAGAATTACCAACAAACCTCAAGCTATCTTTAAAAGAACTTGAAAAGTTACTCCAAACATTTCCTGATCAGCTGGACTGTGGTTTATACATTGGACTGCATGTGGACAATAGTAACTGCCTGGCTGATCAGGCCTTGATCCACCAAGAGGCCTGGTTTAAACATTCTTTGGATGTTCTTCAAGTACTCTATAATTGGAGAAAGTGTCATTGGATCAGGTTAAATCTTTAATGCCTGATGCATTTTATAAACAGTTGAGGCTTCGCTAAATGCATATTTAGCAATTGCCGACCATAGTTAACAAATTTGCAATTGCTTGACTCGACCTATAACTGGAGAATGCCTCTTTTAACTGGCATTAAGCTTTTAGAACTGCTGCATTTTGCTCAAGAGAAAGTTTAAAATATAGTGGGCTGTGTAAGTCCCAATTCATCGATTTTATTACACAGATTGAGATATTAATCGCCTTGCAGCAACTGGAGAAAGAATTTTTTGATTGGCTTTAAACTTGCAAAGCTGGTACAACTTAAGGGAAAGTTGGGATTGGTTTTTGGCTGTGTAACTGACAATTTGCTAATTTTACTAAAGAAATTAAAATATTGATTTCCATATAGTAACTTTCCAATGCATTCACAATCAGCTTCAATCCTTTAATGGTGATGTATGGTACTTTGAGGAAGGCTGGGATTATTACAGTTCCTGGCCTTCATAAAAGTATTATTGATCTACAGCTGCTATTGATCTATAGGTTCTAGATATCTTCAGTCTGTTGAAGTAAAATACCTGGGTGACTTCAAGTTGTCGATATCCAGCTTTTGGATCTATTGGGAGGTTGGAGTTAGTCTCCTTGATCTCCCAAGGTAGTTTAGCTGCAGTTCCTCTCCATTAGAGTTTGGAGGTTCAACTACTACTATTATTGCATGCACTGAGGAGAGCGGGCAGGGGAAAACGTTATGGGATATAGGAGATGCCTTTCTTGGATCGCACAGTTGCCAATACAAATCATAGTATTTATGGTGGGGGTCAAGGAGTGCCTGTGGAAATATGAAATAACCAGGTTTAATCCGAGGAAAGAACTGCACAACGAAATATAACTTTAAACAGCAGAGCAAGGAATGCCAGTTTTAGCTCGCATAGCAGTCTGACCTACTGAACTCGTGTAAAAAGTCAGTTAATAAGAATACCAGCTGATATAATCTGATTTTTTAGGCACTATAATGAGTCAGGGTATGGCAGGAAACTAGCATTAGTCAATTGGAAAAAATTTCAATCCCTGCGGTATGAAAAGAGGTACTCTAACCCTTAAACTGTCCAAACTTGGATCTGCGTTCGCTCGCGTAGTGCTCCAAACGTAGATCTATGTATTTTTTTAACATGCTTTCAAATGGAGAAAATCAAGGTCGGTGTACTACGCATGTAAACGTGAATCTGCGTTTGGACAGTTTAAGGATTAAATGACATCATGCAGGAATGGTTGAGAGAATATCATTGAGTAAATTATCCATCCACTATGTTTGGTTTAAGGCACTCCCAAACTCCACTCCCTTACTAGCTAGTATTCTGCTTTATGTGCTTAAACCATTAATCCTTTCACTGTCTCCCGTGTACAAACATGAGGGGAACTACCTATATAGACCCCAGGCTGCCTTCCCAAAGAAGGCTGGAGATATTTAAAGTCAGTGCCTGATCAGCCGGGCTGTAGTTCTCATGTTGGATTGCATGTGGCCAGTAGTAACAGCCTGGCTGACCAGAACCCGATCCACCGGGAGGCCTGGTTGATGACCAGGCCATGGAGGCACTGATCCCAGAACGACCTTCAGGTAGATCTAAGTATTAATCACTAGCTATGTTGTACTAACATCACTGGAAGACCAGCTATGTTGTGCTACCATCATTGGAAGACCAGTTATGTTGTGCTATCACTACTGGAAGACCAGTTATGTTGTTCTACCTGGATCCATATTGCCGTTGACGTTCTGAGGAGCTTTGTCCGCGTTGTTCTGGAACACTATCTGAGCTTCAGACTTAAACATATCCTGAAAGCCGTCACCTTATACGTTCTTTTACTTGCTGCCAGACAACTTCCTACACTTGCTTGACACAATATATCAGATATATGCCAAAATTACTTTTTCCACTGGAAAAGTTCACTGTCACTCTCAATGCTATGATCCTGGATCCCTGAAAAAAAGAAACTAAGGAATTTAATTCCTGGTCCGCCCGTCTGAAGATGCTATATAAGGTGATCCAGTTTACACAGGTGGCTGGGAGCACAAGGTCAGTGGCCCACTGCGTCACCCACTCATTACGATGTTTTTTTGCACTGTTGTGAGTGCCTCGAGTGTCGGTCCCATAGGCTGTGCTGCTCAGTACGTCTGCAACACTGTCGTACCATCACTCGCTACCCTTCAATCTAATTATGAAAAAAAAATTGTATCATTGCTTACGGGTTGAAAAAATATAGTATAATGCAGAAGTCTCGACAACAATAATGAACGTGAGTACAAAATACAAATATAATAGCTCATGAAGGTACGACAGCCTTGAGACGAGGTACTGATAAGACACGTGCTGTCTAGTGGTAATTGTTACCATAATATTGCATCAGTGTTCCTCCACTTTCAGTAATTTATTCGTTCAAATACTATTGCCTTTTTCCATTAGATTATACGTGACAATGTATTGTCAGTTTGTGGTGTTAGGGGATGTTTGGTTATGAAACTAAGAAAGTGTCTTGCAGGTGTTTTAAGCGAGGCACCAGAGCGCTGGCGCTGAGCAGTGGGCTGCGCCTCCCACCCTACTAACGCTCACACTGAGGGGACAACTTAGCCACCTTCCCTTTTTCTTTCCTCTCCAACACCTGCCAGCACCACCCACCTGCCCACCCACACCTACACTGCTCAGAGGTAAGCTATATGGATGATGCGAGTCATAGCCCTGGAACCCAGCCTGCTCTCACTACAATTACTGCACAGCCAAAATTATCACTTTATGGAAAAAACTTATGAAAAATGAACTTCAAAACAGTCACGTTGCACACTGGCAACATTATTACATTAACAGAGAAGGCTAAACCCGTGGGAATCATACAGTGCCTAAGGGAATAGGTGGAATCGTGACATCCAAGGAAAGGGAGGCTATGTCTAATCCCTTGGATCAGGAGCCCATTACTGGCATGAAAGCACTTTTTGAGGGTTAGTGACAGTAAGGGAAGAAAGTGTCCTTATGCCTGCGATGATTGACATGGTCTTGAAAGTGGTCTCAGTACAGTGTGCAAATGCAAAGGCGGGTACCGGTCGTCTTATAGGCGTTAAGTACACACAAATGATGGTAAAATGAAGCGTGCAGATCTGATACCACCAACTGGTGCATTATTATTATAATCAAAAAGAAGCGCTAAGCCACAAGGACTATACAGCACCAACTGGTGTAGCCTCGCCCGCGGCACGCTAACCACCACCGACACTTGAAATAGCTTCGCCTCCTCTCTAACCTTCTCTAACTACGGTAGCCAGAAGTATGAAGTCCTCATCTATATCTTTGGTAAGGCCTCATTTAGTTTGAGCTGTACAATCCTGGTCTCCACATTACAGAATGGACATAAATTCACTGGAATATATAGAGAAGGATGGCGAAGTTGGTTCCATATATCAGAAATATTTCCTATGAAGATAGGCTGAAGACACTGAAGTTGCACTATGAGAAGCGTAGAATTGGGGAATATTCGATTGAAGTGTACAAATGAAAACGGGAATAAAGGTGATATAAAGAAAGTGTTGAAAATATCTAACCAAGACATGACTCGCAGCAATGGATTCAAGTTCAACAAATTTATATTTAGAAAGAATATGAGAAAGTACTGGTTTGGCATTAGAGTTGTAGATGAGTGGAACGATCTCACAGATAGTCACTGAGGAGTCAGGAATGGGTGTGAATTGAACCTGCCTAACAAGAACCAATAGATCTACTGCAATGTTCTTCCAATATTGTGTTCTTAGACATCTCCTTAGAGCAGACTGCATTCCATTCCAAGGAATTTAAGTCGTTCCTAGTAGTTAAAAATACTCTCGGGTTCTGATCTCTCACTACTCTGAGAACTTAAGTCTTGACATTGTTGATGGAGCTTCTGTATAGCTGTTAGGAGTGCAAGGGATCCATATAACTGAAAGAAGGCAATTAAGCGTGGTAACTCATCACTTATCTGTCAAAAGACATGTCGAGGCTAAGATTTTACCAGAAACCCGTTTAATGTTCATCCCCTACTGTTGGTGCATACTAAGCCCAGAACCACTGGGATGTGCGCAGAACGCTCTAACCACAAAATACGCCACTTACCAACGACAGGGTAGTGTTGAATTAACATAATACCAAATATGAACAATACAAAAATACGGCAGTGTGAATTATATAAGATGTAATATATTTAATATGGCCATGGTTGAGTGAGAAATTTATTTCAAATGGGAACATTAGCAGTGTGCGCGGCTACCCTACTTATATTGTAGGCACTTTGTGGGAAGAAAAGTTAGCTGTTCTTCCCTGGCACATTACATCACAAAGAATAAGCTGCATACATTAAAAGTTGTGAAATCTGTCACCCTCAGCTGAGAGGCTAGCAGCGCAATAATATTGATTTTTTTAACTATCAAATTAGATAGGCCACATTATGCGGCTATATATATTGGAAGGCGAGGAAGTAAGAGGGGCAGGAATTGGTGTATGAAGGCAGCAGCCAGAAATATGAAGGCTGGGCTAACAGACTTCCCAACCACCACCACGCACTTGGCAAACCTCAAGCTTCATAAGCTACAACCAAGGGGACCTTACAGAAATATACACAACAGTTTTTCATGGCAAATCGAGGTCACTTCTTTACTACAAATTAATATGTTCCCCAAACCAGCTGACAACTGCTGTGAACTTTTTTTGCTCCATGATATCTGCCATAAAGTTAGAAATTTATGGCAATACACAAAGTGCGTTAACCTAGTTTTTGGCTGGTATTCACACAATTCCGACTATAATAATGCAAACTGGATTAAACCCAGAAATATAAAATGAAATATTTCGGTAAACTCGGGACAAGCCAAGAGAACCAAGATCTAGATGAGTATTACAGTAGCAGGAGAATAAGAAAAATACTTGCTCTTGAAAGCCAGTTACAGGCTTATGGCCCGCCTATGATAAACTATCGACAATAATATATTACAGCAAGGACCTTCTTGTGATTGAAGACAATAGTACCCAACACCACACTAGCTGTATGGGGTGCATAATAATGATAAAACTACTGAACTAACTTTTACGAAATGATGCTGATTGTCCCAATACCATTTCTATTAAAAAACTGGAGAATTAAAAATCGGAGAGGTTTCCCATGTATATATCATTTGTATAAAATTATTAAAAATTAATGTTTTCAAGAGCCCATTTTCTTTACGAATAAAATTCATGCAGATATGTGCAAAAACAGACTAAAAATAGTGACAAGTGTTTACCAAACTATCCTGCTACTGCTCCGTATCATACCGAGTGCATCAATATAGTGAAACGAGAATCATATACACAAATAACATATGCCGGCTATACTGCATATGTCAAGTTAATGGAGCAAGCTCTCACCTAAAGTGCGCGCGCGCATCCCCTACACACTAGGTCAAGACAACATGGGCAGACAGCCAGCCACTCCACCACACCCTCAAGTCCTCCATAAATGGTCAGTACTTCAAAAATTAATTGGCCCCATTAATGACGATTAGAATGTTAGCAATAAAACATTTTAACAACTAATGTGACATCGAAACTAAGAAAATGGGTGCAAATATTTAGACACTAGGGAATCTAGCTAAACCGAAAATAATTAAATAATTTTCCTAGTATTGTATGTGGGTCACTATTTTACAGGTTACCCATACGACCAGTTTATAATTAGCTGAATATTGCAATGATATATTTAAGCCAGATGTATACAATGATAAACTCATTTGGAACAGAAGTTTTAAAAATATTTGCCTTGGCTAGTGTCCCAAGGTGCACATCTTGCGAAACTTCGTTTGCAATAGTAAAACAGATAATTATTGTGTATAAAGGTGCAGGACCTGCAGGAAGGCAAGACATGGAAGAAGGTGGTATGCTTACTTATACAAGCATACCATCCTCTTCCAAGCTAAGCTATGATAATTCGTTCGAATTTTAAATCCAGAGGGGAGGAAGATCTGCTTCCAGCCTAACTCACAAATTGTTTACGAACCAAAGTTTCAGTCCGAGTTGAACCATTACTATGTGATTGCAATGCTGTCACAAATTTGATCTAGCTCCCATTTACAATTTGAAGCTTAGTTTTAAATGGTTGTAGTCATGACGTTTTGATTTATTCTTCATGGACTTTCTTGTTGAAAGTAACTTGAGCTGGAATTTGCTTTCTTCCCGTGGATGGACAGATCGTACAAAGCCAGAGGTGATGACTTAGACACTTGTGAAACACTTGGGTATCTTTATTGTGGAAACGTTTCGCCAACCAGTGGCTTCCTCACTCCAATAGAGAAGAATGGCTGAAGATCAGAGGGAGTTTGAGGTAATCAGTTCCTCACCCGCCCAGGTTGATTACCTCAAACTACTACTGATCTTCAACCATTCTTCTCTGAATTGAACTGAGGAAGCCACTGTTTGGTGAAACGTTTCCACAATTCATCATGTCGGTTCTCTGAACTATTTATCTAAAAAGCCATAGGCCCCCTCATGTGCTCGCGGAGCCACTTATTGACGTTTTAACTCATGGTTGCCTCCTCAAAAATCTTACGTTAATACGTCATTTGGTGCCTCACGTTACGATCCTTTGAAATCCATTGGTTAACTACATCCTAGTCACAATTTAACGTCTAACTCACACCAACTAAATCTGTCTTACGGTCAAGACATCCTACAATATTTTCGGATGTTTTCCAAATCTTTTTTGGGGTTGCTTTATTACCGGGTTACTTGATGTGTGCAATAGATTCATACAAACTGAAATATCCATCGACCATCGCAATACCCATACATTAATAGTTCATTGCGAATGAGATGTCAACAGGAAGACTAAAGGAGCATGTCCTCGGAACTTCGCCAGCAAGAAGTAAAACAATGTATCTAACAAGGGCAAAGCTCAAAGCTCTACATATAAACATGTTCATGTCTCCGGCAGACCACAGGCACGAATAGAGCCAAGATGATAGCCTCCATACACCAACTATATATTTCTGTGCGACGGAGGCCAACAAATCACACAATTTTTTTCTTTAATTTATATGCTTAAGCCAATTTCTAAACAGAATATTTCGGTTAAGTTAATGTCAATGATTCAAAATTAACCAATCATAACAAATGCTAACATCAAATCAGTACAACAATGTATAATCGCTGGACGAACAAAAAAAAATAAGATAACAGAGTAAACATAAAAAAGGCTATAATAATCATTAATTTTTAAAGAGGTGGACCGGTAAGCCAGCGGAAGGCCTCGGTCAATGACCAAAAGCTCCAACGGCGGGTCATATGACTAAGACCCGCGTCAGGAAACTCGTCCTGTTTTCTGACGAACCTAACCTAACCGAGTAAATCCTCAACGTTCACTTGTTAGTCACTGCCACGTTATCCACGGTACTTTAGATGTCTCACTTACTCCAAAATAATTTATTTCTTAGGCCTACTATTTTAGGGTCAAGAGTATTTTTCAACAACTACAAAAGTTACATTTTCATATGTTCCAGTGTGACTGGGTAAAACAAAGGTTGGTGGTGGAGATAAAAGGTATTAAATATTTTATCCAGGTAGATAGATCTGTTTGTGAACATTAAAATGGTATAAAATACCGACAGATTGTTAGGTAAGACACATATGCAACAGTTAGGTATCTTTATTTCGAAACGTTTCGCCTACACAGTAGGCTTCTTCAGTCGAGTACAGAAAAGTTGATAGAAGCAGAAGATACTTGAAGACGATGTAATCAGTCCATCACCCTTAAAGTTTGAGGTGGTCAGTCCCTCAGTCTGGAGAAGAGCATTGTTCCGTTGTCTGAAACAATATGAAGTTGAAGTGACAGGATGGAGCCTTTTATAGTGCCAGGAGGTGAGACGTAGGTTGATTTGGGAGGGCAGGTCCCTCTCAAACCCAGCCGTTCTCACTAGTAGAGTTTGTCGAAGTATCTTGGTACAGACCATCAACTTCGACAAACTCTACTAGTGAGAACGGCTGGGTTTGAGAGGGACCTGCCCTCCCAAATCAACCTACGTCTCACCTCCTGGCACTATAAAAGGCTCCATCCTGTCACTTCAACTTCATATTGTTTCAGACAACGGAACAATGCTCTTCTCCAGACTGAGGGACTGACCACCTCAAACTTTAAGGGTGATGGACTGATTACATCGTCTTCAAGTATCTTCTGCTTCTATCAACTTTTCTGTACTCGACTGAAGAAGCCTACTGTGTAGGCGAAACGTTTCGAAATAAAGATACCTAACTGTTGCATATGTGTCTTACCTAACAGATCTGTTTGTGTTGTGGCTTGATAAAGTCCACTGTGTGGGCGAAACGTAGCCAACAAAGGATCGCACTATACTGCATTTATTTTTTTTTCCAAAGGCTGGTGGTGTAGCCACCCACTACATGAACTAGGACCAAATTACTGCACATCTCAGGTTTCAAGTTTCACTTGAACATTAAGACGCACCTTACCCACACCTACCCATCCCAGTCTTATTTTCGTTCTCTCATTTTCTCTGTATACATGGCAGAAGACGTACTAACCAACCTAACTAGCTATACACAGGCGCGCGCATATATATAAGAAAATGATTTAATTCAAATTAATTAAAAACATTATTCATCTTTTAACCATAAACAATATGCAAATAGTGAAAAAAAAACATCGCTACTATTACGATCTGCATTTTATATAGATAACCCTCTTTAAAATTAGTGTTTTTTTTTTTTGTTACAGGAACCTGGTATATGTATATTGACAGAATACAATAAGACACTTGTGCAACACGAGGATTTCATTATTAATATCTTTATTTACTATAAGTACATGTACAAGGTATGCAGGCCTAGCTGACATCAATGACATACTACTATATAGAAAGCCCCTTGTTATGCAGAGCATTTCCCGCAAATTAGGTCCTTGTCCCAGGATGCTACCCACACCAGTCGACTAACACCTAGGTACCCATTTTACTGATGGATGAACATAGACAACTGGTGTAAAGAAACATGCCCAATGTTTCTACCGGCGCTGGGAATCGAACGCAGACCCTCGCCGTGCGAAGCGAGAGCTTTAGCAATCAGGCCACTGGATACCGTGGGAAATGTTTCACGCACTGGGGATTTGTCAATCATTAGACTAACAAAGGACCTAGTAAATTATTATAATAAAAAAAGAAGCGCTAAGCCACAAGGACTATACAGCCGGACCTAGTAAAAAGTTTCCTAACAATAGTGCTCAATTGCTGCACAAGTGTCTATTATAATCTTTACTCTGGAAACCTCTATTTTTATAGACACTAACATAAATTCAAATTTGTACAAAGGTTCTGAAGGAACAAACGGCGTAATTATCTACAGTTAACCTTGGATAACCCAACAAGGTTAAGCAGTAAGGCTTTTTTTTTTTTTCCACTGAGATTCTTACTTCGTCGAGTTAATTCAATCACCTAGAGATGTGTAAAGATTCAAGTGAAAGAAAATTATATGATCCAAAATGCCCAATGTTTCACGCGTGAGGAATTTGAAGTTCCCAAATATTTTTTTTTTTTTTTTGCGTGGAGATAAACGAAGACACAGAGATAAACAGGAACGAGAGACTAAGAAACAAGTGAAAATATGGAAAATAAACTGTTGTAGCATCATATGTCAACGAGGGAAACAAAATAGGTCATACACAAACCAGAATTGAAAAAAATATATATAACTAAAAATATTACAAATGCCAGTCCATGCTGGACATTACATACACGCACGCACACATACCAAACCACACAGCAGCACGAGTGGCACCAGTAATGTATAGTCTTCACTTAACGTCGTTTCGTTCAATGTCGTTACGTTATAATTTTGATGAGAAAAAGAAATAAATTCCTGGCCAGGAATGGAAAATATGTTAAGACTTAAATACTTATCTGGATGGAGGACATGCATCGGCGTAACACTTGTTGTTCGCTTATGTCAATTTCCTCCCTTATGGCTGTTTGTATTCGGCTTTTATAATATGTAGCGAGTTTCTTTTATAATTCTGAAAAACTTAGTGATATCTAAAATAATAAAAATGTCAATAATAGAGTAAATATACGACTTAATAGCGGCCCAGAGCTACATAGTCCATGGTCATGGCGTCTGCAGCATTACTGCCCTCCCACTCACCTCTCCTTGCAACTTAATTCATGTTTATATAAATTAGCCTATGGTAAAACTGGTTTCGTTATACGTCGTTTCACAGTTTCCAAGAACCTATCGACGACGTTAAGTAGAGCTTCTTGTATTCGCCAACAATCTCACCAGTATTAAATTCACCAATAAAATCAGCCTAAAATGACTAATAGAATAACTTCCGTACATAAATAACCAGCTCGTAGACACAAATAGTATATTGGGAGGGTTCAGGGAAACCCTCAGTAATGGTTTCTTAGTGAAATATGAGTCTCTAAAAAAAGGACCCCAAATTATGATTTACAAACATGTGATAAAAGTGGCAGGGAGAATCTTAATAAGTGAAACATTAGCAAATTTGCAGTGAACTATTAAAGCCAATGAATGATATGGTGGAAGTATTCTCAATAAAACTGGATAATAAAACCTTGGTAATTATCCTTATATACAAGCAGCAGTAGCCACCGCTATCAACAGCGGTCACAGCAGCAGCAGCTGCAGAGAACAGAAACAGCAGCAGCAGAGGAACTCATCCGTATGAGGATAGCTGTCTACAAAACTGAAAATCTTACACCTATTATACTCTCTGCAGACTTCAACCTCCCAAATACAAGAAGAAAAAAATGAAGCATTGTACCAAAGTATTATTGTACCAGAAACCTGTGTGCAAAAAGTTTGCATTAAACCAACAGATAACAGAGCTTACTAAAAATGTAAAACATCTAGATCTTGTCTTCAGAAACAACGGGGAAGTTATTAGGAATGATCTTCAGCACAATACACTAAGATCACAACCTCAATGAAGTACAAGCAAATACACGTGTGGACAACTCAGTTCAGTTGCGGACAACCTAAACAATAGTCAACATTAGGAAATGTTTAATAAATTCAACTTCAACAATAAGAATAATGACTGGGACAACATAAACAAGCAACTATCAAACCAATCCTTAGAAAACTGTCCCAGGCATGAAAAAGTTGAATGAAGAAGCATACGAGATCTGTAGAAAAAAAAAAAAGTCCGCTTAAGAAAGACCATGTTAGATCATACACAAAGCAGTGGAAATTTAACAGAAGGGTGTTGAATTGTTAAGTAAACAGCTCTACATAACTCTGGACTTTCTACATGGATAACTGTCACCTATCTCTTTATAAACATTGTAGCATGATGAAGTAAATTATTATTATTATATCGCATCACAACAAAGGAAACAAAACGCAGAGAAGTTACATGTACAGAACAGATATTACTTTTAATTCCTTGTATTGGACTGAAGAAGCCACTGGTTGGCGAAACGTTTCCAGAAAGATTCCAAAATATTGCACAAATGTCTAATTTTTTAACTTGTCGGTTTTGTAAACGTTTTCACCAAACAAGCAGCACAAAAGGAATTAATTAAACCTCTAACACCAAAGAATTTCTCTAACAAGTACGTAGTTCAAAACCGGATAGTTTTTACAGTAATATGCCATAAAAATATGTTATGAAAACACACAGCAGCATAACACAAGGACAACAAGGGACTGGTGCCAAAAATATACTTTTCCCTGAGAGGCACATTCCGTGCCACCCACCCAGCAAGTGACGTCATTAACAGAGGTGCCAACTCTCAAACTCACATCTATAATTATATTACCTCAGCACTAAACTGTGAGCGAGTTTTATTTACCATGAGCGAGGTGAAGGGTGCCTGCGTGTCAAACAAGTCTGCCAACCATCGGTAGAGCACGCAGCTGTTTGAGATTTATTTTTACCTCCCAATGCTGGCTAACAGATCCACTGCTGGCTAACAGTTCCACTGCTGGCTAACAGTTCCACGGTTGGCTAACAGTTCCACTGCTGGCTAACAGATCCACTGCTGGCTAACAGTTCCACTGCTGGCTAACAGTTCCACTGCTGGCTAACAGTTCCACTGCTGGCTAACAGTTCCACTGCTGGCTAACAGTTCCACTGCTGACTAACAGTTCCACTGCTGGCTAACAGTTCCACTGCTGACCAACAGTTCCACTGCTGGCTAACAGTTCCACTGCTGGCT
Source organism: Cherax quadricarinatus (assembly GCF_038502225.1). Classification (NCBI taxonomy): domain Eukaryota; kingdom Metazoa; phylum Arthropoda; class Malacostraca; order Decapoda; family Parastacidae; genus Cherax; species Cherax quadricarinatus. The sequence goes on from NC_091376.1 coordinate 11,283,571, forward strand.
AACAGTTCCACTGCTGGCTAACAGTTCCACTGCTGGCTAACAGTTCCACTGCTGACTAACAGTTCCACTGCTGACTAACAGTTCCACTGCTGACTAACAGTTCCACTGCTGACTAACAGTTCCACTGCTGACTAACAGTTCCACTGCTGGCTAACAGATCCACTGCTGGCTAACAGATCCACTGCTGGCTAACAGATCCACTGCTGGCTAACAGTTCCACTGCTGGCTAACAGTTCCACTGCTGGCTAACAGTTCCACTGCTGACTAACAGTTCCACTGCTGGTTAACAGTTCCACTGCTGGCTAAGAGGCTTAACATACAAGAAGCCTCCTTTTTGGTGTCTCCGGCCACACCATAAGTGTATACATGTGTCTAAAAGTTACCACCAATGGAAATGAATCATAAGTTTAAAATACATGAACAAACGTGTAGGAATGGTAGGGATCTGCCCGGCATGGTTCACTGCTACTTTTTTGTATAATATTTAGCTTTGTGGAATAAGCTTATTAAACCTATGTCTCACCACTGTGTGGTTGTAAAAAGTGCTTAATGAAACCGTTAACAAAATCAAAACAGCAGTCTGTAAAACGCATATATTCAAATTATAAATAATGCCAAGACCTCAGAAAGAATTACAATCCCCCCCCCCAAAAAAAAAAATAAAGGACACAAGTGCAACTAATGCGACATTTTACTTTGTCAACGTTTCGCTCTCCAGAAGCTTTGTCAAATCGTTACGGCTTGCATTAGTGGCAACTGTGTCCTTTTACCTAATATACTGTCGGTAATTTTACCAACAATAAAAAAAAGACGATAAAACTTTTGTAAACGGTAATAAATCAAAGTGGGTAATCTGGAAGAGGAGAAGTAAAGAGAAGACAAGATAAAGACCAATAATGCTGACAGTATTTACACTTGGCACATACTCACATACTTGCCTTCACAAAGGGCTGAAAGACACTAAAATTAGTTCATCGCATATATGCAATAATAAACTGTAGGAAAAATTATATAACTAATATTCGAGGTGAACGTAAAAGACAAGACGGTAAATACAATTTTCAAGGAAATCAACCAATTAAACCCTGAAACAAAGGAAGGAGAATACTGTGACGCATACGAAAACTGGCAACTTAAACGACCTAAGAACAAACATTAATTAACGAGCTAATGAAAGTGATTAGTAGTGAGAGAAAATAAAAAGTAAAAAAAAAAAACAGCAAATACAAATGTAAAACAGAATATATTCTTTAAATTGCAATCCCTTCAGGAGTTTCCTGCGGAAACTGGACCATGGCGAATACAAACAGAGCACAGAGTGGAATCCAGGACAGCAGCCACCACCAGCGAGTGACAATTTTCAACCTCACCTTCCTGAGGCCAGAACAGCTGCCACCACCAGTAAGTGACATTGCCTTACCTTCCTGAGGCCAGGACAGCAGCCACCACCAGTGAGTGACATTGTCTACCTCACCTTCCTGAGGCCAGGACAGCAGCCACCACCAGTGAGTGACATTGTCTACCTCACCTTCCTGAGGCCAGGACAGCAGCCACCACCAGTAAGTGACATGTCTACCTCACTTTCCTGTGTTCTTAAAACACCAGTGTTGGCATCACTGGACCAGTTATCATGTTACGTCGATACGTGTTACGAGATTTCTTCCATACGAATAAACCAACAAGAACAACCACCAATAAGACTCGTAGCTATCAGTATATTCAAAGTGTAGTCACGTTTCCATTCTCCCAAAGTGATTGAGCATAAGATTGCATTTTGTGTCTTTTCACTATCACACACCATTATATCCAGCTATTCGTATAATCTACTTCGCTAGAAACAAAAGTTTCACACCATTATAAAAGCAAGTTTTCTATGAATCTCAACTAGGGAAACTGAGATGCTAGCAATACACAAATAACCCGCACATAAAAGAGAGAAGCTTACGACGACGTTTCGGTCCGACTTGGACCATTGACAAAGTCACAAAGTGTGACTTCGTCAATGGTCCAAGTCGGACCGAAACGTCGTCGTAAGCTTCTCTCTTTTATGTGCGGGTTATTTGTGTATCGTTCCAGTCACGGTATTGTGCCTTTTTGTTATTTATGCTAGCAACAGTGAGAGACTAGCCACACCCAAAGTCAGTGCCGGATCAGCCGGGCTGTGGCTCGTACGTCGGACTGCGTGCGGCCAGCAGTAACAGCCTAGTTGATCAGGCCCTGATCCATCGGGAGGCCTGGTCATGGACCGGGCCGCGGGGGCGTTGATCCCCGGAATAACCTCCAGGTAACCTCCAGGTAACCCAAACATTATACTGACAATTGACCTGCCTTGGCTTTCCCACAACTGAGGCCTCATAATAACACCCAAACTCACTTTCCCCATCAAAGAATAATAAATGAATTCATAAAAAAATCCAAATGCAGTTTTCTGCAATCTCAACTGTATTAACACTTGTGACAGTAACGCCTCAGTTACAACCTGTATCACGTTCAGGGATACGTGAGCCATAGAGGTACAAAGGATGATCAGAGATGACAGAGCGTCTAGTGAAAGTGATTTGGTGGGTTTTAGTGCTGGAAAATTTAAACCCATGTGTGGTGGCCCAATTGGAAACACGGTCGACTGCATGCTGGAGAGAAACTGTAAGGAGGTGACAGTCAGCGCCTGCACAGGCAATAGCGAAGTCATCAACATAGAGTGATGACCAAATATTTGATGGAAGACTAGAGGCCAAATCATTAATAGCAAGGAGAAAAAGTGTTGTGCTCAGAACACATCCCTGGGGGACACCTTCAGCTTGGACAAAGTCCGGGGAGAGCACATTATTAACCCGAACACGGAAATGCCTGTCAGTTAAAAAGTTCTTAAGGAAGGATGGTAGATTGCCTCGAAGGCCTAAGGAGTGGGCTTGGGCTAAAATATTATACCTCCAAGTTGTGTCATATGCCTTCTCAAGGTCAAAAAATATGGCAATAACTGAGTGGTTATTCGCAAAGGCATTACGAACATACGTATCCAAGCGCAGTAAGGGGTCTATGGTAGAACGTCCCTTACGAAAGCCATATTGACGAGTGGAGAGACTGTTGTGTGTCTCTAAATACCACACTAAACGTCTATTTACTAGACGTTCCATTACTTTGCAAACTGCACTGGTAAGAGCAATGGGACGATAGTGGGAGGTTTCATGTCCCGTAGTGCCTGGTTTGCGGAAAGGGAGAACAATGGCGGATTTCCACAGCTGTGGAAGAACTCCTTGTGACCAAATAAGATTGTAAAGGCGTAATAGGACTGCAAGGGCTGACTGATGTAAATGTTGTAGCATACGAATATGAATGTCGTCGGGCCCAGCTGCCGATGATCGACAAGCTGAGAGTGTTGCCTCCAGTTCTTGAAGTGTAAAAGGCACATTATACTGTTCTTCTCTGAGAGAAGAAAAGTCCAAAGGTGCTAACTCTCTGGCAGACTTTGAGGAAAGAAATGAGGGGCATAGATGGAGTCCCTGAGAAATACGGACCAGATGATTGCCAATTTCATTGGCAACATCTAGTGGGTTTGCTATATCAACACCGGCAACCCGCAGAACAGGAGCCGGGTCAGGAGAATATTTACCACTCAGTTTTCGTACTTTTTTCCAGACTGCACTCATAGAGGAAGCAGAGGTGATGGTGGAGACATAATCTCGCCAGCAAGTGCGTTTAGCGTCACGGATGACACGGCGAGCGATCGCACGCTTCTGTTTAAAATCAAGGAGTCGCTCTGTGGTTCTATTGTACCGGTACCTGCCCCATGCAGCGCGTTTCAAACGTACTGCACGAGCACAAGCAGGAGACCACCAAGGCACGCATTTCTGAGAATGCCTGCCCGAAGTTTGGGGTATAGAATGAGAAGCTGCGGTGAAAACGGAGGACGAGAAGAGGTGTAAAAGCTCATCGATGGAGGACGAAGAAGGAACCTCTTTAAAAACAGTCAGGTGTGAGTAAAGGTTCCAATTTGCCCGATTAAATTGCCAGCGTGGGGTGCGAAGAGGTGGCGAATATGAAGGGGAAGTAAGAATGATTGGGAAATGATCACTGTCATGTAAGTCCGGGAGAACAGACCAAGTAAAGTCTAATGCGGCGGAGGAAGAGCAAACTGAGAGATCTATGCAAGAGAGAGTATGAGTCCGAGGATCAAAATGGGTGTGAGTACCTGTATTTAAAACATGGAGGGGGTGGGTGGCAAGAAAAGCCTCTAACTGAATTCCACGGGAATCACAGTGAGACCCTCCCCAGAGGAAATGGTGGGCATTAAAATCACCAAGTAACAGAATCGGTGGCGGTAATGACGAAACAAGGAAGGCAAAATCCGGAATAGATAATGCCCGAGAAGGAGAGAGATATAAAGAACAGAGCGTATACCACCTATGTAAGTGGATACGGGCTGCTGTGTAATGCAGCGAAGTATGAATAAATAGCTGATGGTATGGAATATCAGTGCGGAGAAGAAGGGCACTTTCATTAAAGGTCCCATCAGGAAAAGGATCTGAAGAATACAATAAATTATAGCCTGAGATGTGAGAAATAACAGCAGAGTGTAATTTTGGTTCCTGTAAGCAAACACCAACAGGGGCAAACTGGGAGAGTAACATCTGAAGCTCACCCCGATTACCCCTGAGGCCGCGTATATTCCACTGTAAAAAGGCCATGATTGGCAATGATAAAGATACTTGAAATCCGCAGGTAAGGGTTCCTACGGACTAGAAGGGTTAGAAAAGTCCACATGCGGAGGCAGTGGAAAATGTTCAAGCAGCGAAGGAACGGTGCGCTGTGAAGAAAGGAGTTGCGCAGATGGAGCAGAGGAGAGAGAAAGAGCGGAAGGTGGATCAGTGTCCATTGATGGTTTGGTCTCTGCAATATATTCAGAGATTGCTTCAAGTGTTTCGGAATTCAAAGATGTCGTATGGGAGACAATATTGGGAATGGTAGGGGGAGGATGAGTAAAGATTGGAACTGTATTGGACTGTACCAAGGTAGGGGGGGGCGAAAGGGTGGAGGGAACTGGAGAAGCGTGGCAGGGGACAGAAGAGACAGGAACCTGGGAGGTGGCAGAAGAGGAAGAAACTTGGGAGGGAACAGGGGAGGAAGGTACATTACGAGGAGGAGGGTGAACCTCTGCACTTGTAACTGAGCCAGTGAGAGGGGAAGAACTAGGGACAGAGACAGGGAGGGTAAAATGAGGAGGTGGAAGATGGGTAGGAGGTGTTACCGGACCTTTTTTTGACTTTTGAGAAGTAGAGGGACGATTGGGAAGAGGTGTCGTACGAGGTCTCGTCGATACTGAGGCTTGTAAGAGAGAACTCGAAGAAGCGAGATTAGACTGAGGCGTTGAAGTAGGGACGTCTGAGCCGAGGACAGCAAAAGGATTAGATACAGGAGTGATTATGGGAGAGGTAACCACAGAGGTGGGTGTAGAAGATGGGATACCAGAAGTGGGGGGACGTTTTGAAACACGGGAATAAGAAACACGTGGGAGTCTCCCTTGGAGGCGGAGATGAGAAACTGCCATGGCATAAGGGAGACCTTCTGTCTCTTTGAGGTAATGGATTTCCCGCTCGTTTAAATAGACCTGACAACGGCGAGAGTACGAAGGGTGAGCCTCATGACAGTTAAGGCAAGAGGGAGATCGATTGCAAGACGTATTAGAATGGTCATCGGCACCACAGACTGGGCATTCGGCGATAGATCTGCAATATTTCGCTGGATGGCCAAATCGCCAGCAATTTCTACACTGTTGTGGTGTAGGGATCACCTTTCGAACTTGTAACCGATGTCCTGCTATATAAACGGAGGATGGGAGTTCTCGGCTGTCAAAAGTTAAACGAGCCACATTGCTAGGGTATCGTCTCCGCCCACGGGCAGGAAGAACGTAAGTGTCTACCTTGAGGATTGGGAGATCTTGGAGTTCCAGCTGTTCTAGAATGTCGGTGCCACATGTCTGGAAATTTTGTTGAACTATGGTATGGGGCAGAATAACGGTACCACTACAAGAATTGAGGGAATGATGTTTTTCAAGGGTGACAGGAACAGTATCTATATGGGAAAGACGAGAGAGCTCACGAGCCTGGGTAGCATTCTGTACGGTAATGATGCGCGTACCGCTCTTAAGAGCATGAAAAGAAATATCTTTACCAACATGGCGTAGGAGTGCCTTGCCAATACTATGGTCAGAAAGATAGGCAGTAGAGGAAGTTGGTCGTAAAGTGAAGAATTTAGTCCACTGTTCAGTCTGAAACTGAGCGTGGAAAGGTAGTGAAGGACGTGTCGATCTTTTCTGAGAAGAACGAGAAGGTGAAGGTGGAGAAGTATCATCAGCAGGTAATTGTCGTTGACGTTTAGGCGTGGGACCAGAGTTGGTCCGACGTGGAACGGGTCGGCGATTTGAAAATTGCCGCACCGTAGAGGGAGAGGCCGGAAGCATAGTCAGAGGAGAGCGAAGGTCTGATAAATCGAAGGAGTCAGTCGAGGCCTCAGTACCTGAAGCAGGTGAGGAAACAGCACCGGCAATAGGTACAGAGGCATGAGGAATGTCTGAAGAGTGGTCCAAAGACGAGGCGGGGTCAGAACGGGGTGCGGTATCAAGAAGGGGCCCGGGGGTACCAGGTTCATGGACTAGGGCTGCCATGGTTAGGTTACTTCTTTCTTTTTGTTTTTAAGAAAAAAAAAGAAAGAAGAAAAGAAAATAAAAATAAAAAAAAGAAAAAAAAAGGGGGGACCGGGGAGGGATAGTTCCTAGGAGGAATGAAAGGGCCAGAAATCTCCCTCCGCGCCCAAGAGGACTCGACACCGCTAGTAGCGCAGATGCAGCATGGAACCCGTGCCATACCCTACCCTTCATGCCAGTAAACCAGCAATCTGGGATAGCAACCTCACATCTGCCGAGCTACCTCGGTGGACAAAAGAGAGGGCGGCCGGATATCCGCCACAAAGCATACCTCCTTCAGCCACCACCCCCGGAATCCGAAAGGTGGCTTCCAGAGATACACCCGTCGCCCAAAAGACACCCAAAGCTACTCCGGGATACCGGAGAGGGATCGGGACATCCCTAGGCAATCCAGATTCCACGGCAAACTACGCCACCGCCAAGAAACCTCAACGGAATGGGATCGACCCCGGTGTCCTTTCCTCTACCTAGGAACTAGCGTGCCTGTGGGAGAAATCCCAAAGGACAAAAAGAGGAAGGGCAAAAGGGAGGAGTGGGGAGGAGGAGGAGGAAAGGAAAAAGGGGAGGATGGGGAGGATGGGATAGGGGAGGGGAGATTGGGGGGTAATTAGGTTCGGTCTGAGGAAGAAGACCGATAGGTCTAATTCCTCAGACCAAGAGCCTCTTCACCACGCCAAGGAGCCCCCCTTGAAGAGGCTGATACTTAAAGAAAAGGAGAGTATACATTGTCGTATATATCACCAGCTCACTGTAGATAAAAACTGGTCATGGCATCAAATATAACACACCAGGTTACTATATTACGAAGATAGGAGTGAATGGAGACGAATGGTACTTGGAACCTGACGATCTGTTGGAGTGTGAGCAGGGTAATATTTAGTGAAGGGATTCAGGGAAACCGGTTATTTTCATATAGTCGGACTTGAGTCCTGGAAATGGGAAGTACAATGCCTGCACTTTAAAGGAGGTGTTTGTGATATTGGCAGTTTGGAGGGATATGTTGTGTATCTTTATATGTGTATGCTTCTAGACTGTTGTATTCTGAGCACCTCTGCAAAAACAGTGATAATGTGCGAGTGTGGTGAAAGTGTTGAATGATGATGAAAGTATTTTCTTTTTGGGGATTTTCTTTCTTTTTTTTTGGGTCACCCTGCCTCGGTGGGAAACGGCCGACTTGTTGAAAAAAAAAAAAAAATTAACACAAGAGGTGGTCAATGTATCACCGACATAGCACACTGGATATCAGAAAAAAAAAATCTACAGTCCAGCTACAAACCTGAGACTCGCACAAAATAAAACCCAGCACATCAACTCCTTTTCTCCACCTTAGTACCTTAGAATGAAGGTCAAGGCAACATTTAACACACTTCACACTTGTATGACGATGATTAAGGCAATACCTAAGGTAAAGTAGGTCATAACCAAACTCGTACAACACCCCCAAGTAAGCCAATGTAGTTTATTTCTGCTGCATCCTTAGGTCCCTCAGGTACTGATGTATTGCTAGATGAAGAACGGCAGCGGATGCTAGGATACTTGCCATCGAGTCCCGTCTCACAAAGGACTGAACCAGTCCTTAGCTGTAAGCTGAAGGGTTAACCTGTCACATGTGAGCTTTGGCCTCCTGTAGCAAAGATCAAGGGCTTTGAGTGCGGACGAGTGCCCTTAAAAACATTCATGCCTCCCTGCCACTTTTGTAAGTGACTATCCATTTAAATGGAAAACACTACGGTTTCTGTAAGTGTAATCAAGGTAACATTTATGAAGGGATTTAGGGAAACCGGCAGGCCGGACTTGAGTCCTGGAGATGGGAAGTACAGTGTCTGCACTCTGAAGGACGGGTGTTAATGTTGCAGTTTTATAACTGTAGTGTAAGCGCGCCTCTGGCAAGACAGTGATGGAGTGAATGATGAAAGTTTTTCTTTTTCGGGTCACCCTGCCTTGGTGGGAGACGGCCGATGTGTTAATAAAAAGAAGTTCAAGCAATACATGCGTACTATTGACCTTGTTAAACACGACCTTGAGAAGCACAGTGAAGAACTAGGTCATATTTCATCACATAGCATGGTTGTCCTGTCATCCTCCATCACATAGCATGGTTGTCCTGTCATCCACCATCACATAGCATGGTTGTCCTGTCATCCTCCATCACATAGCATGGTTGTCCTGTCATCCACCATCACATAGCATGGTTGTCCTGTCATCCACCATCACATAGCATGGTTGTCCTGTCATCCTCCACATAGCATGGTTGTCCTGTCATCCTCCATCACATAGCATGGTTGTCCTGTCATCCACCATCACATAGCATGGTTGTCCTGTCATCCATCACATAGCATGGTTGTCCTGTCATCCTCCATCACATAGCATGGTTGTCCTGTCATCCTCCATCACATAGCATGGTTGTCCTGTCATCCTCCATCACATAGCATGGTTGTCCTGTCATCCTCCATCACATAGCATGGTTGTCCTGTCATCCTCCATCACATAGCATGGTAGTCCTGTCATCCTCCATCACATAGCATGGTTGTCCTGTCATCCTCCATCACATAGCATGGTTGTCCTCCATCACATAGCCTGGTTGTCCTATCATCCTCCATCACATAGCTAGTTGTCCTGTCATCCTCCATCACATAGCTAGTTGTCCTGTCATCCATCACATAGTCGTCCAGTCATACTCCACCACATAGCTAGTTATCCAGTCATACTCCACCACATAGCTAGTTGTCCTGTCATCCTCCACCACATAGCTAGTTGTCTTGTTATCCTCCGCCACATAGCTAGTTGTCCTGTCATCCTCCACCACATAGCTAGTTGTCCTGTCATCCTCTATCGCATAACTAGTTGTCCTGTCATCCTCCATCACATAGCTAGTTGTCCTGTCATCCTCCATCACATAGCTAGTTGTCCTGACAGTCACCATCACATAGCTATTTGTCCTGTCATACTCCACCACATAGCTTTTTATCCTGTCATCCTCCATCACATAGCTAGTTGTTCTGTGAATTGATTTTATATTAGTTGGGTTAAGTTATATAAATCTATAAATACGAGTATTTAATCGCATGTTAACAAGTTAAAACGCGATACCTTTGGGAACGAGGTGGCCAAGAATAGGAAAGATGCGTTCAAGTATGTACGATATCACTCGTGGTGCGAGAATGTACGCCAACACGGGAGTTGCACCAGACATAGGTGTGGCAGCAGACATGGGTGTGGCAGCAGACACGGGTGTGGATGTAGACATGAGTGTGGCAACAGACACGGGTGTGGATGTAGACATGAGTGTGGCAGCAGGCATGGTGTGGATGCATACAAGGGTTTGTAGCAGCAGCACGAGGCTGCCGGTGTATCAAGAAGTCGGGTCAGCAGACACACACAACATACATATGGGTTAATGTTAAGATAATGTAACTGACCTATTTTTCAAAGCATGGTTTTCACATTTTACGCATTACTCAGTGGTTCAAACATCTGTAAACTCTATTTCATAAAGCCCAGAACATGCTTAATCCATTAGTACTCTAGAAGTAACGATTCAGACTTGATCCTCTGTCATCAAATGGCAGTCCCCACCTCTGACCTGTCACCTTGTTGCTGATTACTACATTTAGCTCAGCGACAACTACACAAATCAACTAGTGAAGAGAATAATTCATGGGAAAATCAGCATATGCATAATAAATTTAATATATATATATATATATATACATTTATATATATATATATATATATATATATATATATATATATATATATATATATATATATATATATATATATAAATGAAGGGAGATACTACCGTCCTGCCGAGTAAAACAGAAGCTTGTAATTATTTTACATGATGGTAGGATTGCTGGTGTCTTATTTTTATCTCATAAACATGCAAGATTTCAGGTACGTCTTGCAACTTCTACTTAGGTCATACTACACATGCATGTACTGTACAAGCATGCATATTATAATATATATATTATAATACACACACACACACACAGATATACACACATACTACACACACACACACCTCTGGGTTTTCTTCTATTTTCTTACTAGTTCTTGTTTATTCCCTCTTATCTCCATGGGGAAGTGGAACAGAACTCTTCCTCTGTAAGTTATGCGTGCCGTAAGAGGCGACTAAAATGCCGGGAGCAAGGGGCTAGTAATCCCTTCTTCTGTATACAATACTAAGGTTAAAACGAGAAACTTGTTTTTCTTTTTGGGCCACCCTGCCTCGGTGGGATACGGCCGGTTTGTTGACAATATATAAAATATCAGTTATTTGTAAAGGTATCATGGCAGCACACTGCTAGATAGTGATCCTCGTGTTCTTTTAACTGGTGTGTTTTCCTTGTTATTACCTATTTGTAGCTACAGGGAGAGAGAGCTATGCTAGTGGTGCCCCTTAAAGTTAACAATTTTTCATTATATTTTTCTTTAAAATTTCCTATGGATGAAGCATTTACTACCTCTTAAATTATTCCATTGGTCAACCACAGTTTGTGAAGAAACCAAGGAAGCCGAGATAAACCAGGTGATATTTAATAGCCACTTCTAGGTCATCATGCGAGACTCGTGGCGGGACACACTTGATGAGTTTCCCCGACAAGTAAACCACCACCACTAACATATGTATATAACAAGAATGGGGTCCTTTAACTTACCCAAAAAGTGATGATGGAGAAGAGGGAACATTGTATGTTTAAGTTAACGACACGGCTGCTAGCTCCACTCTGGTGGAGGAAGCTTCACTTAGGGCCTTCCTCTCCTCCTCCCCCCCCAACTTCCTTGACCCTAATGCCAGATTTAAACTACACACACGGTAAACTTAACTACATGACGCAGATTCGAGTTACCGGGCTGCTACATACCTGCAGGTTATCACCATCTATCAGATACCCTTTATTAAACCAAATGAACTATGTGCTGTAAGAAGCAGATTTCTCAGCAGTTGACAGCTTCTGTTCATTAGCTCAGTAAAAAGTATTCATTCTTTAGGGGTAACCAGCTCACTGTACATTATACAAGAAAAGAAACCGTCTACAATGTTGTTTTGGTAATGGTTATCTCTGAGACATCAGTGGCGCAGGGTATTTTGGGATATTACTGTAGTGCCATCTTCTGCCTTCCTGAGACCATCACCAGTGTAGCCAGCCCTGAGTCATGACTCCTGCATCACCATCAGTGTAGCCAGCCCTGAGTCATGACTCCTGCATCATCGTCACCCCCACCAGTGTCCACCTCATCTCCCTGTTCTTGCTACTACTGTCCCGCCTCTCCAGTGACCTAGTACAGTATATCCCTAGGGAGTTTCTATATCCTGACATATGGTTTTAGGGAAAAGCTCTAATTTCTTGTTCTTTGAATCAAACTTAATTACTGCCCAGTCACCGCTCTCTGTATGACCCTTACGGGTCCCTATAAATATGAAATAATAATTTCATTTAGCTTCGTACTATCTTAATGGTTCACTCGGTTGCTCATCTTCTATGTTCCCACAACCTTGACCAGTCTGTTTTGAACAACCTAACCTTCTCTAACTTGTATCTACTGAGTATTTTCTATATTGTGATCATATCTTCTCATGATCTATGGTGCTCGGATACAATAGATAATATTCGTCCCTCGCAGGTTTTTGTCAGGGACAAATTGGTGTACCAGATTACTGATTGTAGACGAGGCTTATATGTGTAGAAACTTCTTAAAACAGTACTAATGTTGGCAACTGATATTAACCACCAGACCGAATTACTATATAACCTCAAAATTCAGTATATACAAAGATTTCAGCAAACACGAAATCCACTTTTCCTTATTTACAGCAGAGTGAACGATGTATGGAAAAAGAAAACTGTACTTAGAAAATATCTGTCTTTTTTTCATATCTGAACCCCAATGACCTGAAGTAGGAGGAGGGCATCACTGCACATCACAGGACAAGACGTGACTACTGCACATCACAGGACAACAAGGTGTGACTACTGCACATTGCAGGATAACAAGGTGTGACTACTGCACATCGCAGGACAACAAGGTGAGACTACTGCACATCGCAGGACAACAAGGTGTGACTACTGCACATCGCAGGATAACAAGGTGTGACTACTGCACATCGCAGGACAACAAGGTAAGACTACTGCACATCACAGGATAACAAGGTGTGACTAATGCACATCGCAGGGAAACAAGATGTGACTACTACACATCGCAGGATAACAAGGTGTGACTACTGCACATCGCAGGATAAGGTGTGACTACTGCACATCACAGGACAAGATGTGACTACTGCACATCACAGGATAACAAGGTGTGACTACTGCACATCACAGGACAAGATGTGACTACTGCACATCACAGAACAACAAGGTGTGACTACTGCACATCGCAGGATAACAAGGTGTGACTACTGCACATCGCAGGACAAGGTGTGACTACTGCACATCGCAGGATAACAAGGTGTGACTACTGCACATCGCAGGATAACAAGGTGTGACTACTGCACATCGCAGGACAAGGTGTGACTACTGCACATCGCAGGATAACAAGGTGTGACTACTGCACATCACAGGACAAGATGTGACTACTGCACATCACAGAACAAGGTGTGACTACTGCACATCGCAGGATAAGGTGTGACTACTGCACATCGCAGGACAAGGTGTGACTACTGCACATCGCAGGATAACAAGGTGTGACTACTGCACATCACAGGACAAGATGTGACTACTGCACATCACAGAACAAGGTGTGACTACTGCACATCGCAGGATAACAAGGTGTGACTACTGCACATCGCAGGACAAGGTGTGACTACTGCACATCGCAGGATAACAAGGTGTGACTACTGCACATCACAGGACAAGATGTGACTACTGCACATCACAGGATAAGGTGTGACTAATGCACATCACAGGACAAGATGTGACTACTGCACATCGCAGGATAACAAGGTGTGACTACTGCACATCACAGAACATGTGACTACTGCACATCACAGAACAAGATGTGACTACTGCACATCACAGGATAAGGTGTGACTACTGCACATCACAGGATAACAAGATGTGACTACTGCACATCACAGAACAAGATGTGACTACTGCATATCACAGGATAAGGTGTGACTACTGCACATCACAGGATGACAAGATGTGACTACTGCACATCACAGAACAACGAGGTGTGACTACTGCACATCGCAGGATAACAAGGTGTGACTACTGCACATCGCAGGACAACAAGGTGTGACTACTGCACATCACAGGACAACAAGGTGTGACTACTGCACATCGCAGGATAACAAGGTGTGACTACTGCACATCACAGGACAAGATGTGACTACTGCACATCACAGGATAAGGTGTGACTATTGCACATCACAGGATAACAAGGTGTGACTACTGCACATCTCAGGATAACAAGGTGTGACTACTGCACATCGCAGGACAACAAGGTGTGACTACTGCACATCGCAGGACAACAAGGTGTGACTACTGCACATCGCAGGACAACAAGGTGTGACTACTGCACATCACAGGACAAGATGTGACTACTGCACATCACAGGATAAGGTGTGACTATTGCACATCACAGGATAACAAGGTGTGACTACTGCACATCTCAGGATAACAAGGTGTGACTACTGCACATCGCAGGACAAGGTGTGACTACTGCACATCGCAGGATAACAAGGTGTGACTACTGCACATCACAGGACAAGATGTGACTACTGCACATCACAGGATAAGGTGTGACTATTGCACATCACAGGATAACAAGGTGTGACTACTGCACATCTCAGGATAACAAGGTGTGACTACTGCACATCGCAGGGCAACAAGGTGTGACCATCCTTGGACAGAAGTCCACATTATTATTATTATTATGACTGGATACCAAGAGCAACAACGTTCCACTTCTGTAACTAAATAAAACCTGACACATGCACAAGCACCTCCCTCCCTCCCCACTACTGCACACACAAGTACACACCTCACGCATGGATGGCGCGGAAGACGGTGCTTACCGTTATGTAGTGTGCAAACGTGTTCTTCATTTTCCAGAGATAACCACTCACCGAATATTTTCACCAGTATTCTACATTATTATTATTATTATTATTATTACAATCTTGGTAAAGCCTCGAGACTTGGAAGCCATCAGTTTGAACAAAGAGCAAGGTAGCTCAGATTCCTTGAATCAAGAGCTCTTCGTCAGCATCAAGGGGAGCATGCACTAAGAAATGTAACGTTGCACTTGTAACCAAATAATTTTGATACACGCAGTAACTGAAAACAATTTCAACGCCAGGTAATGAAATGAAGATAACAAAAATTGATCCAAGGGAAGAGAAGCTCTCATTCACTGGATCAAGATCCTTCACCGTCATCAAGAGAGCCTTCTTGAAGGGACACTTACTGTTAATCTTACCGTACATCAAGACTAACTACACTTAGATAAGAGTGTTTATACAAATAATGCTTATAAAGTTTATCTTACCTGTACCAGCAGACTCTTTGTAAGAAAAGTTAGTACAGGGAGACTTCATCTTGCATCTACAGTAGCTAATGATCAACTCTCACACTCAATTATCCACGTGCAATTGTTTATATTCTCTAAACTACTTTCTTTTGCAATTATGGCTATATGCAGGTGTAGTACAAGTGAGGTGAGCACCTAACAGAGCAACACCTGCTACTACACCACACCTGGGTACATAGTGCATCCACTAACACCGTGACGTTATATCGGGAAAACTTTCGTACGGTACACAACACTCCAGCAACCCACCCACCTGTACCTGCCTCTATGCAATCCAGCCTCACAGGCAGCCAGCCTCACAGCTAGCCAGCCTCACAGCCAGCCAGCCTCACAGCCAGCCAGCCTCACAGCCAGCCAGCCTCACAGCCAGCCAACCTCACAGCCAGCCAGCCTCACAGCCAGCCAGCCAGCCAGCCAGCCAGCCTCACAGCCAGCCAGCCTCACAGCTAGCCAACCTCACAGCCAGCCAGCCTCACAGCCAGCCAACCTCACAGCCAGCCAGCCTCACAGTCAGCCAGCCAGCCTCACAGTCAGCCAGCCAGCCTCACAGTCAGCCAGCCAGCCTCACAGTCAGCCAGCCAGCCTCACAGCCAGCCAGCCTCACAGCCAGCCAGCCTCACAGCCAGCCAGCCAGCCTCACAGCCAGCCAGCCTCACAGCCAGCCAGCCTCACAGCCAGCCAACCTCACAGCCAGCCAGCCAGCCAGCCTCACAGCCAGCCAGCCAACTTCACAGCCATCCAACCTCACAACCAGCCAGCCAGCCAGCCTCACTCCCAGCCAGCCAGCCAGCCAGCCAGTCAGCCAGCCCTTCACCCCTTCACCACCACACCCAGCCAGCTAGCCAGCCCTTCACCA
Source organism: Cherax quadricarinatus (assembly GCF_038502225.1). NCBI lineage: Eukaryota > Metazoa > Arthropoda > Malacostraca > Decapoda > Parastacidae > Cherax > Cherax quadricarinatus. The sequence continues at coordinate 11,299,668 of NC_091376.1, forward strand.
CCACACCCAGCCAGCTAGCCAGTCCTTCACCACCACACCCAGCCAGCTAGCCAGTCCTTCACCACCACACCCAGCCAGCTAGCCAGCCCTTCACCACCACACCCAGCCAGCTAGCCAGCCCTTCACCACCACACACCCAGCCAGCCAGCCAACTTCACAGCCAGCCAACCCCACAGCCTGCCAGCCTCACAGCCAGCCAGCCAGCCTCACAGCCAGCCAGCCAGCCTCACTCCAAGCCAGCCATCCAGCCAGCCCTTCATCACCACACCCAGCCAGCTAGCCAGTCCTTCACCACCACACCCAGCCAGCTAGCCAGTCCTTCACCACCACACCCAGACAGCTAGCCAGCCCTTCACCACCACACCCAGCCAGCTAGCCAGCCCTTCACCACCACACCCAGCCAGCTAGCCAGTCCTTCACCACCACACCCAGCCAGCTAGCCAGCCCTTCATCACCACACCCAGCCAGCTAGCCAGTCCTTCACCACCACACCCAGCCAGCTAGCCAGCCCTTCACCACCACACCCAGCCAGCTAGCCAGCCCTTCACCACCACACCCAGCCAGCTAGCCAGTCCTTCACCACCACACCCAGCCAGCTAGCCAGTCCTTCACCACCACACCCAGCCAGCTAGCCAGCCCTTCATCACCACACCCAGCCAGCTAGCCAGTCCTTCACCACCACACCCAGCCAGCCCTTCACCACCACACCCAGCCAGCTAGCCAGCCCTTCACCACCATACACCCAGCCAGCTAGCCAGTCCTTCACCACCACACCCAGCCAGTCCTTCACCACCACACCCAGCCAGGCAGTCCTTCACCACCACACTGGAAGACGCTCAAACCCTCCTTATAATGCATAAACAAGTAATGCAAATCAAGCCTATCTTTAGATTTCCTAACCAATACACTAAACATCAATAAGGTCCATCACTCTGCACATGTAAAAACTTTATGGGAATTACCAACTCTCGTAAAGAGAATCTGATGTCTTCGTCTAGAGTTCAGGCAGTTGTTCCTGATGAGCCTAGCAGTGGTGCTTACGTTAGACTATGTGCTGCTAACACAGTCTGACTGATCACTCCAACAAGGCCTGATACACGATAAGACTACAACATCGTCAACAGCTTTATAAAAGGGACATTACGGTTAAGCAGGTCAAACTTAACACTAGACTACAAGTATTGAAACAAGACATTAACATGCTCCACACAAGCAAATAAAACAGCACTTAACCACCTGATACGAATGCCTAAAAATATCTATTAGAAAATCTAAGATTTTTCAAACGCTGTGATTCGAGAAATATATTAACGTAGCCCATTAAGTCCAGTCCGTCCTTTACCTATCTTACCTATCCGAGATCTGAGTCGAGCCTGACTCTTCCGCTCCCCCAGGCACTGTATGCCCCTACAGGTTTAGCCCCCCAATGAAACAAAAAATATCCCTGTATCCCATAATCCCAGCCTCCTCTACCTAAATGAACACAAGAAAATAGTGCAGGAAGTCATAAAATCCAAATGCAGCAAAATATACAAATGTGTGTATGTGTCTGAATGCATGTACATATGTAATTTTTTGTGAATGTATGCCTTTGTGTATGCAGGGGGTCCATTCACAGCTCCTGGCCCGGCCTCTTCGTTGGTCGCTATTAGGTCCACACACTCCCTGTTCCAACAGTTTTATCGTACCTCCTCTTAAAGCTATGTATGGATCCAGCCTCCGGTACATCACTCACCAGATTGTTCCACTTCCTGAAGATTCTGGCTGAAGAAATACTTCCTAGCATCCCTGTGACTCATCTGAGTTTTCAGTTTCCAGTTCTGACGTGTGTATGAATGTATGTACAGCTTTGTCTACGTATGTATGTGGGTACGTATGTACATAACTAGGTTCGCATAGTGGCAAATTTGCATGTACACAGACTGCTGATCGTGTGTGTGGCAGGGTAGTGGCTGGCAGGTGGACACGCACTAACTGTCGTACACCCACACTAACTACCCACACTGTATAATTCACAAGTATCTTACCTATCTACTGCTGGCTAGAATTGACATAATTACGCAAAAATTATTCAAATAAGATGATAAATGCTGCATGACGCTGAGTAACGTTAGGTACATTGAAAAGACGCACTGCAAAAGAAACATTCATTAGGACAACGTTCCACTCTGCCTAGAACTTTTATTAAGTAGCAACGTGAAGCTTTATACAGCGAAAGGTTGTCCCAATAAAAGCGCTATACAGCGAAACGTTGTCCCAATAAAAGTGCTATACAACGAAAGGTTGTCCCAATAAAAGCGCTATACAACGAAAGGTTGTCCCAATAAAAGTGCTATACAGCGAAAGGTTGTCCCAATAAAAGCGCTATACAGCAAAAGGTTGTCCCAATAAAAGCGCTATACAGCGAAAGGTTGTCCCAATAAAAGCGCTATATAGCGAAAGGTTGTCCCAATAAAAGCGCTATATAACGAAAGGTTGTCCCAATAAAAGCGCTATATAACGAAAGGTTGTCCCAATAAAAGCGCTATATAACGAAAGGTTGTCCCAATAAAAGCGCTATATAACGAAAGGTTGTCCCAATAAAAGCGCTATATAACGAAAGGTTGTCCCAATAAAAGCGCTATACAGCGAAAGGTTGTCCCAATAAAAGCGCTATACAGCGAAAGGTTGTCCCAATAAAAGCGCTATACAGCGAAAGGTTGTCCCAATAAAAGCGCTATACAGCGAAACGTTGTCCCAATAAAAGTGCTATACAACGAAAGGTTGTCCCAATAAAAGCGCTATACAACGAAAGGTTGTCCCAATAAAAGTGCTATACAGCGAAAGGTTGTCCCAATAAAAGCGCTATACAGCAAAAGGTTGTCCCAATAAAAGCGCTATACAGCGAAAGGTTGTCCCAATAAAAGCGCTATATAGCGAAAGGTTGTCCCAATAAAAGCGCTATATAACGAAAGGTTGTCCCAATAAAAGCGCTATATAACGAAAGGTTGTCCCAATAAAAGCGCTATATAACGAAAGGTTGTCCCAATAAAAGCGCTATATAACGAAAGGTTGTCCCAATAAAAGCGCTATATAACGAAAGGTTGTCCCAATAAAAGCGCTATACAGCGAAAGGTTGTCCCAATAAAAGCGCTATACAGCGAAAGGTTGTCCCAATAAAAGCGCTATACAGCGAAAGGTTGTCCCAATAAAAGCGCTATACAGCGAAACGTTGTCCCAATAAAAGTGCTATACAACGAAAGGTTGTCCCAATAAAAGCGCTATACAACGAAAGGTTGTCCCAATAAAAGTGCTATACAGCGAAAGGTTGTCCCAATAAAAGCGCTATACAGCAAAAGGTTGTCCCAATAAAAGCGCTATACAGCGAAAGGTTGTCCCAATAAAAGCGCTATATAGCGAAAGGTTGTCCCAATAAAAGCGCTATATAACGAAAGGTTGTCCCAATAAAAGCGCTATATAACGAAAGGTTGTCCCAATAAAAGCGCTATATAACGAAAGGTTGTCCCAATAAAAGCGCTATATAACGAAAGGTTGTCCCAATAAAAGCGCTATATAACGAAAGGTTGTCCCAATAAAAGCGCTATACAGCGAAAGGTTGTCCCAATAAAAGCGCTATACAGCGAAAGGTTGTCCCAATAAAAGCGCTATACAGCGAAAGGTTGTCCCAATAAAAGCGCTATACAGCGAAAGGTTGTCCCAATAAAAGCGCTATACAGCGAAAGGTTGTCCCAATAAAAGCGCTATACAACGAAAGGTTGTCCCAATAAAAGCGCTATACAACGAAAGGTTGTCCCAATAAAAGCGCTATACAGCGAAAGGTTGTCCCAATAAAAGCGCTATATAGCGAAAGGTTGTCCCAATAAAAGCGCTATACAGCGAAAGGTTGTCCCAATAAAAGCGCTATATAGCGAAAGGTTGTCCCAATAAAAGCGCTATACAACGAAAGGTTGTCCCAATAAAAGCGCTATATAACGAAAGGTTGTCCCAATAAAAGCGCTATACAGCGAAAGGTTGTCCCAATAAAAGCGCTATACAACGAAAGGTTGTCCCAATAAAAGCGCTATACAGCGAAAGGTTGTCCCAATAAAAGCGCTATACAACGAAAGGTTGTCCCAATAAAAGCGCGTTTAACAACTTTTCTTCACTACTGTCGACACCTGGATCAAAGTAACTCACCCATGACATCACCAACTGTTACTTTTACACCTTTGATGAGCTAATTTTTTTTTTTTACTCCCAGAGACCGGCCAAAGTCCAGGCTCGTCCGGTGTTTGTCCGAAATGCTCAGGCATGCTACTGGCTCTCTTTTTATTTAACATTTTATAAAATGTAAATTACACATTGTAACCTTTGCTAAGAAATAAAAATTTACATTTGGTCAACTAGGTTGTTGCTGCTGGTGGTCCGCTAACCCACTGATACTTTCCCAGATGGATTACAAGGATAAGATAAGATTTTGTTCGGATTTTTAACCCTGGAGGGTTAGCCATCCAGGATACCCCAAGAAAGTCATTGTGGTCCTGAATCTGTACCCCAGGATGCGACCCACACCAGTTGACTAACACCCAGGTACCTACTTGCTAGGTAAACAGGACAACGGGTGTAAGGAAACGCGTCCATTGTTTTCATCCTGCCGGGAATCGAACCCGGACCCCTCAGCGTGTGAAGCGAGAGCTTTGCCAGCCAGGCCACGGAGCCCCAAATACATTTTCCCATGCCGGGAATCGAACCCGGGCCTCGCGGGTGAAAGTTGCGTATCCATGGCATTTGATACGGTTTATATAAGCCAATGTTTCCTATCCCAGTCACAACTACAAAAGTACCTCTATGATGCTCCTTTTTCCCGTACTTAACAGACGGAGGATCGAAGCTTCACTACTACTTATGCTAAACAGGTTAGCGCGTCAATTACAATGTCCCAGACAGAATATTTTTATATAAAGAATTAATACTGATCTTATGACTAACTGGAAAATGGTATTCCGTTTAATTACGAATGAGTCGACTTCTTCCATATTCCTCAAGAAGGAATACCGGTGAAGAGCTTTCATTTAAGGAACTGCTGCTACTCTTCCCTTCCTCGGACCAAAGCAAATTGCCTCACTCCTTTTCCCCCTGATGAGTTTAGAGCTTGGCAATACTTGTTAAAGGCAATTAACAAGCTACATTTCAGCTACCTCTAATTCCATTAGGATTGTACTGAAGAAACCTCCATGCTTATTAATCAATGATATTAAATATAATAAAATGATACAATGTATACAAGTTTCAGAGGACATGACAGTTTGTGGCATGGTTGTAAGAATGGTTGGCAGCGAGACTCAACCTGCCGAATTTGGGACGAGTGGAGCCTCGTGCAATATTAATGAGGCAGTTTTTTTTTATTTCTTACAAGGCTGGATGGACTGTGTACCTCACTGAGAGAACGTAATATTGCTACCTTGTGTCGAGCAATTTAATCTGGAGCTGGGCAATAAACCAAGAGTGTAGGCGACCTGTGGGCAGGCTTTATAATTGTTACTGTGCTGAGGTGGTAGTAATGCTGGTAGTGTTGCAGATGGTACGTAGGTGGTAGTGATGATGCAGGTGGTGGTGGTGCTGGTAGTTGTAGATGGTACATAGGTGGTAGTAATGCAGGCGGTAGTGGTGATGCAGGTAGTGTTGTAAATGGTACGTAGGTGGTAGTGTGCAGGTGGTGGTGGTGCAGGTAGTGTTTTAGATGGTACATAGGTGGTAGTAGTGATGCAGGTAGTGTTGTAGATGGTACGTAGGTGGTAGTGATGCAGGTAACAGCAGTGATGTAGGTGGTAGTGATGCAGGTAACAGCAGTGATGTAGGTGGTAGTGATGCAGGTAACAGCAGTGATGTAGGTGGTGGTGGTGCACGTAGTGTTGTAGATGGTACGTAGGTGGTAGTGGTGATGCAGGTAGTGTTGTAGATGGTATGTAGGTGGTAGTGATCCAGGTGGTGGTGGTGAGGTAGTGTTGTAGGTGGTAAAGATGCAAGTGGTAGTGGTGGTGATGCAGGTGGAGGTACTGGTAGTGCAGGTAGTGGCAGTGGTGATGCAGGTGGAGGTACTTGTGGTGTAGGTGGTAATAGTATTACTGGTGGTGCAGGTGGTGGTACTGGTAGCATAAGTGGTATTATACTAGTGGTGCAGGTGGTGGTAGTGATGGCAAAGCCAGTGGAGGTACCGGTGGTATAGGTGGCAGTAGTGGTACCGGTGGTATAGGTGGCAGTAGTGGTACCGGTGGTATAGGTGGCAGTAGTGGTACTGGTGGTATAGGTGGCAGTAGTGGTACTGGTGGTATAGGTGGCAGTAGTGGTACTGGTGGTATAGGTGGCAGTAGTGGTACTGGCGGTATAGGTGGCAGTAGTGGTACTGGTGGTATAGGTGGCAGTAGTGGTACTGGTGGTGTTAATGATGATACTACTAGCACTAATTATCAATGTCTACCTTATCACAAACTCTTATAAATAAATAAATAAATATATTATATATATATATATATATATATATATATATATATCCTAGGTAGTAGGTTGGTAGACAGCAACCGCCCAGGGAGGTACTACCGTCCTGCCAAGTGAGTGTAAAACGTACGCCTGTAATTGTTTTACACGATGGTAGGATTGCTGGTGTTTTTTTTTCTGTCTCATAAACATGCAAGGTTTCAGGTACGTCTTGCTACTTCTGCTTACACTTAGGTCACACTACACATACATGTACAAGCATATGTATACACACCCCTCTGGGTTTTCTTCTATTTTCTTACTAGCTCTTGTTCTTGTTTATTTCCTCTTATCTCCATGGGGAAGTGGAACAGAATTCTTCCTCCGTAAGCTATGCGTGTTGTAAGAGGCGACTAAAATGCCAGGAGCAAGGGGCTAGTAACCCCTTCTCCTGTATATATTACTAAATATGAAGGGAGACACTTTTGTTTTTCCTTTTGGGCCACCCCGCCTCGGTGGGATATGGCTGGTGTGTTGAAAGAAAGAATATATATACATACATATATATATATATACATACATATATATATACATACATACATATATACATACATATATACATACATATATATATATAGTACAAGGTTTTCCATCCCATTTAAAAAAAAAACTCTTACATTTCTGTACATATTGTAAATACCAGCTTGCTCCACTATTTGTTCAACTCCAGCCAGGTGTGCAGGCCATTCTACATCTGTGTTTGTAATAGCAGGGCCCTCCTGTATGTGTAAATTACCCACCAGGATAACCCAAAAAGCGTCAAAGTGACTTATTTCCATTGAGGTCCTTGTAATACTATTTTATTATTTAAACCTTAAAAGTTAAAACAGCTAAGTAACTCAACATGAAGTTGACTCAATGAAAGGTTTGGTGAAATGCTTGCTAGAATACGAGGATAATGTAATAGGTACTGATAGCACCATGCAATAACAGCCATTGATAAAGGTGTTTTAAGTAACTTCAGCTTGAGTACGAGATGTGACAGCTGACGGTAGCCTGATCCTTATAGCAGCATTGGTTTTATTATAAAGTATGGGCGTGTGCAGAGTGGCCTGAGCCAGCAGGTTTAACATGGGCGTTGCCTTGTTAAACTACATGGTGGACAATCTCCAGCCATCTGCTTCAGCTTACCCTCATTATTTGCATTTATTGCTACTATACACTCTCACAACCACTGTACCAGTTTAACATTGCTGAATTAATTATAAAAAATAAACACTATGCCGAGACACAGAGTATATAGGCACAATTTAAAATTGTATTTTATCTGAGAAATGGATTTTATCCACATTTTTAAAGTGAAAAATGAATATTAACAGATACTCAGACAAGTTTGCTAGACAAACTATTCTTTAGAAACAGTGATACAAGTTCTCAGTATACTGTACATTACCACTTTTGTTAACATCAGATGATCAATCAGTTCTTATCTAGCCGTCTGTCTTTCGAGAAGTGCACAAACGTTACACCTCAAGTGAAACAACAACTCAGCATATCCTTCGAAGTGCAAGAACTGCTCTTCCCACCTCCAGGATCTCTACCATTGTCAGGTTTCCCATAATCCTTCTATAAACATTATGTTTCTCACAACCCAAGAGCACATGTCAAACTTCAAAAATTTGTCTACCTTCTCCCAGATTTAACAAGATCAAACATGATGAATTAGACATGAGCAACATCTGGGTATCTTGTAGATGTTTTGCCATCGACTGGTTTTATCAGTACATTACACGGACATAAAATAAAGACATCAGAAATATATACAGCAGTCAGTAGAAAATGAGCTAATCAGTCCCTCAGCCTAGGAGCAGGTGATGAGCACAGCCAAGGTTAGGTAAGGTAAGCTTTGTCAGGAAACAGGACAAGTGTTTCTTGACGCGGGTCACGGTCATATGATGACCTGCAGCTGAAGCTTTTGGTCATCTGACCAAGGCCTTCCACTGGCTTACCGGTCCACTCCTTTAAAAATTATGGTTGTAATTATAACCATTAGAAATACCCCTCAGGGTACATAGCACAGGCAAGAATACTGGTACTCATATACTTGAGTATGACGTGTAGCAAAGGCATTATCATTGGTAGGAAGAACTCCCCAGTAGAAGTAGGTCATGCCCAAGAGTTGGGCCAGAAGTTAGCAAGTAGGTTGTGTCCTCGGTATCAAGATTCCATGATGGTGCTGCATCTGACAAGTTGTATGTCACAGGTATTCAATACTGACAAGATGATGAATTAGACACATGGTAGTTGCAAGAGCAGAGCTATCAGTAGGCTTGTAATGTTATGTCTTCAATGTTCAGTTTGTTATAGATTTTAAAGTCCCAGATAATGTCCCACACACTACGCTACTTTCTCCTGGACTGTACTCCATTGATTTACCAAGAAGACTGAAGAATTATTTTCTTCTGTTATCACTGCACTGTTGCTTGTACTGTAACTGTAAACTGTACTCTTGTTCTCCTTGTTGGTGATGATACGATACCCCACTTTTCTTCCTCTCTGTTTTAGGGTATAAACTTTAATGTGATTATTATATACCCTCTCTTTTTCCTGTTACATTTCCTGTGACTTTAATTTTTAGTTATAATTCAAATTTCAAAACTGTGTGCATTTGTATACTTTTGTACTGCATTTTACATAACATATTTTTACAAGCATATAGATGCACACAGTGTCTCAATAAGGTTTAGTACTCACCATAAGAAATGTCATTAGATGATTGAGCCTTCCTGAGTTCATAGTCAGGGGTGGCAAGATTGACGAGAGAGGTTGTGCGCTCAAGCTGCTCCCGACTATCAGTTTGCTACACAAGAAAAGAAAAATTATACAAAAATTTCTGCATAAAATTATAATACATTTTATATAGAACTCAAACATCACTTCCCTTTCATTTTAACAAGGAGTGGAATAGGCTGCCAAGTACAGTGCCTGGAAAAAATAGTCTCGACTTCCCCTTTATTATTACGAAATTAAAAAACAACAAACATTATGGAATTATTTTTTTTATTTTATTATCACACTGGCCGATTCCCACCAAGGCAGGGTGGCCCGAAAAAGAAAAACTTTCACCATCATTCACTCCATCACTGTCTTGCCAGAAGGGTGCTTTACACTACAGTTTTTAAACTGCAACATTAACACCCCTCCTTCAGAGTGCAGGCACTGTACTTCCCATCTCCAGGACTCAAGTCCGGCCTGCCGGTTTCCCTGAACTCCTTCATAAATGTTACTTTGCTCACACTCCAACAGCACGTCAAGTATTAAAAACCATTTGTCTCCATTCACTCCTATCAAACACGCTCACGCATGCCTGCTGGAAGTCCAAGCCCCTCGCACACAAAACCTCCTTTACCCCCTCCCTCCAACCTTTCCTAGGCCGACCCCTACCCCGCCTTCCTTCCACTACAGACTGATACACTCTTGAAGTTATTCTGTTTCGCTCCATTCTCTCTACATGTCTGAACCACCTCAACAACCCTTCCTCAGCCCTCTGGACAACAGTTTTGGTAATCCCGCACCTCCTCCTAACTTCCAAACTACGAATTCTCTGCATTATATTCACACCACACATTGCCCTCAGACATGACATCTCCACTGCCTCCAGCCTTCTCCTCGCTGCAACATTCATCACCCATGCTTCACACCCATATAAGAGCGTTGGTAAAACTATACTCTCATACATTCCCCTCTTTGCCTCCAAGGACAAAGTTCTTTGTCTCCACAGACTCCTAAGTGCACCACTCACCCTTTTCCCCTCATCAATTTTATGATTCACCTCATCTTTCATAGACCCATCCGCTGACATGTCCACTCCCAAATATCTGAATACATTCACCTCCTCCATACTCTCTCCCTCCAATCTGATATCCAATCTTTCATCACCTAATCTTTTTGTTATCCTCATAACCTTACTCTTTCCTGTATTCACTTTCAATTTTCTTCTTTTGCACACCCTACCAAATTCATCCACCAATCTCTGCAACTTCTCTTCAGAATCTCCCAAGAGCACAGTATCATCAGCAAAGAGCAACTGTGACAACTCCCACTTTATGTGTGATTCTTTATCTTTTAACTCCACGCCTCTTGCCAAGACCCTCCCATTTACTTCTCTTACAACCCCATCTATAAATATATTAAACAACCACGGTGACATCACACATCCTTGTCTAAGGCCTACTTTTACTGGGAAATAATCTCCCTCTTTCCTACATACTCTAACTTGAGCCTCACTATCCTTGTAAAAACTCTTCACTGCTTTCAGTAACCTACCTCCTGCACCATACACCTGCAACATCTGCCAATAAAAACAAATATTTTGGCTTTGATGACTATTTGAAGCTGTATGGGAATTACTTTCACTCAGAATCCTGAAGTTATCACTGGGTACGTGGTTGACCCAAATATTTTTTATTTTCTTCAGGCACTACAGCAATGAAATGTAGCAGGATTCCATCTTCTTTTACATTATATTCCAGATATATTCTCAATATAATTGAGGTCTGAACTATTTCCTGGCCACTAAAAACCTCAATATTTTTCTAAGCAAGCCACTTGGTTACTTTCCTGGCTTTGTGACAGAGGGCTCCATCATGTCTAAAGGTGGTGCAGCCTCCATTATACTGCATATTTAATGATATTCTTCATCTGTAGTATGTGTGACCTCTCAGAATGCCTTCATACAGCAGTGAGATAAAGTGTTCCTGCTGCATTGCTCTATCCCCTAGTGCCCAGAATTTGGAGCTGTATTAAATGCAGTGTAATTTTGTGCCAAGTGAATAAATATGGGTGTTCAAAGGTGAGGGAAAAAAGCCTGTATGTTGGCTTGGTGACAAGAAAAGTTCCTGAAGTAAATCTGCCACTGTACTGGACAAGCAAAGTCCAGTGTAATGGTTGTGCTTGCAATCATCTTGGATGACCAAAGAAGACATCTGAACACACAAATAATATTCTGCACAGGAAGCTAGGTAGAAATATGTATACATATGACTGCATTACAGCTAAAAGAAATACATCCTGAACTCCTGGATGATCCTTAATTCAGTGCATCCATCAACACCTGTAAAAGAGACCTCTGCCTACCAAGTTGTAGTGCTGCAAGGAAACCCCTACTCACATCCCATATGAAGAAGGAACACCTGCAGTTTGCCAGATTATTATTATAATCAAAAAGAAGCGCTAAGCCACAAGGGCTATACAGCGCTGCAGGGTAGGGAAGGAAGCGAGGGTATTGGGTGGCAGAAGGGAGGAGGGATGATCAGTAGGTCACAGAAAACAGCAAGGCAGGGGATAGTACAGGGGTAGAGGGTAGCAAGAGATTGAAGTAGAAAGGGCTGAAGGTATCAGAATTTGTGAAGTCAGTCAGTTGTTGTCAAAAAGTCAATGAGAGAGTCCGGATGAAAGGTGGGTCCATCAGCGAGAAGGGAAGGTAAAGAGAGAGCAGCGGAGCGAAGACGACGACGGAGGTAAATTCTGCGTGCTCGTTGATAAAGTGGGCAGTCCAACAGAATGTGGCTGACTGATAATTGAGCTTGGCAATTCTCACAGAGAGGAGCAGGGCGCCTCTCCATGAGATATCCATGAGTAAGACGAGTATGGCCAATGCGAAGACGGGAGAGAGTAGTCTCCCAACCTCGACACTGGTGATAAGAAGACGGCCAGTAACCTATACTCGGTTTAATAGACTGAAGTTTGTTGCCGAGCATAGTAGACCAACATTGTTGCCAACGGGTGTGAAGGTGGGAAGATATTGCAGCAAAATAGTCCATAAATGGAATACCTCTATATGAAACTGGTAGGTCATGTACTGCTGACCGCGCAGCAGTGTCTGCCTGTTCATTGCCCTGTACGTCTACATGACCAGGGACCCAACAAAAAACAATATCTTTATGCTTGGTAAAGATGCGGCGTAGCCAAAGTTGGATACGGAGGACTAAGGGATGAGGTGTATCAAATTTCTGTATAGCCTGTAAAGCACTAAGGGAGTCTGAGACAACCACAAATGATGACACAGGCATAGATGCAATACGGATAAGTGCTGCAAGGATGGCATACAATTCAGCAGTAAAAATACTAGCCAAAGATAGTAAATGCCCTCGTACGATGCTGTCCGGAAACACTGCTGCGAATCTTATGCCATCAGAAGACTTAGAGCCATCTGTGTACACAGCAATGGCATGAGAATGAGAGTGGAAGTGGTCAAGAAAGAGAGCGGGAAGCAACCGTAAACAGTTGGGCTTTCGAGCAAGGGAGAGAGAAAGAACAGACTCGAACAGCTGGAACTTCCCAGGGGGGTAGGGAAAAGTGAGATGCTACATGAACATAGAAAGGTGGTAACTGAAGAGAAGACAAGAGCGAATGAAGGCGAAAAGAGAAGAGCCGGAGTAAACAGGGGCAGCGAACAAATAAAGAATGTCTACTAATATCAGTGACCATTCTATAAATGGAAGGATTGCAGAGATCATGAGAGCGTACATAGTAGCAAAGGCAATGGGCATCACAGCGATCGGATTAGGATGGAACGTTCGCTTCTGCATAGAGGCTCTCGACAGGGGAAGAGCGAAAAGCACCAAGGCATAAACGTAATCCTTGGTGATGAATGGGGTTAAGGCTAGAGAGAGAGTAGCAAGAGATGCCGCTGAATAGATCTGGTCACCATAATCAAGTTTCGATAAAATGAGGGTGGAATGTAGGCGAAGGAGGGTTCGACGATCAGCTCCCCATGAAAGATGAGCAAGGGTTTTAAGAAGGTTCAGCCAGCTGTGACAAGTTGCCTTCAGAGAGGTAATGTGAGGTTTCCAGGATAACCTACGGTCAAAGAGGAGGCCCAGAAACTTGACTGTATCACGTTCAGGGATACGGGAGCCATAGAGGTACAAAGGATGATCGGAGATGACAGAGAGTCTAGTGAAAGTAATTTGGTGGGTTTTAGTGCTGGAAAATTTAAACCTATGTGTGGTGGCCCAATTGGAAACACGGTCGACTGCATGCTGGAGAGAAACTGTAATGAGGTGACAGTCAGCGCCTGCACAGGCAATAGCGAAGTCATCAACATAGAGTGATGACCAAATATTTGATGGTAGACTAGAGGCCAAATCATTAATAGCAAGGAGAAAAAGTGTTGTGCTCAGAACACATCCCTGGGGGACACCTTCAGCTTGGATAAAGTCCGGGGAGAGCACATTATTAACCCGAACACGAAAATGCCTGTCAGTTAAAAAGTTCTTAAGGAAGGATGGTAGATTGCCTCGAAGGCCTAAGGAGTGGGCTTGGGCTAAAATATTATACCTCCAAGTTGTGTCATATGCCTTCTCAAGGTCAAAAAATATGGCAATAACTGAGTGGTTATTCGCAAAGGCATTACGAACATACGTATCCAAGCGTAGTAAGTGGTCTATGGTAGAACGTCCCTTACGAAAGCCATATTGACGAGTGGAGAGACTGTTGTGTCTCTAAATACCACACTAAACGTCTATTTACCAGGCATTCCATCACTTTGCAAACTGCACTGGTAAGAGCAATGGGACGATAGTGGGAGGCTTCATGTTCCGTAGTGCCTGGTTTGCGGAAAGGGAGAACAATGGCAGATTTCCACAGCTGTGGAAGAACTCCTTGTGACCAAATAAGATTGTAAAGGCATAATAGGACTGCAAGGGCTGACTGATGTAAATGTTTAGCATACGAATATGAATGTCGTCGGACCCAGCTGCCGATGATCGGCAAGCTGAGTGTGTTGCCTCCAGTTCTTGAAGTGTAAAAGGCACATTATACTGTTCTTCTCTGAGAGAAGAAAAGTCCAAGGGTACTAACTCTCTGGCAGATTTTGAGGAAAGAAACGAGGGGCATAGATGGAGTCCCTGAGAAATACGGACCAGATGATTGCCAATTTCATTGGCAACATCTAGTGGGTTTGCTATATCAACACCGGCAACCCGCAGAACAGGAGCCGGGTCAGGAGAATATTTACCACTCAGTTTTCGTACTTTTTTCCAGACTGCACTCATAGAGGAAGCAGAGGTGATGGTGGAGACAATCTCGCCAGCAAGTGCGTTTAGCGTCACGGATGACACGGCGAGCAATTGCACGCTTCTGCTTAAAATCAAGAAGTCTTTCCGTGGTTCTATTGTACCGGTACCTGCCCCATGCAGCGCGTTTCAAACGTACTGCACGAGCACAAGCAGGAGACCACCAAGGCACGCATTTCTGAGAATACCTGCCCGAAGTTTGGGGTATACAATTAGAAGCTGCGGTTAAAACGGAGGACGAGAAGAGGTGTAAAAGCTCATCGATGGAGGACGAAGAAGGAACCTCTCTAAAAACAGTTAGGTGTGAGTAAAGGTTCCAATTTGCCTGATCAAATTGCCAGCATGGGATGCGAAGAGGTGGTGAATATGAAGGGGAAGTAAGAATGATTGGGAAATGATCGCTGTCATGTAAGTCTGGGAGAACAGACCAAGTGAAGTTTAATGCGGCGGAGGAAGAGCAGACTGAGAGATCGATGCAAGAGAGAGTGAGAGTCCGAAGATCAAAATGGGTGCGAGTACCTGTATTTAAAACATGGAGGGGGTGGGTGGCAAGAAAAGCCTCTAACTGAATGCCACGGGAATCACAGTGAGACCCCCCCCCCAGAGGAAGTGGTGGGCATTAAAATCGTCAAGTAACAGAATCGGTGGTGGTAATGACGAAACAAGAAAGGCAATATCCGGAATAGATAATGCCCGAGAAGGAGAGAGATATAAAGAACAGAGCGTATACCACCTATGCAAGTGGATACGGGCTGCTGTGTAATGCAGCGAGGTACAAACAAATAGCTGACGGTACGGAATATCAGTGCGTAGAAGAAGGGCACTTTCATTAAAGGTCCCATCAGGAAAAGGATCTGAAGAATACAATAAATTATTGCCTGAGATGGGAGAGATAACAGCAGAGTGTAATCTTGGTTCCTGTAAGCAAACACCAACAGGGAAAAACTGGGAGAGTAACATCTGAAGCTCACCCCGATTACCCCTGAGGCCGCGTATATTCCACTGTAAATAGGCCATGATTGGCAATGATAAAGATACCTGAAATCCGCAGGTAAGGGTTCCTATGGACTAGAGGGGTTAGAAAAGTCCACATGCGGAGGCAGTGGAAAACGTTCAAGCAGCGAAGGAACGGTGCGCTGTGAAGAAAGGAGTTGCGCAGATGGAGCAGAGGAGAGAGAAGGAACGGAGGGTGGATCAGTGTCTATTGATGGTTTAGTCTCTGCAATATATTCATATTCAGAGATTGCTTCAAGTGTTTTGGAATTCAGAGACGTCGTATGGGAGACAATATTGGAAATGGTAGGGGGAGGATGAGTAAAGATTGGAACTGTAATGGACTGTACTAAGGTAGGGGGGGGGCAAAAGGGTGGAGGGAACTGGAAAAGCATGGAAGGGGACAGAAGAGGCAGAAACCTGGGAGGTGGCAGAAGAGGAAGAAACTTGGGAGGGAACAGGGGAGGAAGGTACAGTACGAGGAGGAGGGTGAACCTCTACACTTGTAACAGAGCCAGTGAGAGGGAAAGAACCAGGTACAGAGATGGGGAAGGTAAAATGAGGAGGTGGAAGATGGGTAGGAGGTGTTAACGGACCTTTTTTTGACTTTTGAGAAGTAGAGGGACGATTGGGAGGAGGTGTCATACGAGATCTCGTCGCTACTGAGGCTTGTGAGGGAGAACACGAAGAAGCGAGATCAGACTGAGGCGTTGAAGTAGGGACGTCTGAGCCTAGGACAGCAAAAGAATTAGATACAGGAGTGACTATGGGAGAGGTAACCACAGAGGTGGTTGCAGAAGATGGGATCCCAGAAGTGGGGGGACGTTTTGAAACACGGGAATAAGAAACACTAGGTAGTCTCCCTTGGAGGCAGAGATGAGAAACTGCCATGGCATAAGGGAGACCTTCTGCCTCTTTGAGGTAACGGATTTCCCGCTCGTTTAAGTAGACTTGACAACGGCAACAGTACGAAGGGCGAGCCTCATGACAATTAAGGCAAGAGGGAGGTCGATTGCAAGACGTATTAGAATGGTCATCGGCACCACAGACTGGGCATTCGGCGATAGATCTGCAATATTTCGCTGGATGGCCAAATCGCCAGCAATTTCTACACTGTTGCGGTGTAGGGATCACCTTTCGAACCTGTAACCGATGTCCTGCTACATAAACTGAGGATGGGAGTTCACAGCTGTCAAAAGTTAAACGAGCCACATTGCTATGGTATTGTCTCCGCCCGCGGGCAGGAAGAACGTAAGTGTCTACCTTGAGGATTGGGAGATCTTGGAGTTCCAGCTGTTCAAGAATGTCAGTGCCACATGTCTGGAAATTTTGTTGAACTATGGTATGGGGCAGAATGACGGTACCACTACAAGAATTGAGGGAATGATGTTTTTCAATAGTGACAGGAACAGTATCGATATGGGAAAGACGAGAAAGCTCATGAGCCTGGGTAGCATTCTGTATGGTGATGATGCGCGTACCGCTCTTAAGAGCATGAAAAGAAATATCTTTACCAACATGGATAGGAGTGCCTTGCCAATACTGTACTGTGGTCAGAAAGATAGGCAGTAGAGGAAGTCGGTCGTAAAGTGAAGAATTTAGTCCATTGTGCAGTCTGAAACTGAGCGTGGAAAGGTAGTGAAGGACGTGTCGATCTTTTCTGAGAAGAACGAGAAGGTGGAGAAGTATCATCAGCAGGTAATTGTCGTTGGCGTTTAGGCGTGGGATTAGAGTTGGTCCGACGTGGAATGGGCCGGCGATTCGAAAATTGCCGCACCGTAGAGGGAGAGGCCGGAAGCATAGTCAGAGGAGAGCGAAGGTCAGATAAATCGAAGGAGTCAGTCAAGGCCTCAGTACCTGAAGCGGGTGAGGAAACAGCACCGGCAAGAGGTACAGAGGCATGAGGAGTGTCCGAAGAGTGGTCCAAAGACGAGGCGGGGTCAGAACGGGGTGCGGTATCAAGAAGGGGCCCGGGGGTAGCAGGTTCATGGACTAGGGCTGCCATGGTTAGGTTACTTCTTTCTTTTTGTTTTTAAGAAAAAAAAGAAAGAAA
The DNA here is from genome assembly GCF_038502225.1 of Cherax quadricarinatus. NCBI lineage: Eukaryota > Metazoa > Arthropoda > Malacostraca > Decapoda > Parastacidae > Cherax > Cherax quadricarinatus. Next base: position 11,317,245 of record NC_091376.1, read on the forward strand.
AGAAAATAAAAATAAAAAAAAGAATAAAAAAAAGGGGGGACCGGGGAGGAATAGTTCCTAGGAGGAATGAAAGGGCCAGAAATCTCCCTCCGCGCCCAAGAGGACCTCAGCACTGCAAGTTACGCAGATGCAGCATGGAACCCGTGCCATACCCTACCCATCATGCCAGTAAACCGGCAATCCAGGATAGCAACCTCACATCTGCCGAGCTACCTCGGTGGACAAAAGAGAGGGCAGCCGGAAATCCGCCATAAAGCATACCTCCTTCGGCCACCACCCCCGGAATCCGAAAGGTGGCTTCCAGAGATACACCCATCGCCCGAGAGACACCCAAAGCCACCCTCCGGGATACCAGAGAGGGATCGGGACATCCCCAGGCAATCCAGATTCCACGGCAAACTACGCCACCGCCAAGAACCTCAACGGAATGGGATGGACCCCGGTACCCTTTCCCCTACCTAGGAACTAGCGTGCCTGTGGGAAAAAAAAAAAAAAAAAAGGAAGGGCAAAAGGGAGGGGTTGGGAGGAGGAGGAGGAAGAAAGGAAAAAGGGGAGGATGGGATAGGGAATGGGGGATTGGGGGGTAATTAGGTTCGGTCTGAGGAAGGAGACCAACAGGTCTAATTCCTCAGACCAAGAGCCTCTTCACCACGCCAAGGAGCCCCCCTTGAAGAGGCAGTTTGCCAGAAAATATGTGCACTGGAGTGTTAATGGCAGGAAAAGCCATGTAGTCAGATGCATCTACATTTCAGTTCAAGGTGGTCAAAGCAAGGTGAGGTGTCCCCTCCATCAGCAGATATGACTCTGCATACACAATGAGCCCTGTAAAGCACCCACAATCATCAATGTTACAATGATGTTACAATGAAAGCCAACTACTACATCATCATTCAAGGACCATCTGCTGTACATTTTTGAAATTCATGGCTGCACCACCTGTATACCATAATTACATGATAACATCCCCTGTCACAAAAAAAAAAAAGTGGCTTGCTGAGAGAAATAGAGGTTTTACAGTGGTCAGGGAGTAGTTCAGACCTCAGTCCTATTGAGAATGCCTGGAATACCATGAAAAAGATGGAGTCCTGCCAAATTTCATCCATGTCATGCCTGCAACAGAACATCAAGGATATTTGGTCAACCAGTTATCCACTGATTACTTCAGAAATATTGAGGGAAAACATACCTGAACAGCTTCAAATGATCATCATGGCCAAGTGGATGATGATAAAATGTTAATATATGTACCAAGTATTATAATTTTTGCTCTATAATGTTTATATTGTTGCTTTTTAACAATTTACATAATAATAAAGGGAAGGTCAAGATTATTTCTGCAGGCACTGTAATGTCATCAAAGCCAATACCTTGAATAGATTAAAAAATAGGTTACAAGTAAGAGTGAGAATGATCTATATAACCACACTCAGAATGATCTGTATAGCCACCCAAAATGCTTTGCATAACTGTACATTTCAATGTTTGAAATTTTTTCTTAATATACTGTGTTCTCTTTTTTGTGCTGTACTTCCTTACTCCATAGTTTCGGTGTTTACTCTAGATATTATTTATCTGACTTGCCTTAATTTATCAATCTCCACCTAAAAGACTTCTGTTTCTTCCTCAGTCACATAGAAACAAAGCTCAACACCCATCTGCATGTACATTTTGCATACATCTTATTCAACAAACTACATAATACTGTCACTTCACTATCACCCTACACTTTAATTTCTAATATTCCTATTAATACTTCTCAAATACAGCATATACTGTACGTACACAGATTTTTCATCCTTTCAGTAATTGCCCATTCATATTCATATTCATAAACATACTGACACAAGCTTCCTGAATCATAAGAACCTTCATTTCAATTTACTTCCAAAGGTCTCCTGCCCACATACACACACGACACTGGAGGACAGGAAGGTTACGGGAGACATGATAACAGCGTACAAAATACTGCATGGAATAGATAAGGTGGACAAAGACAGGATATTCCAGAGAGGAGACACAGAAACAAGGGGTCACAATTGGAAGTTGAAGACTCAGATGAGTCAGAAAGTCTAATAGTCTACCAAGTGATGTAGTGGAGGCAGGAACCATACATAGCTTTAAGATGAGGTATGATAAAGCTCATGGAGCAGGGAGAGAGAGGACCTAGTAGCGATCAGTAAAGAGGTGGGGCCAGGAGCCGAGTCTCGACCCCTGCAACCACAATTGGCGAGTGTACATACATACACAAGTCCCGGAGCTAAGGGGTATGTCCTACGAGGAGAGGTTAAGGGAAATCGACCTGACAACACTGGAGGACAGAAGAGATAAGGGGAACATATAAAATACCGAGAGGAATTGACAAGGTGGACAGAGACAGAATAATCCGGAGATGAATCACAGGGATGTCAGGAAGCATTTCTACAGTCACAGAATTGTCAGGAAGTGGAATAGTTTGGGAAGCAATGTAGTGCAGGCAGGATTAATTCATAGCTTTAAGAAGAGGTATGATAAAGCTCATGGAGCGGGAAGTGTGACCCAGTAGCAGCCAGTGAAGAGGCGGGGCCAGGAGCTGTGACTTGACCCCTGTAACCACAACTAGGCGAGTACACACACACACAAATTTGGAACAACTACATATACAATACTGTATAACACTTTATCAATATAATCAAGAGTCTCACGAAAAAATGCTAGCATAAGTAAACGACACAATTAAGATTTTTTGACAAGTCCGACTAACCAGACCTAAGTCCAAGAGGTGTTAAGTACAGTGCCTGCACTCTGAAGGAGGGGTGGAGGGGCATCTGGCAAGACAGTGATAGTGAGTGATGGTAAAAGTTGTTCTTTTTTTTGGGTCACCCTACCCTGGTGGGATACAACCAATGAGTTTAAAAAATTAAACAAAAATAAACAGAAAACAGAAGTATAAAATATACAGCCTCTCCTCACTTAGCAACGTACACTCATTTACCAACGACTCACTTACAACAGGTTCTTTGACCAGTATGCATACATAAATAATGTATATTAGAGCTGATTTCCTCTATTTTGTTTAATACAATATACAGTACACTACTGTATGAACATTCAAAAATATACCAGAAATGTTATAAATGTTGCAAAGGTAACATTAAATTAATATAAAAAATGGTTGACACAAATCCACTACCATTATAGTGTGCTCCTCACTTAGTGACAAATTTGTTAACCAACATGGTCGCAAGAATGGAGCTCTGTCGTTAAGTAAGGAGAGGCTGTATACACTTTCTTAACACACTGGCCATTTCCCACCGAGGTGAGAAATGGCCTTTCCCCAAAAAAAGAATAACATATTCACCATCACTTATTCAATCTCCATCTTGCCAGTTATAATATTAATAACTTTATTATGTACCCCATACCCATCCTGTAGGAAGTAGTCAAAAGATTACAAAGGCATATAATGGGTCCAGGGACTGGGCTGCCAAAATTTTGATACCTAATCAAGCTAGAGTGGTAATGAATTACATATTTACATGTTTATATCTGGTTACACATCTAATGAGTTATTTATGCAGACATGAATTGGTTATAATAAGCGTGTATGCACCTGGAGAAGAGAGAAGTGTAGAGGAAAGAGAGATTTTGGGAAATGTTGAGTGAATGTGTGGGGAGTTTTGAATCAAGTGTGAGAGTAATGGTGGTTGGGGATTTCAATGCTAAAGTGGGTAAAAATGTTATAGAGGGAGTAGTAGGTAAATTTGGGGTGCCAGGGGTAAATGTAAATGGGGAGCCTTTAATTGAGCTATGTGTAGAAAGAGATTTGGTAATAAGTAATACATATTTTATGAAAAAGAGGATAAATAAATATACAAGGTATGATGTAGAAGGTAATGAAAGTAGTTTATTAGATTATGTATTGGTAGTTTATTAGATTATGTAGGCTCCAGGATGTACATGTTTATAGAGGGGCAACTGATATATTGGATCATTATTTAGTTGTAGCTACAGTTAGAGTAAGAGGTAGATGGGAAAAGAGGAAGGTGGCAACAACAAGTAAGAGGGAGGTGAAAGTGTATAAACTAAGGGAGGAGGAAGTTCGGGTGAGATATAAGCGACTATTGGCAGAAAGGTGGGCTAGTGCAAAGATGAGTAGTGGGGGGGTTGAAGAGGGTTGGAATAGTTTTAAAAATGCAGTATTAGAATGTGGGGCAGAAGTTTGTGGTTATAGGAGGGTGGGGGCAGGAGGAAAGAGGAGTGATTGGTGGAATAATGAAGTAAAGGGTGTGATAAAAGAGAAAAAGGTAGCTTATGAGAAGTTTTTACAAAGCAGAAGTGTTATAAGAAGAGCAGAGTACAGTGGACCCCCGGTTAACGAACTTTTTTCATTCCAGTAGTATGTTCAGGTGCCAGTACTGACCGAATTTTTTCCCATAAGGAATATTGTGAAGTAGATTAGTCCATTTCAGACCCCCAAACATACACGTACAAACGCACTTACATAAATACACTTACATAATTGGTCGCATTTGGAGGTGATCGTTAAGCGGGGGTCCACTGTATATGGAGAGTAAAAGAAAGGTAAAGAGCGTGGTGAGAGAGTGCAAAAGGAAAGCAGATGATAGAGTGGGAGAGGCACTGTCAAGAAATTTTAATGAAAATAAGAAAAAATTTTGGAGTGAGTTAAACAAGTTAAGAAAGCTTAGGGAAAGTATGGATTTGTCAGTTAAAAACAGAGTAGGGGAGTTAGTAGATGGGGAGATGGAGATATTAGGTAGATGGCGAGAATATTTTGAGGAACTTTTAAATGTTAAGGAAGAAAGAGAGGCAGTAATTTCATGCACTGGTCAGGGAGGTATGCCATCTTTTAGGAGTGAAGAAGAGCAGAATGTAAGTGTGGGGGAGGTACGTGAGGCATTACGTAGAATGAAAGGGGGTAAAGCAGCTGGAACTGATGGGATCATGACAGAAATGTTAAAAGCAGGGGGGATATAGTGTTGGAGTGGTTGGTACTTTTGTTTAATAAATGTATGAAAGAGGGGAAGGTACCTAGGGATTTGCAGAGAGCATGTATAGTCCCTTTATATAAAGGGAAAGGGGACAAAAGAGACTAAAAATTATAGAGGAAAAAGTTTACTGAGTATACCAGGAAAAGTGTATGGTAGGGTTATAACTGAAAAAATTAGAGGTAAGTCAGAATGTAGGATTGCGGATGAGCAAGGAGGTTTCAGAGTGGGTAGGGGATGTGTAGATCAAGTGTTTACATTGAAGCATATATGTGAACAGTATTTAGAATTAGATAAAGGTAGGGAAGTTTTTATTGCATTTATGGATTTAGAAAAGGCATATGATAGAGTGGATAGAGGAGCAATGTGGCAGATGTTGCAAGTATATGGAATAGGTGGTAAGTTATTAAATGCTGTAAAGAGTTTTTATGAGGATAGTGAGGCTCAGGTTAGGGTGTGTAGAAGAGAGGGAGACTACTTCCCGGTAAAAGTAGGTCTTAGACAGGGATGTGTAATGTCACCATGGCTGTTTAATATATTTATAGATGGGGTTGTAAAGGAAGTAAATGCTAGGGTGTTCGGGAGAGGGGTGGGATTAAATTTTGGGGAATCAAATTCAAAATGGGAATTGACACAGTTACTTTTTGCTGATGATACTGTGCTTATGGGAGATTCTAAAGAAAAATTGCAAAGGTTAGTGGATGAGTTTGGGAATGTGTGTAAAGGTAGAAAGTTGAAAGTGAACATAGAAAAGAGTAAGGTGATGAGGGTATCAAATGATTTAGATAAAGAAAAATTGGATATCAAATTGGGGAGGAGGAGTATGGAAGAAGTGAATGTTTTCAGATACTTGGGAGTTGACGTGTCAGCGGATGGATTTATGAAGGATGAGGTTAATCATAGAATTGATGAGGAAAAAAAGGTGAGTGGTGCGTTGAGGTATATGTGGAGTCAAAAAACGTTATCTATGGAGGCAAAGAAGGGAATGTATGAAAGTATAGTAGTACCAACACTCTTATATAGGTGTGAAGCTTGGGTGGTAAATGCAGGAGCGAGGAGACGGTTGGAGGCAGTGGAGATGTCCTGTTTAAGGGCAATGTGTGGTGTAAATATTATGCAGAAAATTCGGAGTGTGGAAATTAGGAAAAGGTGTGGAGTTAATAAAAGTATTAGTCAGAGGGCAGAAGAGGGGTTGTTGAGGTGGTTTGGTCATTTAGAGAGAATGGATCAAAGTAGAATGACATGGAAAGCATATAAATCTATAGGGGAAGGAAGGCGGGGTAGGGGTCGTCCTCGAAAGGGTTGGAGAGAGGGGGTAAAGGAGGTTTTGTGGGCAAGGGGCTTGGACTTCCAGCAAGCGTGCGTGAGCGTGTTAGATAGGAGTGAATGGAGACGAATGGTACTTGGGACCTGACGATCTGTTGGAGTGTGAGCAGGGTAATATTTAGCGAAGGGATTCAGGGAAACCGGTTATTTTCATATAGTCGGACTTGAGTCCTGGAAATGGGAAGTACAGTGCCTGCACTTTAAAGGAGGGGTTTGGGATATTGGCAGTTTGGAGGGATATGCTGTGTATCTTTATATGTGTATGCTTCTAAACTGTTGTATTCTGAGCACCTCTGCAAAAACAGTGATAATGTGTGAGTGTGGTGAAAGTGTTGAATGATGATGAAAGTATTTTCTTTTTGGGAATTTTCTTTCTTTTTTGGGTTACCCTGCCTCGGTGGGAGACGGCAGACTTGTTGAAAAAAAAAAAATGAATTGGGTAACAAAAAAATTACAAAAACATTTCCTTATATTTTAGCAAGGTGGGCCAGAAGAGTGATGACATCACAGTTCAGAGGGTTTTTCAAACAGCAACATCCCCAGCCCTCCCTTCAAGTGCCAGCTATGTTCTTCTCACCTCCACAACTCAAGTCCAGCTGTTTCTTTAAATCTCTTCATAAATGTTACAATATTCACACTGTTACAGCATATCAAGGAATAGAAATCAATTTGTCTCCACTCACTGCAATATAACAAGTGGTTTTTATGACATGATGGGCTGTTGGAGTGTGAGACCGGCAATATGTACAAGAGAATCCCCTACTGGTTAGCTGGTCTATTGGACTTTTAGTTGTTAAATATACATTTTTACAGGTTTATGTAACTTAACCTAAACAATAAATTGGTAGCTTCCAAGCTGCCATATTAATAGCCTTTAATAAACTGTTTGCCATATGTATGTCAGCACAATACACACTTCTCAAATAAATATTATAGTAAAAGAAAAAAGTAAATACAAATTTAAACCAATATACAGGCAGGTCCCACTTTACAGAGCTTCACTTTATGGCTTTTCACTAATACAGTGGTTTTCAATTAATTATATCCAGTCTTCATTTATTCAGACTTCCTACAATAAATATATTCACCACTCACTATAAGCTAGGGACAAAAATATTTTATAGCAAGTAATTTGTGTATTGTAAATGTATTTTTTAGGCCTAGCTCTATTGCTAACTTAATATGCAAGTATAAACATATCAGACCTAGGTAGTAGGTTGGTAGACAGCAACCGCCCAGGGAGGTACTACCGTCCTGCCAAGTGAGTGTAAAACGGAAGCCTGTAATTGTTTTAGACAATGGTGGGATTGCTGGTGTATTTTTTCTGTCTCATACACATGCAAGATTTCAGGTACGTCTTGCTACTTCTACTTACACTTAGGTCACACTACACATACATGTACAAACATATATATACACACACCCCTCTGGGTTTTCTTCTGTTTTCTTTCTAGTTTCTGTTCTTGTTTATTTCCTCTTACCTCCATGGAGAAGTGGAACAGAATTCTTCCTCCGTAAGCCATGCATGTTGTAAGAGGCGACTAAAATGCCAGGAGCAAGGGGTTAGTAAACCCTTCTGTATACATTACTAAATTTAGAAAGAAAAACTTCCGTTTTTCTTTTTGGGCCACCCTGTCAAGGTGGGATATGGCCGGTCAGTTGGAAAAAAAAAAAAAAAACATATCAGCAAGTAGTAGGTTGGTAGACAGCAACCCTCCAGGAGAGTACTACCATCCTTCCAAGCAAGCGTAAAACAGAAGCCTGTAATTGATTTACTCTATGGTAGGATTGATGGTGTTTTTTTTCTGTTTCATCAACATGCAAGATTTCAGGTACGTCTTGCTACTTTTATTCACACTACACATGCATGTACAAGCATATACATACACAACCCTCTGGGTTTTCTTCTATTTTCTTACTAGTTCTTGTTTATTTCCTCCTATCTCCATGGGGAAGTGGAACAGAATTCTTCCTCCATAAGCTATGCGTATCATAAGACGCGACTATCATGCTGGGAGCAAGGGGCTAGTAACCCCTTTTCCTGTATCATCATCTTTCAACAAACCAGCTGTATCCCACCGAAGCAGGGTGGCCCAAAAAGAAAAACAAAAGTTTCTCTTTTCAACTTTAGTAATGTATACAAGAGAAAGGGTTACTAGCATCTTGCTCTCCCTTTCCTGTATATGTACATTACTAAATTTAAAAATAGAAACCTTTGTTTTTCTTTTTGGGCTGCCCTGCCTCGGTGGGAAATGGCCTGTTTGTTGAAAGAAGAAATATTCTTTTTATATGCATTTGAAAGTTAAATAAAGACTATGTTTCATGTTACAGTGATTTTCACTTTACAGCAGTAACCCTAAACCTAACATGTTGTATAAGTGGAGTCTGCCTGTATAAATACAGTGGAACCTCTGCTTACGAGTTTTCCGGATATGAGCCATCGCTCTGTCAATTTTTTTGCTTCTGGATTCGAGCCAAAATTCAGGTTGCAAGCTTCCCCCTCAAGGGAGGTTCCTTGATGCTGGTGAGGAGCTCTTGATCTAGGGAACTGTATCTGTGCTCCAGTTCCTTAAATTAAGCCTGAATACCTTCCATCCCTTCCCCCCCCACAGGCGCTGTATAATTCTAAGGGTTTAGCGCTTCCCCATTATAATAATAATTAGTATAATACTAATATAATACGTATTATAATAATACAGTGGACCCCCGGTTAACGATATTTTTTCACTCCAGAAGTATGTTCAGGTGCCAGTACTGACCGAATTTGTTCCCATAAGAAATATTGTGAAGTAGATTAGTCCATTTCAGACCCCCAAACATACACATACAAATGCACTTACATAAATACACTTACATAATTGGTCGCATTCGGAGGTAATCGTTATGCGGGGGTCCACTGTAATAATACAATACTACGTATAATAATAATTATAATTTCAGAACACCGCCACTAGATGGCACAGTGAATACCAATACAACGCTCACCATCACCAGTACATGTGCTTACTGTACCACTTTTTACTTTCAGATGTTAAAAAATACACTGAAGTTGCTACACAATCCTTGAAACATCTTACTCATTTAGTAACATATCTCTACAACTAGAGAACCTTCTGTTAATAGTATATGGCAACAAAAAAAAAAAATATAGAAGGCAATTTAGAAAATGATCTCCACTTGTAGGTACAGTAGTAACAAATATCACTCCAAGTACAGTACTGAACTTTTACTTAAGGAAACACAATCACATCACAGCCACTGAACATTTATTTCAGTTATTTTGCCAAATTTCTTTTTTCTAACCATGGGGCCTGAGAGAGTAACTGCAAAGGACAGTGCCGAGAAGAAAAACAGGATGATGTCCATGGAAGTATAAAATCATAAATAAATACAAGTGAGGGGAAGCATGGAAAGATGCTTTCAGAGCGGGAGCGGGAATGGCCACCACCACTTGTCACAATGACATTTTATTCATTCTAGAGCATATACATGTATCAGGTTTCTATGTTATTTATATTGTTTATTATGTCATATTAAATTAATTTTGATAGACAAGTAAGCCGCAGATTTGATATTAGCATTATATTGAAGTATTTTGTCCTGCCTCCTGAGAGCAGGAATTCTGCTGGAATGGATTAATGGCATTTCAGTTCGTTTAAATGAGGAAAATTGACTCGGCATACGAGCAGATTGGGTTACGAGCTAGGTCACGGAATGAATTAAACTCGAAAGAGGAGGTTCCACTGTACTGCATTTTTCAGTAAAGCAATATTAAAATTCTTAACCCATGTATAGTTTTTTGGTTAAATATTATCTCTAATGATACAGAATACAGTATATGCAACATTATGGTTGCTCTGGGTCTTACCTTAAGCCTGCGTAGTGGACGAGGAGGATTGGGAGCAGCAAAACGACTGTCACTGTTGTTACGATATATGGCAGGTCTATCAATCAAACTATTAACACGAGATACTGGCTGATTTATGTTGAGATTGGTTTCTGAATGCATTCCAAAGAGCATGGGCTTATTTAGAGGTAAAGCAGGTTTGGTAGGCTGCACAGACTTTATAAGGAAAGGGAAATGTTTCACAGGGGCTGAGGAAATTTCACGCAAGTGCAGTTTTGGTGGCAGTGATGGCTTCTCCAAGTCACTAGAGGTCACAGGAGGAATAATTGTTTTGTTCTTGACAGTTTCTTCATTTACTTCTTCTATCAACTGATCCGAGCTAGGCAGTGTTGAAAACTGACCCACCTTAGGTTTCATCTTGTGGCTAAATGAATCAGACTTGGTAATCTTCTTGTCATAACTAGTTTCTTCTGACCTGGAAGTGTAAGTGGAAATTGAAAAATTCATAGCCCGTGTTCGACTTTTACCCGCCTCATTAGTGCTGTCTGAGTTGTGGCGAGCCAAACTATTCTGAATGTTCCTAGTTTTTCTGTCACTCACATCTGATGATGTTCGTGCCTCAAGATCCAAATCAGATGGTACCTGTGCTTCTGGTAATATTGGAGGAGCATTATCATAGCTGCTACATGAACTTGATCTGGAGTGTGGAGAAGCAACATCTGCCTCTGGGCTGTTGCAGTAACTTTCGGAGCTAGAAACAGAATCTTTAGATAATTTATTTATCTGGCTTAAGTTACTTAAAACTTGTGATTTTTTACTATCAGCAGCAACCTTCACAAAAGTTTGTGGAACAGTTGCATGCTGAACTGGAATAGCAGCTCTGACTGGAAGCATCTCTGCATTTGTCTCAATATTTCGTACTTGCGACTTAGTTGTGCATGCCGTTTCTTTGTTTGGTTGCTTATGCATTTGTAAGATTGTCTCCATGCCCTTAACCTTTGGTTTTAGCTCTACAATTCTTGGTTCATTATTATTAGTTTCTTTTATGGCTGATTTTAATTCATTTATCATATTTTGCTTTACATTCTCATCCGACTTGTGTAATGTGGAGGAAAGACTAGACGAACTTTTCCTACTGTGAGCATTAATCACTAAATCATCAGTCACCTTTAACACCATCTGCTTTGCACAGTCTACTCTTTCTAGAGTATTTACAATTCCGGAATCAGAAAGCGAGCTACATGAAGAGTCCTTAAACCCAGATGGCACATCAGAGAGGATCTCTGGCAAAGTCTCTGAATGCAGACTTGAAGAATCATCAGCATCCCTAGATGAGGGACCATCTTTAAAAGGAGTGGGAGGATCTGGAAGACTGTAATCCCAGAGGTTAGGTGAGCTGGAATGAGACAGATCACTTGTGTTTTTCATTGCTGACTGTACTGAAGGTGCTTCTGAAGACAGCTCAGATTTGTCATCATCCTTCATCTCTACAAAGGAAGCAAGATGACGTTCTGTTTTCTTACTGGTTATCTGACAGGAAAGAAAATATTTGTACAATTTTAGTTTCATTTTACACATTACTATATATATAACATTACTGCACTTAGAAGATTTAGTTACAATATATAGTATATGGTAGTTATGTATGTGCATTATCTGATACAGCATCTGAGAAGTATTACATTAAAGCTCCAAACCCATAAGGATCATACAGCACCAGGAAAATGGCTGGGATGGAGTGTGATACAAAGAGGATGGTTGAAATCCTAGAGAGGTAGAGTAACAAAAGAGAAAACACATTCACTACCATTTATTCAATTACTGTCTTGCCAGAAACTTGCTAACATCACAGTTCAGATGGTTCTTTGTACTGCAATATCCTCACCCCTCCAACAGAGTGCAGGTACTGTGCTTCCCAAAATCTTGGACTCCAAGTACAGCTTATGTGTTTACTTGAATCCCTTCATAAATGTTAGCCTAGATTAAGAGTCATTCACTAGCATCAGGGCCCCTTCCTTCCCCCCCCCCCCTTGAAGAAACAATGTATGAGGAAGCTACCTGGAGTTTACCTGGAGAGAGTTTCGGGGGTCAACGCCCCCGCGGCCCGGTCTGTGACCAGGCCTCCTGGTGAATCAGCGCCTGATCAACCAGGCTGTTGCTGCTGGCTGCACACAAACCAACGTACGAGCCACAGCCCGGCTGATCAGGAACTGACTTTAGGTGCTTGTCCAGTGCCAGCTTGAAGGCTGCCAGGGGTCTGTTGGTAATCCCCCTTATGTGTGCTGGGAGGCAGTTGAACAGTCTCGGGCCCCTGACACTTATTCTATGGTCTCTTAACGTGCTAGTGACACCCCTGCTACATTTTCAATATAGTTAAACTACAAGCTTAACTTCACATAATCATTTGGGGAGTGGCAATCCAAAATTAAGTAGGAGAGCCTGTTCAAGGCCTTAAATTGCCAGAATAAACAGACTGAGCATGTCATGTACACACTCCTCAAACTGTAGAAATATTTATTAATGGTTCCAGGAATTACTGTTACACTCAATATCTTCCCCACCAAGCTACTGGTGTGATTGCATGTTGCAGATTTAGCAACGTTACTCATTTTTGTGTAGCTCTTCTATTGAAGATGATTTGCTTATTTACAAAGTGCTTCCTTCAAAACCATGGATAAAGAAATATTAAATTTGATCAAATCATTTATGAAGGATCATGAAATACAGAGGCATTTATGTTAGATTATACCCACTGATGGAGCTACAACAAGGGTAGGAAAAATGTCAGGTACTGTGAGCATCTATATGCACTTGCAAATAAACCAATATCACAAGAACTAAAAGCTGTGCAATACTAAACAACAAGGTTAAAATAAAGTCGATTTTAAAAAAAGCAAGATCACTCAATTCCAAGATATTTAGTACACTGCATAAAGAAATGTAAAACTTGCATAACACCACTGCTTCATATCTAGGATCAATGCTGTATGACTCTTGTGGGTTTAGTGCTTAGATCTGATACTGAGATTCACTGGCTATTTTGTGGAAAAAAATTGGTTCAGTTTTACGAGTTGTGAGAAGATTTTTTTTTTTTTATCAAAGTATCATCCTGAACTAGCACAAAAAATAAGTAACAAATGTTGGATACGTAATGTGCCATACCTGACTGATACATTTAAATATCTCGATACTATTTCAATACAAAGTAATAATTAAGCTAGTTTCAAAGTTCAAAGTAAAATGGGGGAAACTCAAAATGAAACTCAAACTTTGGGGCCATGTCTTTCTATGAAAAATCTTGAGTGCTTTCTAAATCTTGATAATTTTTCTTTATTGACAAATGAAGTTGTTTTAAGTGAAAATCTCAATTTGGGAGATATGTACAACTCCTTTCAAATTTTATGACAGATAGGGAATACTTTCCTCCTCCAATAGAAACACGAGACCAGGTTCAAAATTCTCTTCTTGCATTTGTAACTGCACCTAAATTACTATACAAGAGAAAGAACAACTAGCAAGTATAGTGGTACTCGGGATACGAACTTATTTCGTTCCAGAAGGCTGCTAGAGTGCCAATTTTAACCATCTCTTTAAAATAATTTCATCATTTTACATTTACCGAACCGCTTTTTAGTTTCGGATGTTAAAAAATACACTAAAGTTGCTACACAACCCTTGAAACATCTTGCTCATTTAGTAACATCTCTCTGCAACTAGAGAACCTTCTGTTAATATATGGCAACAAAAACAAATATAGAAGGCAATTTAGAAAATGATCTCCACTTGTAGGTACAGCAGTAACAAATATCACTCCAAGTACAGTACTGAACTTTTACTTAAGGAAACAATCACACCAAAGCCACTGAACATTTATTTCAATTAAAATTCTTTTATCAATAACTAAAATTACTCACTTTTAATCATTCTGCATTGATAACTTTAATTTTACAATGGTCATATTTTTTTTTATAACTACTTTTTATTTTATAAATGGGTCAATAAATGCTGATTATCTATCTTTTAAATTTCTAAACTTGCATATTAATTTTGAGAAAAATTACATATCTAGCATATACTGTATTGTATTTTATTACCACTTGTCTCATATCATTAAAATTTTACCTTTTGGTTGAGGTTATGGGACTTTTTAGTATTAAGGTTCTCCGATGTTTAAGAGTTTGAAAAGTGCTGTTCTAGAGGCTGTTTTCTGTCTGGTCTGATGCATTTTTGCCCATGGGCAAATATAGTACAAACAGCCTATAACTGTGGAAATGAAAACGTACCTTGTCATTAGTAAAGTTAGGCGTGACATCATTACTCTCTGGGGTGGCTCCAACTACTGGGGTTCTGATAGTAGACAGTGGCAAGTCATATAACTCTGATGTTACTTCCTCAGGCTTCTGATTTTCTCCTGTGAGCCATTGTGCTGTCATTTCCCTGTCATCTCCATCAGAGTCAGTGACGGACAATGAGGAGACCAAGTGTGAACTTGCATCTGTAATTATTTTGTCTGAAATAGATTGTTCTTGGGGTTTAGAGGACATAACTTCTTTCCTGAGTGAATGATCATTTAATTCATTAGTAAACTGGAATTCTTTAGTGGAAACTGAATTCTTGTGCTGAACACTGCTCTCACAATTGTCCTCTCTACTACTTATGCTATCAGTTTTTCTTCTGTTACTAGTACTCTGGTTATTACTGACATTATCCTGTTCATTATTAATCACAGCTTCTTTTAAAATGTTTTGATTTGTATTTTCCACTTCACTTTTCTTGTGAATGTCTATGGGACGTTCTTCACCAGGCAAGGTATCTTCAACAGGAGTGTTGTTTGCTTGCACTCGACTACTGACAACATTCTCCTCACTTGTCTCAGAGGAAAAGCTAGCAGTACGAGTTTGCACCTCATGATCTGTTTAAGGCAAACATAAGAAAAATATTAGACTTCAGAGTACTACACTGCACAGCTAACTCCTAGCTGGTGTGTATATTTCAATTGTCTTCATATGTAAAATACCAAACATAGCACAAATTACAAAACTGATAAACAGTAGACCCTCATTTTACACACAATCTTTTTACAGGATTTTTTGTGAAACACAGTTGAAAATTTAAAGCATATTTTCGAGGAGCATGTTGTAACTCATTTAGCACAATGTAACTTAAAGGAAAACAGTATGCCTCCAGATCTCCATGCATATATGCCCCATACATTACACAGTCGATTTTCAATCTCATCAAGCCACAGCTTCTATGGCTGCACCTCTATGTTACACATATATTGCTAAGACAATTGTAATCATTGAAAATTATGCAACATACCTAAATAAACTTATTTCCTCCCTTACTTATTCAATCACTGGCTGAATATTAGACTTGCATGTTTTCTCTGGAAGAAATACAGACTACAATGCATAAAACACTAGCTTTCTTTCCCTCCTGGGCCTTTCTTAAATAAGACAGTTTAAAAATTAAGTTTTTATTTAGATTCTGGGTACATATTGCCCTCTTCAGGGCTATATGTACCCATATAATGTACGGCCTCTCCTCACTTAATGATGGAGTTCCGGTTCTAAACAAATTCATTGCTAAGTGAGGAGCATACTATAATG
The DNA here is from genome assembly GCF_038502225.1 of Cherax quadricarinatus. NCBI lineage: Eukaryota > Metazoa > Arthropoda > Malacostraca > Decapoda > Parastacidae > Cherax > Cherax quadricarinatus. The sequence goes on from NC_091376.1 coordinate 11,333,015, forward strand.
GAAGTGGGTTTGTGTCAACCATCTTTGATATTGTTTTTATGTCACTTTTGCACCATTTATAACATTTCTGGTATATTTTTAAATGTTTATACAGTAGTGTACTGTATATTGAAATAAACAGAATAGAGGAAATCAGCTCTAATATACACTATTTAGGTACAAATACTGGTCAGAGACCCCGTTATAAGTCCAAGGCATCAGTAGACGAGTGCACTGCTAAGTAAGGAGAGGCTGTACTGAAAAAGTAAAACTGACCAAAGATGCAATACAAAAATAACTCAGCCCTTCAGTACAATTATCAGTTACTATCCACCTCAGCCTATGATCCACAACCATCCATTTTGGCCCAGTGGGGCCACACCATCTCTACCTGACTGACAGTCATCAACATACACCAGCAACCAGAAATGAAGGCAAAACAAAATTAATTTATGCATCTTTTTTTAGCTACATTCAACTGCAATTACATTTTATTTTTTTAGAATTATGAAACCTAAAGCAAATATTTATTTGGCATTTTTGAGGATTCCATAAACATACATAACCTGATTTATCCTTTATGTACTTCAGTTCTTTTCACAATTTTTTATTTACAGGTTGTTTTCATTAACGTAACTACTGTGTTAAACAAGGGTCAACTGTACATAGAAGCATGCAAATTCTTTTCTCAAGAATACAGTACTTAGAGGATACCCACTTCCCACATGTTAATTATAAGCCATATGTTAATCTATACAATACAGTACTACAAAACAGATCTGTGAATGGCTATAAATTCTTGTCCTACATTATCATTAATAACTGTTACAATAAATAAATTTCTACTACTGCTAAGATTTCCCTTTATGCTAAAGAGGAATCAATTAACCAAACCAGAAGACTAGATAAGCACCAATAAGACATATTGACAGTCCCCCAATTGAAACCATCATGCAAACCTGTATCTGAGCACAGAGAAGAGCTGGAGACAGGTCGAGGTCGCAAAGAAGATCCATGAAGCACCCCTTCACAGGAGACTTGAGAAATCTGAGCAGTACCCTCAGAAGTTTCCTGAAGAGATTCCATTACCTTTGGAGCCTCTTGAAGTGACCCCCGTGGGATACTACAATCAGAATCAGAAGATTCCAACCCATCATTGTGATGAGACTCTGAGTCTTCCCAGCTTGTGTGTTCTAGCATCATGGCCAAGTAGCCAGCTCGATAACTGCTTGCTGTTGTTTGTGCAGGAAAAGCAGCAATGGGAGGAACAAAGGAAGATGCTTTATTAGAGATGTACGAAGAGCTTGTGGAGGGTGAATGTGTAGATTTTAAAATTCCATCATTTTGAATTGGAATAATTGGAGTATCCTTATTTTCTGGAGATAAATCACTTGCATTAGATATAATACTGGATTTTTTTGAGTGACACTGTGAAGAAACGGAAACACCATCAATCTCCTTTTCAGACAACAAGGACAGCATATCAAAATCTACTTTTGATAATTCTGACACATGGACTGTAAATGCCTCATCCATAGGTTCTTGGACAATTCTTTCATATTCTTCAGCTTCCAGAATATGAGAAAACTGTGAGCCATTATACTCAGAAATACTATCCTTGCATTTAGTTTCTAAATCAGAGCTTAAAAACAAATCTGGCAATGCTTGTATTTCTTCTTTATGAGATGTTTCTCTTACAGAAGTTGAAGCCTGTGTAATTTCCATAATCACAGGTGGGGGAGGTGCCATTTTCTTCTGTAGTATTTGAGTTCGGGGTAGTGGTTTTGGTTGAACTTCTATTGTAGGTGGATTAAAAATAGTATCCTGAAATGAGAGATGCAAGTTCCTCATGCCATGATTTTCATCATTTACAGTTTCTTGTATTGTCACTGTTGTATTCTGATCTGTGTTACTGCTGGTGAATTTATTTGCCAATAACGAACGAGATGGTTGCTCTGAAACAATATTTCTTTGTGCTGGTAATGGGGCATCCATTTTCAGTGGTGTTGAAGACTTAGGCTGACTGCCAGATAATGATAATCCTGGTTTATTATGGTCTAGTGCTGGGCTACCCTCAGCACTCTGATGGACTGAACTCGATGAGATTGCCAAGACATCCCTGGGTTCAAATATATCTTCATTGAAGTCCATATCATCATCAAGTACTACATCATTTTGTCTTACAAGCCTCTTATTTCTTGCTAGGGGATTCATAAGTATATGTTTAGGAGACTTATTCTTTAAACCAAATTTTTCTTCTTCACTAATTTTCTGAGTTTTGCCATCTGCTATAAATTTTTTGCTGAAATCCTCATTCTGAACAGTTGAATGTGACTTTGTAACAATTCTGAATGTTGGAATATCTGGTATATTCTCCACACCAATATTCTGTGGCACTACAGCATCAATATTAATAAAATTATTTTTGGCACTAACACCATCACCAGGAAATCTAAGATGATTTTCTTGACCGCTAATTTTCGTAATCAAATTATTGCTTTCTTGAATATTGTCTGCACACAGCTTCTGCATTTTCTCACTAATCACAGAAGATGTAGGTAAAAGTTCTTGGGAAGAAAGATGAGGTTTAGCTTCATCTTGATTCTGGCGATGCTGGTGGCTATGGTGATGAAAATCCTCGGGATCAGCTAACCTGTCAGGAGAGACTATGCCACTTGCTGTGCTGTTCAAATTGTTGCTGTCTGTGCTGTGGCTTAGACTAGATGCTGCTGCTGCCGCATGATGCATTCCAAAGGCGACTCCAGCAGCAACAGTAGTACGTGCATCAGTGGGTGCAAGAAGTTTGGTAGTGTTGGAGAAACTTGAATGTGGAGGTGTCATATTGGAGGAGAAAGGAGTGGCAGGAGAAGGCTGAGTACTATTCAAGAGGGTTGCATGAAGATTAGTGTGCTCTGTGGAGGGTTAGTACATCCAATTACCAAGCATGCTGAGGATAATACACGAAGGGGTGGGGGCCCTAATTTACAAACGAGTTGCATTCCCGGTATTTCAACTTCAGAATAAGCCATTTGTATCCCTCAACCAATTAATGTACCCTAATAAAAATATTAATTTGAAAGGCTAACAATATCACACGTTAGCAACCTCAGATCAGCATTCGTAGGGCAATTATTTTCTCAACATAACTCAAGCATTTATATATCAGGGACCCCCCCTGTCAGTAGTAACATGCACATCAGACATGAGATAGTGCAAATACCATGCCATTACTTCATAAAAGTTATAAATTAAGCATTTTTCAGGCTTGACATTATGCTATATGAGGAATAGAGGTTACACTAGCATGGCTGGAACAACTGATTATTAACCCATAATTTGAAGAGCAAATTTTAAATGCTTCAGTTCATCTTGAACTGTGGCTTTATAATGGTTCAGGATGAACTGAAACATCTACAGTTTCCTCTCAAAGGTGTGTTAATAGTAAATGAATGGTTTTATTAGCTTCACAACTGCAATAACGCCTACTGTAGTTTGTAAACACTTTCCTGCGAACTTATCTGTATGTTATTACAAAACAGAAAAACTATCATATGTAATACAGTGCTGTAATTACTTCTACTGTACTATAATATACTTGCTCATGCTGTCTACTGTACTGTACTAGCAAACTCCTATATTAATTAATGAGCATTCAAACGGTCTACTAAATATATAAGCACTTCAAATTGTTGTTAATCTACCATGCATTCTAAGTATTAATATCAAAGCATTAAAATATTAAGAATAATTTAGCTACCATCTCTAGTATGCGTATATCAAGTAATGATAAATGTATTTCAGTATCAAGTAACATTATAAACATTAAACCATAAGTTATACAAAACCAATTATTGAACTAAAATTACACATCAATGAGAACGGCTTTAGCTTAAACTGAATACTATACAAAAAATGTGCCTAAAACAAAGAGAAGTGCCAAGTTGTAATACAAAACACAGTATATTGTACTTTATTTTTGGCAAAAATGGAACTGCAGTTTATAATACTAAATACAATACAGCAGTAAAAATAGTTTAAAATGCTAATTTTTGTTGACCGGCAATAATTTCTCCAAGATCATTAAGGAATTCAGTCCAGTCATCTTCCATGTTACCATCATCAAGAAATACCTGCGGAGCAGACACAAGCTTACCTGAGGCCGAGGACAGCGGTGGAGGGGACTCTAAGTCTGCTGGGGGAAGCAGATGAGGGTTATTTGCTTGCTGTGGGTCTACACTACTCAGTGATGATACTGAGCTTACATGGGAGGATGTTGGAGAAGAGGGTTGGTTATTAGGCTTGTGGGGAGGATCATGGTGTGCTTCCCCATTTACCAAGGGTACATCTTCCTGGGAGGATGACTTTGTGGGTGCTGGGGACTCTGACTCTTCTGGAATAGCAGAGGGCCAAGTTGATTCATCCTGCCGTATGGGAGGCGGCTTGGGAGGTGGCGGAGCTCTGCGCTTGCCCCGGGAGGAAGACAAGGAAAGGTTTGATGTGGAAACCACTGAAGTAAGGTTAGTAGGTGGAGGTGCTGGAGCACCACCTGCACCTTCTGCATTACTGATTTCTGAACCTGCTGGACTGAAAAAAATATATATATATGACAGTTTGCAAAAAAATAACAAAACAACATTGAAATAGTATGCAGCAAAATAAATGTTACAAATGAATCATAATATTAAGTAAAAAGAAAGAATCAAGTAACATGGGGACAAAGTTCAAGATCCTATTTATTTTGTCATATGATACACAGTACATATACTATATCACCTACAGAACAGTTATGATGCTCTTCAATTTTCCCCTCATGAAGAAATTTAGTTCTGAGTTGTAATGAAAAACTTTGGATATGATACATCCAGCTCTGGACCTCAGACCAAAGACAGGGTGATGAAACACTCTAAATAGAGTGGTGGAGGGTGTGTTGGAGGTAAGTGAAAGAGTAGGAGGGAAGGGAAAGGGGTTGGAGTAAGGGGGGTGGGAGTAAGGGGGGTGGGAGTAAGGGGGGGGTGGGAGTAAGGGGGTGGGAGTAAGGGGGTGGGAGTAAGGGGGTGGGAGTAAGGGGGCACTGCAGGGTAAATGGGTAATGGGAAGAGTTGGGTGATTAGCTCTTACTCCCAACCATAGAGCTTCAACCAACTGATGCAAATTAGTCCTGTCACACACATTTTTTCACCCCAGTACAGTATGCTTCAGCCATTTCATTTCTCACCTTACTCCACTTTCTGACCAACCTTATGAACTGCTTCCAGACATCAATCGAACACAGTAGCAGTAAGCAGAGTTAAATTGGAAGCTGCCATAGTGGAGAGCTCTGTTCCACAAGGCACAGTATTCACCCCCATCCTGTTCCTTATCATCATATAAGACAGACAGAGATGTAAACCATAGCACTGTATCATCCATTGCAGACGATACTAGAATCTGCACGAGACTGTCATCCACTGAGAAGATTGTAAATCTCCAAGAAGATATAAACCAAGTTTTCCAATGGGCAACAGAGAACAATATCGTGTTCAATGAAGACAAATTCCAACTACTCTGTTATGGAAAACTGGAGGAAATAATAGCCAGAACTGAATATATGCACCATAAACTCGAACCGCACAATAGAGTGGAAAGGTAATGTGAAGGACCTGGGAATGGTACTGTCTGAGGATCTCACCTTCAAGGATCACAACAGTGTCAATATCACATCTGCAAGGAAAATGATAGGATGGATAATGAGAACATTCAAAACAAGAGATGCCAAGCCAATGATTATCCTTTTTAAATCACTTGCTCTCTCTAGGCTGGAATACTGCTATACATTAACATCTCCATTCAAAGCAGGTGAAATTGCAGATCTAGAGAATGTATGGAGATCCTTTATTGCACACAAGTTCTGTTAAACACCTTAACTACTGGGAATGCTTGGAAGCGCTCAACTTGTACTCACTGGAACACAGACGAGAGATACAGTGTACATCATAATCTACACCTGGAAAATCCTAAAGGGATTGATCCCTAATCTGCACATAGAAATCACTCCCTTTGAAAGCAAAAGGCTTGGCAGGCAGTGCAACATACACCCAATGAAAAGTAGGGGCAGCATTAGTACACTAAGAGAAAATACAATAAGCCTCCTACCAGCTATAAGGGGAATCAGCAACAGACTCCTGGCTGCCTTCAAAAGGGAGCTGGACAGATAAATAAAGACAGTGCCGGATCAGCCAGGCTGTGGTGCGTACATTGGACTATGTGCGGCCAGTAGTAACAGCCTAGTATATTAGGCCCTGATCCACCAAGAAGCCTAGTCATGGATTGGGCTGCAGGGGCGTTGATCCCTGGAATACCCTCCAGGTAGATTCCAGGCTCAATGGGTGTGTAATACCCTCAAGGTATACTCTATTTTTTTACATTTCTTCAAATTACCTTCACTTTGGAAAGGAAACTTATGACAGTGTCTTGGTTTGTCCTGCACTACTGTTAGTACATCCTGTGTAAAGTACATAACACTATTTATCCTTTTCTACCCTATCAATGACCTATAATAATCTTTATGTCATGATTTTATTGCTCTTATTTCTTTGTTCCTTCAGTGACATAAGGCAAATACCTAGTATTCATTCTTGGTAGCTCATTTCCTTAACTGTTTAGCTGCAGTAAGAGTATATAGTACCTAGTTCTGGTACAGAAATGCACTTTACTTACCTGGTGTCACTGTGTAAGTTTATTTAGGCACAGGTACACATAAGTACAATTATCATACAGTGTAAATTACCTAGGATAATCCAAAATAGTGGCTTACTTCCATTGAGGTCCTTGTGGCATTGTACATCCCTGGTGTAAATAAGCATTACACTGTATATATGTCTGGTGTAACTGTGGTTGAGTACTGTACATACCTGGTGTAGGGAGAGCGCTGGTCAGCTTCATGGTATCCTGAAGAGTCTGAGCTGTGACGAGAGAGGCTGGTGCCACCACCCTCATGAGCCTCACTGCTCTCCTCCTGCACACACACACACACACACACAATCATTATTAAGCAACACGAACACATCCAAGTGTATTGAGACCAGTGTACTACAGTGTTCATCCACTTCATAACACCAGTTATGTAAGTGGCTAACACATTACAATTCATTAAACACAATGCACATTTGTAATACCATACTACACTTTTAATGTAAACAGTTCATATGAAATATCCTCAAATGGTTCTGTAAATTTTTATAACATGTTTCCAAGAATTAGATAAAATTGTTTTAAAAAGGCTTATTTTCTATGGAATACCTAATATAAATTATGGTGAACCCTCAGTTTAGCAACTTAATGTAAGAGGTTTCTGATAAACTTAACTGCCCATTAAGTTTGAATGACGAGATTGTTTTTCCACGATTATGACAATAATGGTCAATCTGAGATATAACAGAATGAGTGGACCACAACAATAAAATCCAGTTCTGGATTTGATGAACTTTGTTCATTAAGTAGGCATTTTGAGAGATCACTGCATCAATATCTTTGAATCCAAGATGATTCAACTTATTACCAGCAGATATCAAATATTGCCAGAACAAATTTAAGTCTTCAAGAACAAACTGGCTTACTACCTCCACTAGCGCCAAATCAACCCAACTGTGATAACTTAAGGGACCTGCTGGCTGCCAACAATAGGCAAGTCTGAGGGTAGAAAAGTCCTCGAAACTTGTACATCACAGGTATATTCTTGCATAATGAGTTAAGTTCATCCAGATTTCATCCTTTCCTGTTACTACTCAGCTACTGCACTAGTAGTGTCCTGTTACTACTCAGCTACTGCACTAGTATTGTTTACATAACCTAACAATTATTAAAATCTAAGGTATCTTAAAATAACACAATAGCATTTATAAGATTAGTGGAAGCATTAGGAACTAGATTTTGGAAAGCTCACATAAAAGTTAGTAGACTAAGAAGATATTGGATTTAAGATTGAGAAGAGGCAATAGAACTTGCCTTGCCATTGGTGTGTGGCACAGGGGTGGCCACAGGAGTGGGCACAGGTACTGACGAAGGTGTGGATGTGGGCACGGGCTCAGGAGTGGGAACCGAAGGCGGTGCTGGCGCCTGTCTCTTTCTGTTTCTAGCCAAGTTTATGGTGGATGTTGGTCGTGAAAGTTGAGGCTGTGGTTGGAAGGAGGTGAGTGTTGCGGAGGAGGAGGCTAGGGAGAGTGGCCGTGGTGTTGGACGACCCTCCACAGACTCATCAGAGCGGGCAGGGCTGACACTCCGCTCTCCAGCACTGCCAGATGAAACACTGCTGTCACCTGTAGACTGTTACAATCGAACCTCACATTAACATCACAGTTATAGGCTTCAAATACTTCATATTTGAAATAGGGTTCACTAATTCTTAAACTTTCAAATAGTATTTTCTAAAAAGAGTAATTAGTCAACCCTCAATTTCAGAGACTAATGGTTAGTTAGTAAATTTATTTAGGCACAGGTACACACAAGTACAATTATCATATACATATATGCATAGTACAAATTACCTAGGATAACCCAAAAAAGAAGTCTGGCTTATTTCAATTGGTAGAGCAGGTGGTCAGAAATGAGGATAGTTGGAAAAAGATGAGATTGGTTTACTGTGATCGAAACTGTGGAATTTTTTTACATAATTTCCTAAATGTAGAATATAATAATTAATAATATAATAACCGTGTATTAAAATGTGATGCTATTTGGACCCTTTGAGAAATTTCGAGCGAGGGGGAATACAGAACAGCCAGGGGAGTGACGCGGCAGAGGACACAATACTGAATTTAATGTGTGAACACTGGTCTGAACTGTGCAATGTAATCAGGCATTCTTGAAGGTCAATTGGTGTATATCAGCCTCAATCCATAATTTAGAAATTGCTAACACATTCCTGCTGAAGAATTGGGATAAACAGTGGGGAAAACCCTTACAATTTGGCAACAAGGACAGAAAAATAGAAGATGCCATTTGTAATTTGTGAGCACTGGTTGTTGCTGAAATTCTGCTAATAATTTGGCATCTTCCAAGCCAAATTGGTGGGTTTTGGCCTGAATCTGTAATAGGAACCCATGCTAATGTCCCCTGCTGAAGAACTGAGACGGAAAATTTGCGGGACCTCAATAATTACGCGTGCATGGCAAAAGATGAGGGATACGACCATCATTCACAGGGAAGTGCACCATTAGTCCTTTCAGTTAGATGTCTATACGATTTGTCTTAAATAGCAATTCTCTTCTTGCCAAATAATGCAAGCAAAAATTTATGTATGCAATAATTTCACAAAAATCATTCTGAACCTAACAAAAAAAAATATATTTCATTGTGTTTGTTTATTACTAAATTATTGTAAACTTGTCTAAAATATATTTAGTTGGATTAGGCTAAATTAAATGGCACCTGTTATAATAAGGTTCTGTTCTTTTGGTACAAAATAATGAATTTTTACATTTACATAAATGAAAAAATATATTTAAATGTATAAGAGAAAATTTTAGAAAGAACTTAATTTTAA